>NC_143014.1:48536342-48853425 GCF_055824585.1 Amblyomma mixtum
TCTAGATGCCCGTGCGCTGAGCGATAGCATTGCCCGTTAAAGAACCCCAGGTGGTCGAAATTTCCGGAGCCCTTCACTACGGCGTCCCTCATAGCCTGAGTTGCTTAGGGACGGTAAACACACACACACGAGCGCACACACGATCACGCACACACACCAGTTGCGATAGCCACCATAGAAGGAGGAGTCACAGTAGCGATGCGGCTTACGCTCCGCGTCGCTACTGTGACTCCTCCTTCTATGGCGGCTATCGCAACTGGTCTTGCGGCCAGCAGCAGCAAAACCAGGTTGTTTTAACCATTGGTTCCACCTGCGTGTGTGTGTGTGCGTGATCGTGTGTGCGCTCGTGTGTGTGTGTTTACCGTCCCTAAGCAACTCAGGCTATGAGGGACGCCGTAGTGAAGGGCTCCGGAAATTTCGACCACCTGGGGTTCTTTAACGGGCAATGCTATCGCTCAGCGCACGGGCATCTAGAATTTCTCCTCCAAAGAAATTCAACCGCCGCGGCCGGGATCGAACCCGCGTCTTTCGGGTCAGCAGCCGAGCACCATAACCACTGAGCCACCGCGGCGGCGTATGTGTGTGTGTGCAACGTTACTAGAACCAAGTGAGTTTCACAGCGGTGCCAGAGAGCTGTCCCAAGTGGCGTTCGCGCGAACTAGTGGCGCTGCGATCGAGTCTTGCTCCCTCGTACCCTCGTCGCCGCTCTGTGCGGCTCGCTGCCCTGCTGCGCCCTTTTTAAGGTGCACTCGCGACAGCCGCTTTGTGTTGTCCGCTTCTCAGTTAATTTTAAGGCGAAAGCCTTTAATGCCTGATAGTGTCGTTTGCAGCCGTGTCGGCAGATGTGTCCGTGTTTCGGCGTCACTACTTAAAAAGCTGTGTCGAGGCTGAGCATCGAACCAGGGCCTTTGGCATTTGAAGTCATTAACTACTCATTTGGCATTTGAACCAGTCATTAACTCATGACTAGTTAGTCATGATTGTTTAATGACTAACTAGTGATGATTAACCAGTCATGACTGGTTAGTCATTCGTTAGTCATTAATCACTCATCAGTAGTTAGCCATGATTGGTTAGTCGTGACTAGCTAGTCATTAACCAGACATGTCTAGTTCATCATTAACCAATGATGACTAGTTAGTCATCAACTAATAAGTCAAACTAGCTAGTCATTAACTAGTGATCAATTTACTAGTCATGACTAGTTAGTCATTAAGCAATCATGACTGGTTAGTCATCAACTAATTAGTCATGACTTAAATAGCCATGACTAATTAGTCATTAACCGATCATGACTAGTTAGTCATCAACCAATTAGTGATGACTACCTAGTTCATTGACCAGTCATCAATTAACTAGTCATGGCTAGTTAGTCATTAACCAATCATGACTAGTTAGTCATTAACTAATAAGTCAAATTAGCTAGTCATTAACCAGTCATCAATTAACTAGTCATGACTAGTTAGTCATTAACCAATCATGACTAGTTAGTCATCAACTAATTAGTCATGACCTAAATGGTCCTGACCTATTAGTCATTAACCAATCATGACTAGTTAGTCATCAACTAATTAGTCATGACTAGCTAGTCATTGACCAGTCATCAATTAACTAGTCATGGCTAGTTAGTCATTAACCAATCATGGCTAGTTAGCCATTAACCAATCATGACTAGTTAGTCATTACCTAATCATGACAAGTTAGTCAATAATCAATCATGACTAGTAAGTCAATAACCAATCATGACTAGTAAGTCATGACTAGCTAGCCACTAACCACTCATGGTTAGTCATTACTGGTTAGTCATTACTAACCATGACTTATTACTGATTAGTCATGACTGGTTAGTCATTAAGCAGTCTTGATAAATTAGTCATTATGTAGTCATGACTAGTTATGATTGGTCAATGAATGGTTAGTCATGAGTAGTCAGTCATTAAGCAGACATGACTAGTTATTATTACCTAATGACTGCTTAGTCATGACTAGTCATGACTGGTTTGTCATTGCTGGTTAGTCACGACCAGCTAGTCATTAACCAGACATGACTAGTTCATCATTAACGAATCATGACTAGTTAGTCATCAACTAATTAGTCATGACTAGCTAGTCATTAACCAGCCATCAATTAACTAGTCATGGCTAGTTAGTCATTAACCAATCATGACTAGTAAGGCATGGGTCATGACCCAATTAGTCATGGCTAGCCAAACCAAGTCACCCCATTGCCTCCTCTTAAAATAACGTTGGTTCTGCCGCCTCGTGTGTGCCAACAGCTGTGCGGCCAAAGTTGCGTGGAAAGGCTTTCGTCTCGCGTACTTTAGATCCTCAAAGCGGCGCCTGAATTTTTTCTTTGTATGTTGTAATATCGGGCCTCTTCATGCTGACCTGTTTTGCACCGGGGTGCAATAGCGGGTATCGCAACGATGACACGACGGACAGTCATTTCTTCGAGCCACCGATATACAGCTGAGCCACCACCGCTGCCACGTGCAGACAGAAGAGAGTTGAAAGCAATGCATGGTAAATGAAAGGAAAAAGATTGTTGCTAGCTCCGGCATCTGCCATCGCTGCTGAAAGCACCTCAGCTGGTTCAGCAGAAATAAAGGATAGCAGGCAGTGTGTAGGAGTGAAATGAAAGAGGTGTGAGGATTGTAGAAAGGACAAGGGGAGAGGTACAATGGTAATAAAACTATTTACATATTAACGTAACAGCAACAGAGATAGAAAAGACGCGCGTCGCAGTAACAGCGTCCGCCGAAGCGGAGACGCTGGTTGCTGGCCCTGCTACGCCCTTGAAAGGACGCGCGTCGCAGTAACCGCGTCCGCCGAAGCCAACGTTTCTAGTAAAGACAGTTGGCAAACTGCGCCGGCGAGCCAGAGAGCAGAGCGGCCCCACGCGATCACAGTCTAGGCGGTGGCGCTGCGGTCGCTTTAGGATGAGCGCGGCGTCTGCTACTCCCAGCCCAACGTTTTTATATAATATTATCAACATAAACTACGAGGAGGCAAGCGGTACGTCATGTTTCTCTAAACCGCGGAAAGAAGGGCTTCCAGTTTTTTCCGATATTTACAGCCAGAAGCTCAACCTCGAGCATCCCGCCCTGACGTACCCCAGACGTAGAGCGCACGCGGACTTCGCAATTCGTAGATGAGCGCGGCTAGAAGCAGCCGCCCCCTGCGCAGACGATGCGAGGCGCGAGCTAACAGTAATCATTCGCGCAGCAAACTGTGACCAAGCGGAGCCAATGGGCGCCGCGGCGGTGAAGAGAAATCGTGGCCTCTGAGATCAAGCGCAGTGTTAAAGTACCGATGCTTGAGCTGGTTACGGAGCCACGGAGGCCATGGAAGGACAAACGCGGTACTCCTACCAGCAGAAAGATGGCGCTCGTATCTCTTTGAGATGAAATCGGCGACAGAAAGGGGCCGCATACCCAGAGCATGTTTTCCAACTGTCTCTATCTAGAAACGTTGGCCGAAGCGGAGACGCTGGTTGCTGGACCTGCTGCGCCCTTGAAAAGACGCGCGTCGCAGTAACCGCGTCCGCCGCAGCGGAGACGTTGGTTGCTGGCCCTGCTGCGCCCTTTGTAAAGCGCGCTTGCGACAGCCGCTTTGTGTCGTCTGCTTCTTAGTTAATTTTTGTATTTTGTGACATCGGAGCTGTTCATGCCGACCTGCTTTTCACCGGGGTGCAATAGCGGGTATCGCAACGATGACTCAACGGACCGTCATTGCTTCGGGCCGCCAAAAGACCACATCGAGTTTAAAAGATGGGAGCGTGCACTTCACAGAAAGGATCGCAAACAGACTTCGAAATGCAAAGTTTGTGATCTCCATTTCGAAGAAGAAGACCTTCTAAAGCACTATCCCCATGTAGTGCAAGCTACGGAAGTGCTTTTGGAGACAGGGAAATGGATGTTGGCACCAGGCTCTCTTCCGAAGCTGTTTCCTTTATTCCAGGCGCATATTTCAAAGCCAAAATGCACTACGCCGAAGAGAAAGCCTCCAATGGGTCGCGGTGCCCAGTGTGTCGCGACAGCAGTGCCACGAGGTAACTTAGAAGATTGCGAGATCACAAAAGTGCATTCCGAAATGGCCAGCTGCGCTGCACAAAGTGACAGTCTGGAGTCCGCAGCATTACCGACAACGCAGTGGATATTCGAATATTCACTACGTTCCCTCCTAAAGTAGAGTGCACCCACGCACTGAAACTTTGTCTGACCTCTTTACATTATAGGAACTATGCACTGGGGTACGCGCTAGAAAACACAAGCCATTGAGCAAAGCAAGAAACAATGCTCGCGAGCGTGTTGCCAGCATTTTTGGACTTGTTTCACAATATTAAAAGCCTAATTTCGCATCACACAAACGTGTTCTCCAAGATAACACGCAGCTTCGAAGGAAAAGCGGCCGCAATTGAAGTATTATTTTACTGCATCCATGTAGAGCGCAAACGCAGCTCGCCAAAACCTGATATGTGCCGGCCGCGCCTCGCTTCTGCGCTGCCTGTAGCAGACGACGCGCCCGGCAGGGAGCAAGACTCGACTACACCGCCGTTAGTTCTCGTGACCGCCGCTTGGGACACTCTCCTCCGCTGGGCGGTATGGGGAGCTGTGAAACTGAGTTGGTTCTAGTAACTGTGTGTGTGTGTGTGTGTGTGTGTGTGTGTGTGTGTGTGTGTGTGTGTGTGTGTGTGTGTGTGTGTGTGTGTGTGTGTGTGTGTGTGTGTGTGTGTGTGTGTGTGTGTGTGTGTGTGTGTGTGTGTGTGTGTGTGTGTGTGTGTGTGTGTGTGTGTGTGTGTGTGTGTGTGTGTGTGTGTGTGTGTGTGTGTGTGTGTGTGTGTGTGTGTGTGTGTGTGTGTGTGTGTGTGTGTGTGTGTGTGTGTGTGTGTGTGTGTGTGTGTGTGTGTGTGTGTGTGTGTGTGTGTGTGTGTGTG
The DNA here is from genome assembly GCF_055824585.1 of Amblyomma mixtum. Classification (NCBI taxonomy): domain Eukaryota; kingdom Metazoa; phylum Arthropoda; class Arachnida; order Ixodida; family Ixodidae; genus Amblyomma; species Amblyomma mixtum. The sequence continues at coordinate 48,541,279 of NC_143014.1, forward strand.
TGTGTGTGTGTGTGTGTGTGTGTGTGTGTGTGTGTGTGTGTGTGTGTGTGTGTGTGTGTGTGTGTGTGTGTGTGTGTGTGTGTGTGTGTGTGTGTGTGTGTGTGTGTGTGTGTGTGTGTGTGTGTGTGTGTGTGTGTGTGTGTGTGTGTGTGTGTGTGTGTGTGTGTGTGTGTGTGTGTGTGTGTGTGTGTGTGTGTGTGTGTGTGTGTGTGTGTGTGTGTGTGTGTGTGTGTGTGTGTGTGTGTGTGTGTGTGTGTGTGTGTGTGTGTGTGTGTGTGTGTGTGTGTGTGTGTGTGTGTGTGTGTGTGTGTGTGTGTGTGTGTGTGTGTGTGTGTGTGTGTGTGTGTGTGTGTGTGTGTGTGTGTGTGTGTGTGTGTGTGTGGAGGCACGCTCAGCCGACGATTTCTGACGGTGCCCCGGGCGTTCTCAGTGCTGCTGCATTCTCCACGAAGGCTGCCCACATCATGCCCCTCAGTAGGGTTTTTGGGTTTAAAAGCGTGAATGTTTACACTCAAGTACGTCACTCAAGTACGTCAAGTACCTCTATGCTCTTCAGTGTTCTGACGCGTTGCCTGCTCGCGCGTGCCGCTTTGATGCGCAACACAGTCCCGTCCAGTGTGACCTGCAATGCAACAGTGGCCACCGCGTGGCCGAGAAGTAACTGGAAGCCGTAGCGTTTTGAACGCCACAGAGTGTCGTTGTCTGTAAAGATGCAGCGGATTTTATTGCGTCTTTGAAAAGTGTGACTATATAAATTTCATTATTTGCCTTTTGTTTCTGTTTTGGTTTGTGTTTCCTTTCCCAATCCTGCTTGGATTCCAGGATGAGGAAGGCTCGGACTTGAGCTGAAAAATAAAAGTCATCTCTCTCTCTCTCTCTCCAGGATGAGTCTGCAGTATGGTATAGCCACGGCGAAGGCCGGGTATTCACTGTCAAGGGTTCGTGTCCGACAGAAATACTCTAAGACAGCAATACTTCCAAAGCAGCAAAGGTGGTTCACGTGCCCACACAAAAAAGATGGTATGTTGGCCGCTGTCGCGTTGCACACAGTGGAAAGAGTGGTTTTTGAGGAAAGGAAATGGCGCAGGAATTGTCTCACTTCTTGTTGGACACCCCAACCACGCCGTAAGTGAAAAAAGAGGTGCGGTTGTGGAGGGTTCCGGTATAACTTCGACCACCTGGCCATCTAGGTTACATTTTGGTTGTCGCAGGAACGATATATCTTGTATGTTAAATAGTTCGCAATATGGTGGCCAAGAAGGGAAAAATTAAAAAAGAGCCTGCCAGGACTCGAACCTGGAATCTTCTGATCCGAAGTCAGACGCGTTATCCGTTGCGCCACAGGCCCACTTTTTTTTTTTTTGTCTTTATTGCCACAGGCCCACAGAGACCTCCGGGTTCATCTATTTTGTTTATTAATACAGGGGAAGAGTGTAACCAAAGATTAACTACCACGTTCCTTGTTTTTTGTCAGTGTGTTGTTCTATATGTTCGTTTGTTGTTGTTTTATAAACGTTGGAAATAAACGCTGGAATAACTTTTCCTGACCTTCAGTAAACATTTAAACTTTGAAACGTTTAACCACGCAGTTAATAAGACGTTGCAGCCTGGGGCTACAAAGCGACACGAAATACAACAGAGCACAATTAATACGTGCAACTTAAAAATTCCCCTTGAAACGGACAGCATCGACTCCAAGATTAAACAGCCTACCGTGAAGGGTGCCATAATTGATCACGGCGGATGGGTGACATTTAGAGTTTTCTCGTGACAATAGACGATATGCGAAATTGCTTGGCGGTCTGGCAACACCGCGCCCACAACTTCCGGTTTCCATCTTGGCGCGGTCGAGCTCGTCGAGCTGGTGCATCGTTTGCTATGCGTACTTTCTTCTAGCGAGTGGAATTTCAACAGGCAAGCTTCAGCTGCTGCGTTGTTTTCACAGCTGATCTTTGACTAAATGTATACGTGCTTTCAATAAGCGCCAGCTTACCCCTACCGCGTCCTCAGCTTCGCTTGAAGTCTGGCGCTGATGATCGCAATAATCGGCACTCGAAAGTGGGTTGGAAAGTCGAACCGTGACCGTGTGCTATTGCCGTTTTAATGCTCGCATTAAAGCACCAGTTCAAGCATCACGCATTATCATGGCTATTTTATTACCAGGTGGACGCGAATTCATCTGGTAGGGTAGCGAGCGGTTATTTTGCGGTGAGTGCTCACGTGTGTTGACAAACTTCTGTGACAGTGCGAACTTTCATTCGCGCCGACGCCAGGAGCTTCGTGCATTGCAGTATAATCACACAAGACCCTCGACCAGCTGCGTAATTCGATTCATTTACTGTAATGTGTAATGCGCATCCGCGGTTTTCAACGTCACGTTTCAGAGCCCGGCGCCGGTTGACTTTCGGCACAATTCGTTGAAACCGCGTCCTGCTTAAGACGCAGTCAGTCAGTCGACATCAACAAGAGGAAAGTAGGCATGCACATATAATTCAAAATATTGTAAGCAAAGACGCAGCTTTTTTTTTTTTTCAGATAAGCACTGAGCCATCGCGGCGCCTTGATTAGAGAAAGATGCTACAGCTGTAGGTGCATGCACTGACTCGATACGCTGGTCAAGCTGTGTGTGCAGGGGCGAAATTAGCATGTTCGGTTGCTTCCGAAACTTAATTAGCTTACTCCCAAACTTGGACAAATGGCTTTGTTGCGAAGCAAGCTGTTGAAGCTTGCCACAACGATAATAAAATCTGATGGCCTGAAGCGTTTTCAGAACACTGTTGCACGAACTTTCTAGCTTAGAAATGCGTCCCTCCTTCATAATAAAGTAGCTATATTATTCGCTTTTTTTTTAGATTTTCGGCGCCGCAGATATGGAAGGTATATGAATCCTCAAGAAATAAAGCATTCGCACCTCAGTTTTTATACGTAGGGTGTATTGCTTCATATGCGTATGGTCCAGAGAGTTTGCTCGCCCTTCTAAAACTAATTGAACGCGGGAAAAACTTGACTGAACACGTAGCAAACTAAGCTGTAATCGGCATATGGTTCTTCGAGTGAACTTATTTCGCCACGGCACGAGCGATTGGCCCGCTCAAAAAAATTACCTTCTCCATTACGTTGTTCAAGTATGCGTCTATATATATTCACGCCCGACCGGGGAGTTGATAAATGCACGAAATCGGCTTCTAATTTTGATCAAAGACAACAAAGGCTGTGGTCCTTATCTTAATTTAAACGCAAATCACCTCGAGAGATTTGTCAAAAATCAGCGCAGAAAGCGAAAGCTGCGCACTGATCCGCGCGCTGACACATGATACCTCGCATGGCGTTTTGTGTTACTAAAACGTTGGGACGGAGTAAAAAAAATAAAAAAAAAGCGAAAAGCTGGAACGCACCTAGTTCTGGCACGCACCGTAGTGTCTTTTCACAGTGGAGAGGGTAGCGCAACACTGCATCGGCATTTTACTTTTCAAACGAAGCGCAGCCGTTTTAACCCAACGCTGGGCAGCGGTTTCGTTTTCTGTACCGTGCCAACATGGAGGACTTAGTTCTCGGAGCGTCGAGAGATGGTGCTGCGCATTTCGCATATCGTCTATTCGGGACTGTACATGCGCTCTATGGCAATCACAATCTCTAAGGCATAAGTAAAGCAGGGCGAATGAAGAAGCTCGAAGTAGAAACGAAGAAGGGACGCCTTCGGGCACCTTCATTCGCGCTGCCGAACTTACGTCACAATGGACCATCTATCCCAGCAAAAAGTTCTACTTGAATACCGTCTCATGAAACAGAAAAGTTCTGCTAATAGGAAAACCTCACTACGTGCCAAACAGAAATATTCCGAGATACGTCAAACCTTAGAAATAATGCAACGTTCCTTTATCGCTATGGTTTTACATTATACTAACATTAGTTTTATTCGAAGCTTTACCTGCCGAGCCATCGATGTCGACTGCAGTCGATTTTGGAGACTGTAAAGCAAATTGAACCTTTCAAGGAAATCATAACTTTTTACCACACATATAAAAACACGTCGTATACTATAACGCAAACCTTGTTTCAAAAAAGAAAAAGTTGTTTTTCTTTGTCAGCATATAACTCTGGCCACCACTCTTCTAACTTCGAAAATCTGCACACAATGTGCCTCACACACACACACACACACACACACACACACACACACACACACACACACACACACACACACACACACACACACACACACACACACACACACACACACACACACACACACACACACACACACACACACACACACACACACATATAGAATCATAATCTACGCGTCGCCAAATTTGCGTCATCATTTTAAATGACGTTAAGTAATAATGGACTCCTAAAAGGTGTTAAAAAAAAGTCATTTAGCATAGAAGTCTGGTCACTATGCACTTTTAAAGCTCGAAAATCTAGACACAATGTGCGTATTACATAAACTCAAAATTATAACGTACGCGTTGCCAATTTTAAGTCATCATTTTTATTGCCGTGAAGTAATATCTGGTTCTTTAAGAATATTGTTTTGAAATAAATTACTAATTTACTTTCGAAATCTGGCCACAGTGTTTTTCACGAGAGTCTGGCAACAATATGCGACTTTTCAAATAAACGTAATATTGCTTCTTTTGCCACAATAATTTTTTTTGTAAAATTTTTGAAGTATATTCAACGCATGATGCGCATTCGGAGCTGTTTTTAGTTGGAAGCAGTATGCATGGATTCGAAAATGCGCTCATAGACTACCCGGGTGCAGAGCTGTTTAGCGCTGGTTTGTCTCAGTGACTGTCACTTTTGCTGGGACAATAGCACTTAACACCGTGCTCTCAATGAAAGAGGGGAAAAGAGTCATTTTTCTCAATACAGTGTGGTTTCGCCGAGTGCGTGTAGATGAAGTGTAAACCTATTGTTAGACTGATATTAAAAAACAGCTCCGTGCAGCTGCATAGGACGGTGGCTCTTCTGCGAAACACTAACAAAGCAAAATGTTCACTTTGTCAGCTTTTATTTCATGACCAGAAGCTTGTGTTCAGAAGTATTTGATGGTGATATTCCCATATTACCAGGAAATACTTCACTTTCAAGCTGCTGGGGATTTGACTCTTACTGGCACACTGGAATGTGCTCCCCTGAAGTGAAAATAGAAACTACATATTTATGCCCTCATGAAAAGACGTGTTTATTTTTATTAAATTAAGTTCTACCTATTTCTCTCTATACCCCTGTCAAGCGGGCAAGTTAAGTGCACTTACGGGGAGTGCGCTTTGGCATCCCGAGTGATACTTTGGGCTACGCGGTGCTAAACGGGAAAGCAAAGTGCACTCATAGTAAAAAAATAATTGCTACAGAAAATGAGCGAAATTTCTGAACAGGCCGATGGAAAAGAAAAAGGACTAATAATATTTGATTGCTTAACGTGATAGTGCAAATAAAGCGAGGCTCAACAGTTTTTAACGATGAAAAAAAAATTTAAATAGCAGAAAAGCCAAGACCAGCCAAGGCTATCCAGAATTTCGACAACAAACAAGATGGCGGCGGTCAGCGATGTTGCATCTGATCACGTTTACTTGTTTTGTTGCTTCGGTTGTAGCTATAACCAACGAACTTTTTCTGAAAACAGTTTATAACACGTAAAATAAAGTTGTAAGTACTTTTTATGCATTATAAATTTTGTACCATTGGAACCGCTGGCGTCGAGGCTATGCACTCGGCCAGCAAAGTATGGTCCGTGAACGCACTCCTGGCGGAGTGCACTTTCCGTGAGTGACACTCCACTTGCGTCGTTTAGATGCGGCAAAGTGTACTTACAGCAAAGTACACTTTCCGTAAGTGCACTTAACTTGCCCGCTTGACAGGGGTATAAGCTCCGCCTCGCTACTGTGACTCCTCCTTCTATGGCGGCTATCGCAACTGGTCTTGCGGCCAGCAGCAGCAAAACCAGGTTGTTTTAACCATTGGTTCCACCTGCGTGTGTGTGTGTGCGTGATCGTGTGTGCGCTCGTGTGTGTGTGTTTACCGTCCCTAAGCAACTCAGGCTATGAGGGACGCCGTAGTGAAGGGCTCCGGAAATTTCGACCACCTGGGGTTCTTTAACGTGCAATGCTATCGCTCAGCGCACGGGCATCTAGAATTTCTCCTCCAAAGAAATTCAACCGCCGCGGCCGGGATCGAACCCGCGTCTTTCGGGTCAGCAGCCGAGCACCATAACCACTGAGCCACCGCGGCGGCGTATGTGTGTTTGTGCAACGTTACTAGAACCAAGTCAGTTTCACAGCGGTGCCCAGAGAGCTGTCCCAAGTGGCGGTCGCGCGAACTAGTGGCGCTGCGATCGAGTCTTGCTCCCTCGTACCCTCGTCGCCGCTCTGTGGCTCGCTGCCCTGCTGCGCCCTTTTTAAGGTGCACTCGCGACAGCCGCTTTGTGTTGTCCGCTTCTCAGTTAATTTTAAGGCGAAAGCCTTTAATGCCTCATACTGTCGTTTGCAGCCGTGTCGGCAGATGTGTCCGTGTTTCGGCGTCACTACTTAAAAAGCTGTGTCGAGGCTGAGCATCGAACCAGGGCCTTTGGCATTTGAAGTCATTAACTACTCATTTGGCATTTGAACCACTCATTAACTCATGACTAGTTAGTCATGATTGTTTAATGACTAACTAGTGATGATTAACCAGTCATGACTGGTTAGTCATTCGTTAGTCATTAATCACTCATCAGTAGTTAGCCATGATTGGTTAGTCGTGACTAGCTAGTCATTAACCAGACATGTCTAGTTCATCATTAACCAATGATGACTAGTTAATCATCAACTAATAAGTCAAACTAGCTAGTCATTAACTAGTGATCAATTAACTAGTCATTACTAGTTAGTCATTAGGCAATCATGACTAGTTAGTCATCAACCAATTAGTGATGACTACCTAGTTCATTGACCAGTCATCAATTAACTAGTCATGGCTAGTTAGTCATTAACCAATCATAACTAGTTAGTCATTAACTAATAAGTCAAATTAGCTAGTCAATAACCAGTCATCAATTAACTAGTCATGACTAGTTAGTCATTAATCAATCATGACTAGTTAGTCATCAACTAATTAGTCATGACCTAAATAGTCCTGACCTATTAGTCATTAACCAATAATGACTAGTTAGTCATCAACTAATTAGTCATGACTAGCTAGTCATTGACCAGTCATCAATTAACTAGTCATGGCTAGTTAGTCATTAACCAATCATGGCTAGTTAGTGACGAACTAATAATGACAAGTTAGTCAATAATCAATCATGACTAGTAAGTCAATAACCAATCATGACTAGTAAGTCAATAACCAATCATGACCAGTAAGTCATGACTAGCTAGCCACTAACCACTCATGGTTAGTCATGACTGGTTAGTCATGACTGGTTAGTCATTACTAACCATGACTAATTACTGATTAGTCATGACTGGTTAGTCATTAAGCAGTCATGATAAATTAGCCATTAAGTAGTCATGACTAGTTATGATTGGTCAATGAATGGTTAGTCATGAGTAGTCAGTCATTAAGCAGACATGACTAGTTATTATTACTTAATGACTGCTTAGTCATGACTAGTCATGATTGGTTTGTCATTGCTGGTTAGTCACGACCAGCTAGTCATTAACGAGACATGACTAGTTCATCATTAACGAATCATGACTAGTTAGTCATCAACTAATTAGTCATGACAAGCTAGTCATTAACCAGCCATCAATTAACTAGTCATGGCTAGTTAGTCATTAACCAATCATGACTAGTTAGTAACCAATCATGACTAGTAAGGCATGGGTCATGACCCAATTAGTCATGGCTAGCCAAACCAAGTCACCCCATTGCCTCCTCGCAAAATAACGTTGGTTCTGCCGCCTCGTGTGTGCCAACAGCCGTGCGGCCAAAGTTGCGTGGAAAGGCTTTCGTCTCGCGCACTTTAGATCCTCAAAGCGGCGCCTGAATTTTTTGTTTGTATGTTGTAACATCGGGCCTCTTCATGCTGACCTGTTTTGCACCGGGGTGCAATAGCGGGTATCGCAACGATGACACGACGGACAGTCATTTCTTCGGGCCACCGATATACAGCTGAGCCACCACCGCTGCCACGTGCAGACAAAAGAGAGTTGAAAGCAATACATGGTAAATGAAAGGAAAAGATTGTTGCTAGCTCCGGCATCTGCCATCGCTGCTGAAAGCACCTCAGCTGGTTCAGCAGAAATAAAGGATAGCAGGCAGTGTGTAGGAGTGAAATGAAAGAGGTGAGAGGATTGTAGAAAGGACAGGGGGAGAGGTACAATGGTAATAAAACTATTTACATATTAACGTAACAGCAACAGAGATAGAAAAGACGCGCGTCGCAGTAACAGCGTCCGCCGAAGCGCAGACGCTGGTTGCTGGCCCTGCTACGCCCTTGAAAGGACGCGCGTCGCAGTAACCGCGTCCGCCGAAGCCAACGCTTCTAGTAAAGACAGTTGGCAAACTGCGCCGGCGAGCCAGGCAGCAGAGCGGCCCCACGCGATCACCGTCTAGGCGGTGGCGCTGCGGTCGCTTTAGGATGAGCGCGTCGTCTGCTACTCCCAGCCCAACGTTTTTATATAATATTATCAACATAAACTACGAGGAGGCAAGCGGTACGTCATGTTTCTCTAAACCGCGGAAAGAAGGGCTTCCAGTTTTTTCCGATATTTACAGCCAGAAGCTCAACCTCGAGCATCCTGCCCTGACGTACCCCAGACGTAGAGCGCACGCGGACTTCGCAATTCGTAGATGAGCGCGGCTAGAAGCAGCCGCCCCCTGCGCAGACGATGCGAGGCGCGAGCTAACAGTAATCATTCGCGCAGCAAACTGTGACCAAGCGGAGCCAATGGGCGCCGCGGCGGTGAAGAGAAATCGTGGCCTCTGAGATCAAGCGCAGTGTTAAAGTACCGATGCTTGAGCTGGTTACGGAGCCACGGAGGCCATGGAAGAACAAACGCGGTACTCCTACCAGCAGAAAGATGGCGCTCGTATCTCTTTGAGATGAAATCGGCGACAGAAAGGGGCCGCATACCCAGAGCATGTTTTCCAACTGTCTTTTCCTAGAAACGTTGGCCGAAGCGGAGACGCTGGTTGCTGGACCTGCTGCGCCCTTGAAAAGACGCGTGTCGCAGTAACCGCGTCCGCCGAAGCGGAGACGTTGGTTGCTGGCCCTGCTGCGCCCTTTGTAAAGCGCGCTTGCGACAGCCGCTTTGTGTCGTCTGCTTCTTAGTTAATTTTTGTTTGTATTTTGTGACATCGGAGCTGTTCATGCCGACCTGCTTTTCACCGGGGTGCAATAGCGGGTATCGCAACGATGATTCAACGGACCGTCATTGCTTCGGGCCGCCAAAAGACCACATCGAGTTTAAAAGATGGGAGCGTGCACTTCACAGAAAGGATCGCAAACAGACTTCGAAATGCAAAGTTTGTGATCTCCATTTCGAAGAAGAAGACCTTCTAAAGCACTATCCCCATGTAGTGCAAGGTACGGAAGTGCTTTTGGAGACAGGGAAATGGATGCTGGCACCAGGCTCTCTTCCGAAGCTGTTTCCTTTATTCCAGGCGCATATTTCAAAGCCAAAATGCACTACGCCGAAGAGAAAGCCTCCAATGGATCGCGGTGCCCAGTGTGTCGCGACAGCAGTGCCACGAGGTAACTTAGAAGATTGCGAGATCGCAAAAGTGCATTCCGAAATGGCCAGCTGCGCTGCACAAAGTGACAGTCTGGAGTCCGCAGCATTACCGACAACGCAGTGGATATTCGAATATTCACTACGTTCCCTCCTAAAGTAGAGTGCACCCACGCACTGAAACTTTGTCTGACCTCTTTACATTATAGGAACTATGCACTGGGGTACGCGCTAGAAAACACAAGCCATTGAGCAAAGCAAGAAACTATGCTCGCGAGCGTGTTGCCAGCATTTTTGGACTTTTGTCACAATATTAAAAGCCTAATTTCGCATCACACAAACGTGTTCTCCAAGATAACACCCAGCTTCGAAGGAAAAGCAGCCGCAATTGAAGTATTATTTTACTGCAGCCATGTAGAGCGCAAACGCAGCTCGCCAAAACCTCATATGTGCCGGCCGCTCCTCGCTTCTGCGCTGCCTGTAGCAGACGACGCGCCCGGCAGGGAGCAAGACTCGACTACACCGCCGTTAGTTCTCGTGACCGCCGCTTGGGACACTCTCCTCCGCTGGGCGGTATGGGGAGCTGTGAAACTGAGTTGGTTCTAGTAACTGTGTGTTGTGTGTGTGCGTGTGTGTGTGTGTGCGTGTGTGTGTGTGTGTGTGTGTGTGGAGGCACGCTCAGCCGACGATTTCTGACGGTGCCCGGGGCGTTCTCAGTGCTGCTGCATTCTCCACGAAGGCTGCCCACATCATGCCCCGCAGTAGGGTTTTTGGGTTTAAAAGCGTGAATGTTTACACTCAAGTACGTCACTCAAGTACGTCAAGTACCTCTATGCTCTTCAGTGTTCTGACGCGTTGCCTGCTCGCGCGTGCCGCTTTGAAGCGCAACACAGTCGCGTCCAGTGTGACCTGCAATGCAACAGTGGCTACCGCGTGGCCGAGACGTAACTGGAAGCCGTAGCGTTTTGAACGCCACAGAGTGTCGTTGTCTGTAAAGATGCAGCGGATTTTATTGCCTCTTTGAAAAGTGTGACTGCATAAATTTCATTATTTGCCTTTTGTTTCTGTTTTGGTTTGTGTTTCCTTTCCCAATCCTGCTTGGATTCCAGGATGAGGAAGGCTCGGACTTGAGCTGAAAAATAAAAGTAATCTCTCTCTCTCTCTCTCTCTCGAGGATGAGTCTGCAGTATAGTATAGCCACAGCGAAGGCCGGGTATTCACTGTCAAGGATTCGTGTCCGACAGAAATACTCTAAGACAGCAATACTTCCAAAGCAGCAATGATTGTTCACGTGCCCCCACAAAAAAGATGGTATGTTGGTCGCTGTCGCGTTGCACACAGTGGAAAGATTGGTTTTTGAGGAAAGGAAATGGCGCAGGAATTGTCTCACTTCTCGTTGGACACCCCAACCACGCCGTAAGGGAAAAAAGAGGTGCCGTTGTGGAGGGTTCCGGAATAACTTCGACCACCTGGCCATCTAGGTTACATTTTGGTTGTCGCAGGAACGATATATCTTCTATGTTAAATCGTTCGCAATATGGTAGCCAAGAAGGGAAAAATTAAAAAAGAGCCTGCCAGGACTCGAACCTGGAATCTTCTGATCCGAAGTCAGACGTGTTATCCGTTGCGCCACAGGCCCACAGTGACCTCCGGGTTCATATTTTTTATTTATTAATACAGGGGAAGAGTGTAACCAAAGATTAACTACCACGTTCCTTTTTTTTGTCAGTGTGTTGTTCTATATGTTCGTTTGTTGTTGTTTTATAAACGTTGGAAATAAACGCTGGAATAACCTTTCCTGACCTTCAGTAAACATTTAAACTTTTAAACGTTTAACCACGCAGTTAATACGACGTTGCAGCCTGGGGCTACAAAGCGACACGAAATACAACAGACCACAATTAATACGTGCTCCTTAAAAATTCCCCTTGAAACGGACAGCATCGACTCCAAGATTAAACAGCCTACCGTGAAGGGTGCCATAATTGATCACGGCGGATGGGTGACATTTAGAGTTTTCTCGTGACAATTCGGGACTGTGCATGCGCTCTATGGCAATCACAATCTCTAAGGCATAAGTAAAGCAGGGCGAATGAAGAAGCCCGAAGAGGAAACGAAGAAGGGACGCCTTCGGGCACCTTCATTCGCGCTGCCGAACTTACGTCAGAATGGACCATCTATCCCAGCAAAAAGTTCTACTTGAATACCGTCTCATGAAACAGAAAAGTTCCGCTAATAGGAAAACCTCACTACGTACCAAACACAGAAATATTCCGAGATACGTCAAAGCTTATAAACAATGGCAACGTTCCTTTATCGCTATGGTTTTACATTATACTAACATTAGTTTTATTCGAAGCTTTACCTGCCCAGCCATCGATGTCGACTGCAGTCGATTTTGGAGACTGTAAAGCAAATTGAACCTTTCAAGGAAATCATAACTTTTTACCACACATATAAAAACACGTCGTATACTATAACGCAAACCTTGTTTCAAAAAAGAAAAAGTTGTTTTTCTTTGTCAGCATATAACTCTGGCCACCACTCTTCTAACTTCGAAAATCTGCACACAATGTGCCTCACACACACACATAGAATCATAATCTACGCGTCGCCAAATTTGCGTCATCATTTTAAATGACGTTAAGTAATAATGGACTCCTAAAAGGTGTTAAAAAAAGTCATTTAGCATAGAAGTCTGGCCACTATGCACTTTTAAAGCTCGAAAATCTAGACACATTGTGCGTATTGCATAAACTCAAAATTATAACGTACGCGTTGCCAATTTTAAGTCATCATTTTTATTGCCGTGAAGTAATATTTGGTTCTTAAAGAATATTGTTTTGAAATAAATTACTAATTTACTTTCGAAATCTGGCCACATTGTTTTTCACGAGAGTCTGGCAACAATATGCTATTTTTCAAATAAACGTAATATTGCTTCTTTTGCCACAATAATTTTTTTGTAAAATTTTTGAAGTATATTCAACGCATGATGCGCATTCGGAGCTGTTTTTAGTTGGAAGCAGTATGCATGGATTCGAAAATGCGCTCATAGACTACCCGGGTGCAGAGCTGTTTAGCGCTGGTTTGTCTCAGTGACTGTCACTTTTGCTGGGACAATAGCACTTAACACCGTGCTCTCAATGAAAGAGGGGAAAAGAGGCATTTTTCTCAATACAGTGTGGTTTCGCCGAGTGTGTGTAGATGAAGTTGAAACCTATTGTTAGACTGATATTAAAAAAACAGCTCCGTGCAGCTGCATAGGACGGTGGCTCTTCTGCGAAACGCTAACAAAGCAAAATGTTCACTTTGTCAGCTTTTATTTCATGACCAGAAGCTTGTGTTCAGAAGTATTTGATGGTGATATTCCCATATTACCAGGAAATACTTCACTTTCAAGCTGCTGGGGATTTGACTCTTACTGGCACACTGGAATGTGCTCCCCTGAAGTGAAAATAGAAACTACATATTTATGCCCTCATGGAAAGACGTGTTTATTTTTATTAAATTAATTTCTACCTATTTCTCTCTATACCCCTGTCAAGCGGGCAAGTTAAGTGCACTTACGGGGAGTGCGCTTTGGCATCCCGAGTGACACTTAGGGCTACGCGGTGCTAAACGGGAAAGCAAAGTGCACTCATAGTAAAAAAATAATTGCTACAGAAAATGAGCGACATTTCTGAACAGGCCGATGGAAAAGAAAAAGGACTAATAATATTTGATTGCTTAACGTGATAGTGCAAATAAAGCGACGCTCAACAGTTTTTAACGATGAAAAAAAATTTAAATAGCAGAAAAGCCAAGACCAGCCAAGGCTATCCAGAATTTCGACAACAAACAAGATGGCGGCGGGCAGCGATGTTGCATCTGATCACGTTTACTTGTTTTGTTGCTTCGGTTGTAGCTATAACCAACGAACTTTTTCTGAAAACAGATTATAACACGTAAAATAAAGTTGTAAGTACTTTTTATGCATTATAAATTTTGTACCATTGGAACCGCTGGCGTCGAGGCTACGCACTCGGCCAGCAAAGTATGGTCCGTGAACGCACTCCTGGCGGAGTGCACTTTCCGCGAGTGACACTCCACTTGCGTCGTTTAGATGCGGCAAAGTGTACTTACAGCAAAGTACACTTTCCGTAAGTGCACTTAACTTGCCCGCTTGACAGGGGTATTATACAGGGTATAATATTGACAGGGGTATTATTATTATGATCGGTTAATGACTAATAAGTCATGGCTATTTAAGTCATGCCTAATTAGTTGATGACTAACTAGTCATGACTGGTTAATGACTAACTAGACATGGCTAGTTAATTGATGACTGGTTAATGACTAGCTAGTTTGACTTATTAGTTGATGACTAACTAGTCATGATCGGTTAATGACGAACTTGACATGTCTGGTTAATGACTAGCTAGTCACGACTAACCAATCATGACTAACTACTGATGAGTGATTAATGACTAACGAATGACTAACCAGTCATGACTGGTTAGTCATCACTAGATAGTCATTAAACAATCATGACTAACTAGTCATGAGTTAATGACTAGTTCAAATGCCAAATGAGTAGTTAATGACTTCAAATCCCAAAGGCCCGGGTTCGATGCTTAGCCTCGACACAGTTTTTTTAAGTAGTGACGCCGAAACACGGACACATCTGCCGACACGGCTGCAAACGACAGTATGAGGCATTAAAGGCTTTCGCCTTACAATTAAGTGAGAAGCGGACAACACAAAGCGGCTGTCGCGAGCGCACCTTAACAAGGGCGCAGCGGGGCAGCGAGCCGCACAGAGCGGCGACGAGGGTACGAGGGAGCAAGACTCGATCGCAGCGCCACTAGTTCGCGCGACCGCCAGTTGGGACAGCTCTCTGGGCACCGCTGTGAAACTGAGTTCGTTCTAGTAACGTTGCACACACACACATACGCCGCCGCGGTGGCTCAGTGGTTATGGTGCTCGGCTGCTGACCGGAAAGACGCGGGTTCGATCCCTGCCGCGGCGGTTGAGTTTCTTCGGAGGAGAAATTCGAGATGCCCGTGCACTGTGCGATATCATTGCACCTTAAAGAACCCCAGGTGGTCGAAATTTCCGGAGTCCTTCACTACGGCGTCCCTCATAGCCTGAGTTGCTTAGGGACGGTAAACACACACACTCGAGCGCACACACGATCACGCACACACACACACGCAGGTGGAACCAATGGTTAAAACAACCTGGTTTTGCTGCTGCTGGCCGCAAGACCAGTTGCGATAGCCGCCATAGAAGGAGGAGTCACAGTAGCGACGCGGAGCGTAAGTGAGAAAGAAATAGGTAGAAATTAATTTAATAAAAATAAACACGTCTTTCCATGAGGGCATAAATATTTAGTTTCTATTTTCACTTCAGGGGAGCATATTCCAGTGTGCCAGTAAGAGTCAAATCCCCAGCAGCTTGAAAGTGAAGTATTTCCTGGTAATATGGGAATATCACCATCAAATACTTCTAAACACAAGCTTCTGGTCATGAAATAAAAGCTGACAAAGTGAACATTTTGCTTTGTTAGTGTTTCGCAGAAGAGCCACCGTCCTATGCAGCTGCACGGAGCTGTTATTTAATATGTCTAACAATAGGTTTCAACTTCATCTACACGCACTCGGCGAAACCACACTGTATTGAGAAAAATGCCTCTTTTCCCCTTTTTCATTGAGAGCACGGTGTTAAGTGCTATTGTCCCAGCAAAAGTGACAGTCACCGAGACAAACCAGCGCTAAACAGCTCTGCACCCGGGTAGTCTATGAGCGCATTTTCGAATCCATGCATACTGCTTCCAACTAAAAACAGCTCCGAATGCGCATCATGCGTTGAATATACTTCAAAAATTTTACAAAAAAAATTATTGTGGCAAAAGAAGCAATATTACGTTTATTTGAAAAATAGCATATTGTTGCCAGACTCTCGTGAAAAACACTGTGGCCAGATTTCGAAAGTAAATTAGTAATTTATTTCAAAACAATATTCTTTAAGAACCAAATATTACTTCACGGCAATAAAAATGATGACTTAAAATTGGCAACGCGTACGTTATAATTTCGAGTTTATGTAATACGCACATTGTGTCTAGATTTTCGAGCTTTAAAAGTGCATAGTGGCCAGACTTCTATGCTAAATGACTTTTTTTTAACACTTTTTAGGAGTCCATTATTACTTAACGTCATTTAAAATGATGACGCAAATTTGGCGACGCGTAGATTATGATTCTATGTGTGTGTGTGAGGCACATTGTGTGCAGATTTTCGAAGTTAGAAGAGTGGTGGCCAGAGATATATGCTGACAAAGAAAAAGAACTTTTTCTTTTTTGAAACAAGGTTTCCGTTATAGTGTACGACGTGTTTTTATATGTGTGGAAAAGAGTTATGATTTCCTTGAAAGGTTCAATTTGGTTTACAGTCTCCAAAATCGACTGCAGTCCACATCGATGGCTGGGCAGGTAAAGCTTCGAATAAAACTAATGTTAGTATAATGTAAAACCATAGCGATAAAGGAACGTTGCATTATTTCTAAGGTTTGACGTATCTCGGAATATTTCTGTGTTTGGCACGTAGTGAGGTTTTCCTATTAGCAGAACTTTTCTGTTTCATGAGACGGTATTCAAGTAGAACTTTTTGCTGGGATAGATGGTCCATTCTGACGTAAGTTCGGCAGCGCGAATGAAGGTGCCCGAAGGCGTCCCTTCTTCGTTTCTACTTCGGGCTTCTTCATTCGCCCTGCTTTACTTATGCCTTAGAGATTGTGATTGCCATAGAGCGCATGCACAGTCCCGAATTGTCACGAGAAAACTCTAAATGTCACCCATCCGCCGTGATCAATTATGGCACCCTTCACGGTAGGCTGTTTAATCTTGGAGTCGATGCTGTCCGTTTCAAGGGGAATTTTTAAGTAGCACGTATTAATTGTGCTCTGTTGTATTTCGTGTCGCTTTGTACCCCAGGCTGCAACATCTTATTAACTGCGTGGTTAAACGTTTCAAAGTTTAAATGATTACTGAAGGTCAGGAAAAGTTATTCCAGCGTTTATTTCCAACGTTTATAAAACAACAACTAACGAACATATAGAACAACACACTGAGAAAAAAAAAAAGGATCGTGGTAGTTAATCTTTGGTTACACTCTTCCCCTGTATTAATAAATAAAATAGATGAACCCGGAGGTCTCTGTGGGCCTGTGGCGCAATGGATAACGCGTCTGACTTCGGATCAGAAGATTCCAGGTTCGAGTCCTGGCAGGCTCTTTTTTAATTTTTCCCTTCTTGGCCACCATATTGCGAACGGTTTAACATACAAGATATATCGTTCCTGCGACAACCAAAATGTAACCTAGATGGCCAGGTGGTCGAAGTTATTCCGGAACCCTCCACAACGGCACCTCTTTTTTCCCTTACGGCGTGGTTGGGGTGTCCAACGAGAAGTGAGACAATTCCTGCGCCATTTCCTTTCCTCAAAAACCAGTCTTTCCACTGTGTGCAACGCGACAGCGGCCAACATACCATCTTATTTGTGTGGGCACGTGAACCATCATTGCTGCTTTGGAAGTATTGCTGTCTTAGAGTATTTCTGTCAGACACGAACCCTTGACAGTGAATACCCGGCCTTCGCCGTGGCTATACCATACTGCAGACTCGTCCTGGAGAGAGAGGGAGAGATGACTTTTATTTTTCAGCTCAAGTTCGAGCCTTCCTCATCCTGGAATCCAAGCAGGATTGGGAAAGGAAACACAAACCGAAACAGAAACAAAAGGCAAATAATGAAATTTATGCAGTCACACTTTTCAAAGAGGCAATAAAATCCGCTGCATCTTTACAGACAACGACACTCTGTGGCGTTCAAAACGCTACGGCTTCCAGTTACTTCTCGGCCGCGCGGTAGCCACTGTTGCATTGCAGGTCACACTGGACGCGACTGTGTTGCGCATCAAAGCGGCACGCGCGAGCAGGCAACGCGTCAGAACACTGAAGAGCATAGAGGTACTTGACGTACTTGAGTGACGTACTTCAGTGTAAACATTCACGCTTTTAAACCCAAAAACCATACTGAGGGGCATGATGTGGGCAGCCTTCGTGGAGAATGCAGCAGCACTGAGAACGCCCGGGGCACCGTCAGAAATCGTCGGCTGAGCGTGCCTCCACACACACACACACACACACACACACACACACACACACACACACACACACACACACACACACACACACACACACACACACACACACACACGCACACGCACACGCACACGCACACACACACACACACACACACACACACACACACACACACACACACACACACACACACACACACAGTTACTAGAACCAACTCAGTTTCACAGCTCCCCATACCGCTCAGCGGAGGAGAGTGTCCCAAGCGGCGGTCACGAGAACTAACGGCGGTGTAGTCGAGCCTTGCTCCCTGCCGGGCGCGTCGTCGGCTACAGGCAGCGCTGAAGCGAGGAGCGGCCGGCACTTATGAGGTTTTGGCGAGCTGCGTTTGCGCTCTACATGGCTGCAGTAAAATAATACTTCAATTGCGGCCGCTTTTCCTTCGAAGCTGCGTGTTATCTTCGAGAACACGTTTGTGTGATGCGAAATTAGGCTTTTAATATCGTGAAAAAAGTCCAAAATGCTGGCAACACGCTCGCGAGCATTGTTTCTTGCTTTGCTCAATGGCTTGTGTTTTCTAGCGCGTACCCCAGTGCATAGTTCCTATAATGTAAAGAGGTCAGACAAAGTTTCAGTGCGTGGGTGCACTCTACTTTAGGAGGGAACGTAGTGAATAATCGAATATCCACTGCGTTGTCGGTAATGCTGCGGACTCCAGACTGTCACTTTGTGCAGCGCAGCTGGGCATTTCGGAATGCACTTTTGCGATCTCGGAATTCTCTAAGTTACCTCGTGGCACTGCTGTCGCGACACACTGGGCACCGCGATCCATTGGAGGCTTTCTCTTCGGCGTAGTGCATTTTGGCTTTGAAATATGCGCCTGGAATAAAGGAAACAGCTTCGGAAGAGAGCCTGGTGCCAGCATCCATTTCCCTGTCTCCAAAAGCACTTCCGTACCTTGCACTACATGGGGATAGTGCTCTAGAAGGTCTTCTTCTTCGAAATGGAGATCACGAACTTTGCATTTCGAAGTCAGTTTGCGATCCTTTCTGTGAAGTGCACGCTCCCATCTTTTAAACTCGATGTGGTCTTTTGGCGGCTCGAAGCAATGACGGTCCGTTGAGTCATCGTTGCGATACCCGCTATTGCACCCCGGTGAAAAGCAGGTCGGCATGAACAGGTCCGATGTCACAAAATACAAACAAAAATTAACTAAGAAGCAGACGACACAAAGCGGCTGTCGCAAGCGCGCTTTACAAAGGGCGCAGCAGGGCCAGCAACCAGCGTCGCCGCTTCGGCCAACGTTTCTAGGTAAAGACAGTTGGAAAACATGCTCCGGGTATGCGGCCCCTTTCTGTCGCCGATTTCATCTCAAAGAGATACGAGCGCCATCTTTCGGCTGGTAGGAGTACCGCGTTTGTTCTTCCATGGCCTCCGTGCCTCCGTAACCAGCTCAAGCATCGGTACTTTAACACCGCGCTTGATCTCAGAGGCCACGATTTCTCTTCACCGCCGCGGCGCCCATTGGCTCCGCTTGGTCACAGTTTGCTGCGCGAATGATTAGTGTTAGCTCGCGCCTCGCATCGTCTGCGCAGGGGGCGGCTGCTTTTAGCCGCGCTCATCTACGAATTGCGAAGTCCGCGTGCGCTCTACGTCTGGGGTACGTCAGGGCAGGATGCTCGAGGTTGAGCCTCTGGCTGTAAATATCGGAAAAAACTGAAAGCCCTTCTTTCCACGGTTTAGAGAAACATGACGTACCGCTTGCCTCCTCGTAGTTTATGTTGATAATATTATATAAAAACGTTGGGCTGGGAGTAGCAGACGACGCGCTCATCCTAAAGCGACCGCAGCGCCACCGCCTAGACGGTGATCGCGTGGGGCCGCTCTGCTCCCTGGCTCGCCGGCGAAGTTTGCCAACTGTCTTCACTAGAAACGTTGGCTTCGGCGGACGCGGTTACTGCGACGCGCGTCCTTTCAAGGGCGTAGCAGGGCCAGCAACCAGCGTCTCCGCTTCGGCGGACGCTGTTACTGCGACGCGCGTCTTTTGTATCTCTGTTGCTGTTACGTTAATATGTAAATAGTTTTATTACCATTGTACCTCTCCCCCTGTCCTTTCTACAATCCTCTCACCTCTTTCATTTCACTCCTACACACTGCCTGCTACCCTTTATTTCTGCTGAACCAGCTGAGGTGCTTTCAGCAGCGATGGCAGATGCCGGAGCTAGCAACAATCTTTTTCCTTTCATTTACCGTGTATTGCTTTCAACTCTCTTCTGTCTGCACGTGGCAGCGGTGGTGGCTCAGCTGTATATCGGTGGCCCGAAGAAATGACTGTCCGTCGTGTCATCGTTGCGATACCCGCTATTGCACCCCGGTGCAAAACAGGTCAGCATGAAGAGGCCCGATGTTACAACATACGAACAAAAAATTCAGGCGCCGCTTTGAGGATCTAAAGTGCGCGAGACGAAAGCCTTTCCACGCAACTTTGGCCGCACGGCTGTTGGCACACACGAGGCGGCAGAACCAACGTTATTTTGCGAGGAGGCTATGGGGTGACTTGGTTTGGCTAGCCATGACTAATTGGGTCATGACCCATGCCTTACTAGTCATGATTGGTTAGTAACTAGTCATGATTCGTTAATGATGAACTAGTCATGTCTGGTTAATGACTAGCTAGTCGTGACTAACCAGCAATGACAAACCAGTCATGACTAGTCATGACTAAGCAGTCATTAAGCAATAATAACTAGTCATGTCTGCTTAATGACTGACTGCTCATGACTAACCATTCATTGACCAATCATAACTAGTCATGACTACATAATGACTAATTTATCAAGACTGCTTAATGACTAACCAGTCATGACTAATCAGTAATAATTCATGGTTAGTAATTACTAACCAGTCATGACTAACCATGAGTGGTTAGTGGCTAGCTAGTCATGACTTACTAGTCATGATTGATTATTGACTAACTTGTCATGATTAGGTAATGACTAACTAGTCATGATTGGTTAATGGCTAACTAGCCATGATTGGTTAATGACTAACTAGCCATGACTAGTTAATTGATGACTGGTCAATGACTAGCTAGTCATGACTAATTAGTTGATGACTAACTAGTCATGATTGGTTAATGACTAATAGGTCAGGACCGTTTAGGTCATGACTAATTAGTTGATGACTAACTAGTCATGATTGGTTAATGACTAACTAGTCATGACTAGTTAATTGATGACTGGTTAATGACTAGCTAATTTGACTTATTAGTTAATGACTAACTAGTCATGATTGGTTAATGACTAACTAGCCATGACTAGTTAATTGATCACTAGTTAATGACTAGCTAGTTTGACTTATTAGTTGATGACTAACTAGTCATCATTGGTTAATGATGAACTAGACATGTCTGGTTAATGACTAGCTAGTCACGACTAACCAATCATGACTAACTGCTGATGAGTGATTAATGACTAACGAATGACTAACCAGTCATGACTGGTTAATCATCACTAGTTAGTCATTAAACAATCATGACTAACTAGTCATGAGTTAATGACTGGTTCAAATGCCAAATGAGTAGTTAATGACTTCAAATGCCAAAGGCCCTGGTTCGATGCTCAGCCTCGACACAGCTTTTTAAGTAGTGACGCCGAAACACGGACACATCTGCCGACACGGCTGCAAACGACAGTATGAGGCATTAAAGGCTTTCGCCTTAAAATTAACTGAGAAGCGGACAACACAAAGCGGCTGTCGCGAGTGCACCTTAAAAAGGGCGCAGCAGGGCAGCGAGCCGCACAGAGCGGCGACGAGGGTACGAGGGAGCAAGACTCGATCGCAGCGCCACTAGTTCGCGCGACCGCCACTTGGGACAGCTCTCTGGGCACCGCTTTGAAACTGACTTGGTTCTAGTAACGTTGCACACACACACATACGCCGCCGCGGTGGCTCAGTTGTTATGGTGCTCGGCTGCTGACCCGAAAGACGCGGGTTCGATCCCGGCCGCGGCGGTTGAATTTCTTTGGAGGAGAAATTCTAGATGCCCGTGCGCTGAGCGATAGCATCCCAATCGAAAATTCCACCAGGCCGTATGTGGTGTTAACACCAGAGTGGAAATTCAGACACGGTTCTGGTGTTTCCGGGCTGGTGTTTCCGGGCTGGTGTTTCCGGGCTGGTGTTTCCGGGCTGGTGTTTCCGGGCTGGTGTTTCCGGGCTGGTGTTCCCGGGCTGGTGTTTCCGGGCTGGTGTTTCCGGGCTGGTGTTTCTGGGCTGGTGTTTACGGGCTGGTGTTTCCGGGCTGGTGTTTCTGGGGCCGAGAAACCCACGAGGTTGTGCCTGGTGTTAACACCAGAAAATACGGTTTGGTGTCTCCGGGCTGGTGTTTCCGGGCTGATGTTTATGGGCATAAAAATCCACCAGGCCGTGACACCAGACGACGTTTCCATGCATGCAGGCATACAGGCTCGTATCACGAGCCTGGCATGTGCCCTGCTGCATTCGGTATGTATGGTGAGACGTAATGGTGCATTATATGGAGAAAGTTGCATAGGAAAAAATCCCATGCCACTTCTTGGATAAAGAAACATGCAATTTTCTATGCTTACGCAAGATGTTTATTTCGGGGGCCTCTGTCGCCGCAGCTCACAGGCTTTTTGTGAGAGCCACATCCTAATGTTCTTGGAGGCCTTGGCGACGTCCTCCTCTCCATAGCCCTTTCTTGATGCGTAGTGCGTGAAAAACACTGCGTAGAAAAGAAAATGCACCATGAGTGTTAGAATGACGCACATTTGGATCTCCGCACTAGTTAATTTAGGTGCGGTACATTAGAATGCAGCTGTAAACAAACCCAAAAAAATTTGAGGGGACATTTAAGCTCTGCGGCTCACAGTTTTCTTTATTTAACAGCCACCTCTCACAACCAATCATTAATTTAACTGCTACCTGCCATGATGGGCAGTTTTGTCACAATCCAGTGGGGATGTTGTGATGATGCCACAACATATGGTCCTTTCTTCCACTAGCTGTCAAATTATCTGCTATCAAAATTCCTCAATTGCTTTCCCACTGTGAACAATAAACCTTTTAGGCATTATTTTCTTTTAAAAACACTTAAATATTTAATTTCATGGCTGAAGGTGGAAGCACAATATCAATCACACAGAATGTGTAACACTAACAGCAATCAAGTTTTGCGGACACAGAGCACATTGAGTGAAAACTTTAGTCTGCTTACTAATAAATTTGAGAGTTAAACTGCAGTTAAATCACAGAACTAATAAATGTGAGAGTTAAACTGCAGTTAAATCACAGAACAGAGAGCAAGATGACCGCATTCACCTTTCAGTGCATCAACTTTGTGGGGGGTGAGGGGCTGTTGAGGCGGCTTGTCTCCGCCTTGGGCGACGAAGCGGTTGGACAGTGTGCCCGTCACACTCCGCTTGGCGAGCCCTTCCGTCGACCAAATGGCAGTCGCGGCTCGCTTCACGAAGTGTGAGTCCTTGGGCACTGTCAACAATTGGTCGTACACCCCTTTGGCCAAATAGACCCCATTGGCCAGGTGAACCTGCATGAAATCAAACCAAACTACTTTCAACACCACTTCATAATGTGAAAAAACACACACAGCCATACAGCCCATAAAAACAGCTGCTTCAAGGCAATCTGTGTTCAGTGTAGGTTGGAATATAGCAGTTAATGCAGCACAAAAAAAAGGTTACGTCACTTTCCTATCTGCCCTCAGCTCATGACAATATTGCGGCCCCTGGCCAAGTAATAAAACAACAAAACAAGAAAAAGGTAGGCACTTCCAAGAAATTACAGTAATCAAAATTGGCCATGTTACGTCCACTGCAACACAAATGCCTCCCCCACGGATTTCCAATAACAAACATGAGGAATTCACAGCCCCAAATATTTTCAGAATGTGTCCTCTTACTAGCTGTCGAAGCTTTCACACTCGCAGACAACCAGCTATATACCACACATCTTGCCTAAATCAATACCCAGGTCCCATGCAAGTCTATTGTTAAGCTCGAATATTCCAAACCAAGAGTTGTGCTTCATTCCACACTGCTCTCGTCGCACCCGAGTGCACCTGACCACCATCTGGTTGGATTTTTGTTTGACTTCAATGGTTTCCGGCCTGTTTCAAAGAATGCCCTCCCACAAAAATTTTCTGTATTGACCAATTAATATTGGAGATATAGCTATCACAATAAAGAAATTTCGCTGCCTTCTGTTTTGGTTCCAGCAACTGAAAAGTGCAGTATTATCAAAGCACGCACACATACACTGCAAGCCATGAAAAGATGGAAGTACAGGTGTGTTTTTTGTTGCATTCCTACACTATCATTTAGAGGAACACACAATATAAATTTGAGTTGGCATGCATCCCGTTATATTCTCACAGACCACTCTCATTCAAAATGTGAGCTTTTATCAGCTAGAAAACACCAAAAAACGATGTACAGATGTTGCCACTAGCGGCCCAATTTATCCAGAGTACTTGTTTGTTTGTAATCTCTGAACATGGTCAGGGGACCTTTAATGTTATGGCTGTCACTGAAGGAATGAAGCTGCCTGAATAGTAATTGCCCGGCAAGTTTGTTGCTTGTGAATGTACTCTGCTTCTGCCACCTTGCCAGTGCCTGTGGCACAAGACACAAGAGTTTCATTGTCTCGCCTTCGCTATTATGTGAAACAACTAAGTGGTAACGTTACTACTAATATTAAATATTATTAAGCTGTATCTTTAACCATACCCTCCCATCCTCTGCTACTGTGCACACTTGTGTGCCTTCCCTGGTGGCGCCTTCCTCCTGGCTGCCCAAACCACCCTCTGTGAACTCCACATGAACCAGGGCTCCAGGAATGGGGCTCGGTGGGGGCTCAGAGGTGGCTGCAGGTGGAGAGGAGGGAGCTGGGAACACCTCAACCAAAGGGGCATCTTTTGCAGGCGCCCAGGTAGCAGCTGCTGACGAAGCTGCTGATGCCGCAGGTGCCGGTGCCGCAGGTGCCAATGCCGCAGGTGCCAATGCCGCAGGTGCCAATGTCGCAGGTGGAACAGAAGCAGACGCCGCAGGTGCAGATGCAGCAGAGGCAAATGCAGCATGGGCAGGTGCAGCAGAGGCAAAAGCAGCACTGGCAGATGCAGCCGCCACGGCCGCGGAAGGTGCAGACGCAGCAGGCAGTGCTGCAAAGGGTGGCACAGATGTAGGCCAATGAAAATAACTTCACCAACGATCATGGTTTTTTGTAATGCGAAATTTGAGCACAGCTTAATTTTTTTATGTATTGAGGCAGAAAACAGACAATACTTAAGCTACCCTCAAGAGTACAATGTGGAGCACTCACGCTTTATCCAGTGCAAGGCCTCTAAACTACAACACTGAAAGAACACTCCTCAGCGGTGCGGAGTGGAGCAGTACAACCCTTGCCTGGCTGCAGCGTCCTCTCCTGTGTTTACTGCTCTTTGCAAGAATGCATTGCAAGTTGGTCGCCTCAGTGCTTCAAAGAGAAATGTTGAAGCCACAGAGGACGAGTCTTGAGTCTTTGTTAGGAGTGGGCCGCGAGGCACATGTCCCGTATATTTATAATATTGTGTGCCTGTTCCCATGGTAAACGCCTCGCACTCCACAAACAGCCCTCATACACGCTCATGCATGTGCTGGTTGACAATTCGACTGCAGATTCATGCCCGACTCAAGTTTAGACGCAGTTTTGTGGTAGATGTTACACTGATTCCAACATAATCAGCCATGCATCTGTGCGAAAAGTGCCTCCAAAATAAGCTCCACTACAACCTTATCCCCCGTTATTCCTTCCCATAGCTTGGGATTTTTTGCGGCATGGCTCACTGCTGTGCCAAAAAATCTATCAGTTCGTGTCCCACAAGAAACTGCATGTTTAGATATGGCTTTGTCAGGTATTTATTTTTTTTTTTTTAACACCTGAAGTAATGAATTTTAAATCTGACATTAATGGAAAGCTTGGTCTTATTCAACAAGCCAACATGACTGAGTGAACTACTAGCGTGTTGACTTTGTGAACAAATAAAAAACTGTGATTTATGGCTTAGCCACAATTTACAATTAATCCATGTCCCGAAGCGACACACAGGCTATGAGGGACACCGCAGTGGAGGGCTTCGGAATAACTTTGACCACATGGGGTTTTTAATGGGCAGACGTTGCAGAGTACACGGACCCTTTTTGTGTTCTGCCTCCTTCGAAACGCCGCCACCACGGCCAGGATTGAACACAGGTGTCCTGGCTAAGCAGCCAAGTGCCCTGACCACTCAGCCACCGAAGCAGGTACAACAATTATTGGTATGGTGTTTTAAAGCAAGGGAAGAGAGTAAAAGAGTAACACAAAAAGATTTGTCGGCAGTCATGGCTAGGTTAAATCCTTCAAAGTGAGAGCAAGTTGCTCTTCAGTCCGCAGATTTCAATATGCGCCGTAAGCTATTCCCCCCCTCCCACCCCAACACACACACACTTCCTTCTTAAACCACCCAAAAATTTTTCCAGGTTATGTGACCTGAAAACATTTAATCAATAAGCTTGACCAGCAGGAAATACAGGAAAAAAAACTCCTTATAAGGAGTGTACCATCAGCTGAGAGGAAGCGCAAGAGCTGGTGCTGCAGCTTGATGTTCAGCTGGCGCAGCTCCTCATTTTCCTTTCTCAGCTTCTGCACCTCTTTCTCTGCTGCTGTCTCCGTGCTAAGGTCGTCCGTTGCGGCCTGCTGCGCGAGCATCCGCAACTTTTTGATGTTTCGAACCTGCAGTAGTTAACACAGTGTCAAAACACATATTCACCCATATTGTCTTTAACATTATAAAAAAAATTAAATTTCTTTGGACACAAACTGCAGAAATGCTTGCATGTGACACAACGTTACTGAAAACCTATTAAACATCACATTTCATTACAAGGTTCGGGTTTCAATTGCGCATACATACTTTATCACGTGCCAGGTCTCTTGGGCGTTTTGCGGGGCGCGCGACTGCCATGTGACACATGTGACACAACGTTACTGAAAACCTATTAAACATCACATTTCATTACAAGGTTCGGGTTTCAATTGCGCATACATACTTTATCACGTGCCAGGTCTCTTGGGCGTTTTGCGGGGCGCGCGACTGCCATGTGACACATGTGACACAACGTTACTGAAAACCTATTAAACATCACATTTCATTACAAGGTTCGGGTTTCAATTGCGCATACATACTTTATCACGTGCCAGGTCTCTTGGGCGTTTTGCGGGGCGCGCGACTGCGCCACGATGTCGTTGACCAGAAATATGTTGGTCCATTTCTTCTTTGGATTCTGGGAAGAAATCTCTTTTAGGAGTATGTTCGCACAATTTTCCATACATTGATTGTAATGATAAAATGCAAGATAATGTTTCCTGCACCAAGCCTTTTGCAGCAGCTTCTATTCTAAATTATTTAATTCACAGTGCCTATCTGGCCATCAGCCAGAATTCCCCCAACACTCATCAGAGACTGGCTGCTCAATTGAGTAGTCTGTCCTTTTTTTAAGAATGAATCATTTTCGCCACTGTTCAGCAGCAGTAACAAACATTACTATATGAAACTGCAGCCCCAGGCTTTTTTGTTTATGGGGGTTCAACGTCCCAAAGGAACTCAGGCTATGAGGGATACCGCAGTGAACGGCTTCAGAAATTTCGACCTCCTAGGGTTCTTTAATGTGCACTGACCGCACAGTACACGGGGGCCTCTAGAATTTCGCATTCATGTCAAGTTTTCAAGAAACAATGCAGAATCGACACTTCCTACCTAGTGTGGCGTGAGAACCTCTGTCACATTTGGCAGCTTTCTCGGCTACAGAGGTCTTCACAGTTTAATATTCAATACACGTAGCTAGGACATGGTCATCAACTGAGCTATAACCAAGAGCAGTGAAGTATACATTTTATGCTTCCGAACTAGTCCCAAGTGATACACCCCCCCCCCCCCCCAAAAAAAAAGCAACGGGTTCACCCTGGGAAGACCAGCCACTCATCACTTGTACATAAGACAGTTCATTACTACAACTGAAGAATGCCTGGAGGGGCGCCAGTGAGAAAAAAAAACGTATTCACGAGGCCCAGTTGATGGAGGTGCCGGGGTAATTTCAGCAGGGCGACTCTACCATCTACCGGACACTGCCAGATTAATTTCGTTACATCCATCAACATGCAACATGCTGCAAACAGGACGGAATTCGCAAACCTGCAAGTTGAACGTGAGAACTGCACAACAGCGGTGCGCGTTACGAAAGGCAGAAAAGCTCAAGAACACATTCCTATAGCCCTGACAAGCAAATTCGAGTGCTGTACCGCCGTCAGCACGCCTAACAAAGCAACCACAGCTATCCATCGGCCGGCCGTTGGCCGTCCGTTTCGGATGTTCCGGACGGACATCGATTTCGGACGTCCGTTCCCGGATCTTTCTCGGATGTTTGCATATATGGCACATGCATACTTTCTTCGTGTCCGCGGGGCAATAAAATGAAAAAGCAACTGAAAGTACAGCGAGAATATTTTATTGTGACTGTACATCAGCACAGGACTGAGTTAATGTGAAGTGTGTAACTCCTCAATGAGACGTAAAACTTCGAGCGCACATCCATCTTCCTACTTCCATGATGAAGCAGAAGCGAACAGCTTTCTGCAAAAAATGAAAAGAAAAAGGTTAGTAATCAAGTCCACGCCAAATCTCAGTAGACCATGATAAATTCAAAAATGCTTGGCAACTTTGTTATTGGTATTCTCAACCCATTCTCAACAAGTCTCAACCCATCCGTAGCCCACACCACAGTATAGCCATAACATACTCCAACTCTCCCGCGAGAGAATGTTACAGATCCTGCTCCGCTGTCATAAAAGTAATTCCCAAGCAGTGTACTGCACTTACCTCCGTAGGACATGCCGTAGGCAATCACACTAGGCCTTCTTTCATCCGAAGTCGGTGTAGTACGATATTCCAGCGTTCCAGGAGGGCTTCAGGCACTTGCCGCATCCTTCGAATTGTTCAAGTTACACACCACTTTCGTCCGCAGACTAAAAAAAGCCACACATTCTAGTAACAGAGCTCAAAAGGGGCACCACACTTCGCACCAAACCAGCAACGCCGCCATTACGCCGCTGCACTCTGTGGCATAGAGAAAGATATTGGTAAAGAGCGGACACTCGGCGAAATCTGGCCCCAGGAAATGACGCGAAATCCTCCTCCTCCACTAGATAATCTTCCAACTCCAGGATGGCGCCACCAGTCTCTAAACGCGCGCGAGCGCGCGGGCGGGTAGCCGGCGCGGCGGCTCAGACCCATCCGAATGGCAGACAACGGTGCTTCGTGGGGGCTGTTTTGTGCGCGTGAAAGCGTGCGGCGTATTTGCTCGTGCGGGCAGACCGCAATTTTTTTCGTCTCTCTTGCCCTTCGACGCAGAACTCCTCCTGTTTATGACGGCGGCAAGGTGAGAAATGTTTATTTGTGGAAGTACGCTGTATTGCATGCAATTTAGGCGGCCGCGCCGGCCGCCGTTGCCTGTCTGCAGTTCGTGAAGCGGCGCGCTCGCTCTGTGGCCAGCCGGCTGTTGTTCACGGCATTCTTGCAGTTTGTGACAACGTCAAGGAAGGAATGATTTGTTTTTGCAAAAGTACGCTACATTTCAAGCACTTTATGCAAAATTACGCTGCATTTCGAGCACTCTAGCTTAGTACGCCGGCGCAGTTGTGAAGGGCGCACGCACGCTGTGTCATGCTACGCCGTGGCGGGAGCGGCGGGAGGAATGATGCTGCATGATGCAGCCTCGCCGGTCGGTGCGTAGAAACAAAAAAAAAACCTGCCCACGGCCTGTGGCCCGACGCGCTGTGCCTAGCGGTTAGTTTTGCTTGGTTTCGCGCTTTCTCGGGATGTCACGTTTTTGTATGGCCCCCGACAATATGTAACTTCTTATGGGTGACATTTGTCGGTGTAAGGTTAAAATGTACTTTTTTGAAAGTGGGCGAACGGCGAAGACGACCGTTCCCGCGCAGCAAGTACGGGACCGTAGTTTTCAAGACTGGTGGAAAAAAAAGATGACGCACGAAAAGCTCAAAAACCTTACTCTTGTAGTACGTATGTATGTATGTAGTACGTGTGAAAGAGTCCGTTATCTGCGCTCGTGGAAACGCACATTTCGCCCGTGCATTGACAACACAGGGATGCGCTTTTGAAAACCGGCAAAAAAAGGCAACGCGTCGGTCTTTCTGAGCTCTTAAGAGCTTGAAAACCAAGAACTGTTGCGCCGATAGTTTAATTTTTCTATGCTTCTTAAAACATACGTTGCACCCGTGTATTTCTCAGTGCTCCTAACACATTGTGTACTTCTGGTTCGTAGTCCGTGTTGTGGCCGTCTTTGTACGAAATATTCTCGAACAAACCGCGTACTCTGCTGTCCACCTAGGTTTTAGAAGGTAGACAATAACGTCGGGGAAAGTAGAAATGCTTGCAAAAAGCTGATTGGTATCTGCCGTGTAGTACGGTATGTGTATTGTACTTTGCGCAACGACGTTCAGCACGCGAGTTTCGCAAAAACATGTTTACTCCGCTCGTAATTTCGTTCCCTCGCCGCTTTCGCACCTTTTCACTGTTTACAGAGTTACAATATAAGGTGACTGAGAATGACCATACTTGCGAATTTTTCAGGTGATGCCACCCGTCGGCAACACCTGCTGTGTGCCGTGGTGCCGCAACAGGATCACTTTGAGCAGGAGGCCAGTATGTTGCACAAAATAAATGTTCTCATTTCACTCAAAACCTGGTGTCTTTTGTGGAGTGCTAATATTTGGCAAAGGCTGTGATGCAGCTGCGTTCATGGCTGGTCAAAAGCACTCGAAATCTATTTAATTATACGCTGCCAACGGCGCAGCGGGGCGCGGCGTATGCTAACATTCAAACCGCGCGCCCCTGAAACCGGAACCAGAAGTCGTCCCAGGCAGCGAGGCGCAGCGCATGCAGCCATTCAAACTGCGCGCGTTGAAACCGAAACCGGATGTTATGAGACTCCGCCCGCTTGGTGCGCTGCAGTCAAATGGGCCGCTGGGCCCTATGGGAGTGTCCGCTCTTTACCAATATCTTTCTCTATGTCTGTGGCTGATGGATTGGATTGGGCTGACTACAAGCTGCATTTATGATGATGATAGCGGAGTTAAACGGGAGTTTTGAATTTACAAGTGGTTTCAATCGCGTTTTACCACGGCTAGGGTGGCTACCACGGCGGACACGATGTCGCTACTGATTTTTATACGTTTTCTAGATGTAAATTAGTAATTGATTTACTGTAAATTTGTGTAGCACTCGCTCCTACCCTTAAATAAATTTAGTTCAGCAGTGGCCCTTGCACTGCAAGTATATGACTAGGGAATTGCGCGAATTTACAAAAGTCCTCAAGTCAAACCGTGTAGCTCATGGAAATAATTTCTCCAAAGCAGATATGCAGATATTAACGCAATTTCTCGCACACTAGCCAATAAAACTGACAAAATTTCCTTCGCGAATAAAATTTTCTAGGTTAAAAAAGCGAACTCTACAGTATACATACTCGAACGGCGCGACTTTTCTGTGTGAACAATTATAAAAAACTCTATACTCATATCCGGAGAATATACTCCACCGTACATCCCTCGGACGTACACCTTGTCTCTAATGCGGATAGACAAAAGTGGATACTGTCTGTACGTCCGGCGGATGTATGAATACGGATATCCGAAATCGGATTGTGCTCGTACGTCCGATGGACGTCCGATCTCGGCAAAGGACGTTCGGATCTAGCTCGTACGTCCGACGGATATCTGTGGTTGATTGGAGGAACGTTCGCTTGCGCGTCCTGCACTGATATTACAGCCTCTGAGCGCTGGGCGCAGAGTCCAAGGCCATACTGCACGGTATGTTTGCGGACGTTGGAGACAGCTCGTGCCCTGCTTCCACTTTAATTTTGTCTCAGACGCAGCGGCCGACGCCCAGCGGCACTAAGGTCAGTGAAAGAGAATCGCTCGAGCGTCTGTGTTCACGGCGGTACATACATAGAGGCTGAATGAAGTTTCAATATCAATCAACGAGGCACTGGAAATACACGGGTAGCTACAGCTGCCGCAAAGTAAAAATTACAAAAGTACTCAGACAGTAATAAAAGTGTTCTTACCTGTCATCTGTAGGATTTCCGCGTCGTAGTATCCGCCCTTTGTTTTGTCGTCCCCCTCCCAATAGACCTGATAGATATTTCCCGCCGCAAAATCTTCCGTGCTCTTTGGGTGGAAATTTTTCACAAGAACCGATGAAGTGACTTTTTTCACGTTGTCAAGCAGAAACTTCACGTAAATGTAAAACACCATTGCACTGATGCACACTCGGGAGCAAGTCACCAATGTCGCGCAGTATAGAACAAAAAGGATGTTGGAACGGTTGGAACAAACTATATCTACACGTTTTGACAACGTAATGGTGTGTGTGGCGCTGCAGTCTTGTCAAACAAAAAATTGCATGCTGATGAGACTGCTTTAGCGCGTTGCTCTGAAACAGATTGAGTTATCTGTAGATGTTGCAAATGTAGTAGTTAACTTTGTAAGCGCCACTTTCTTTTTGGCTAGATTGTAGCGTTTGCCTTGCTGGGAGAGGCGGGCACGCATTGAAGCTATAAAAAAAAAAAGGAAAGGAGAGGCGGGCGTGCGGAATTTCCCGCGCAGTCTGTAGTCGCCTCCTTGGTTGTACGTTCCATCTGTCTTCAGTGTCGTTCTTGCACCTTATACAAGCCAACGCCTCATCTACTTGTACAAGCCTGTTACAAGCGTGCAAAGGAGGTGCTCCAACATGCCTCCCAAAAAACGCTACCGCGCCTATTTGGAGCCAAATGCGCTATCACTGAAAATTCCGCGGCAGACGACATGGAGCCGGCTGCAAAAGGAATCCGCTGCAACGTCTCAAGCACCGCAGGTAATTCACCGACTTGTTTACGTCATATGCTAGGGCCCATTCACTTTCTGCGGCGAAAAGTTTTACATTCCATGAACTCATAAAGAATCCGCAAGTGTTTTTTTTTTTTTTTCCGAGCTGTGCAATGTTGCAAAAGCGACCTTTGCCATTAGGCTTGCGAGCCGTGAGGAGAAGCCCGCTTTTCAGTGAATTTTTGAAGCAAAACGCGGGGCGAGCAAGTGCATATTTGTGGGTGTGGATGCGGAAAAGAGGTACGGGTCGCTGCGAAATAAAAGGCACTGCAGAAGTTGAGTGAAGTAGGGACAGCAAAGAAGGGCAAACGGGTGCTGGAGCTGGACAGCTCGAAACGCCGAGCACCGGCGGCACGGATCATGACGGCGCGGCTGCTGCTGTGCGTTGTGCGTGCGTTACCGTAATGGAGATTTGCTTCGCTAGACTGTGCCGCGCTCATTTGAAGCGTTGCCTTTTGAATAACTTGGACCTATTCGTTTATTCTGTATTTCAACTTGCCCCCCCCCACCACACACACTTTTTTTTCTTTGTGAAAGGGGGGGGGGGGGGGGGAGAAAGCTAAAGTCAGATTTTTTTCTTTTGCGGAATCGCGAGAACCTAGCGTCCTTACACCCACCGCAGGCAGTGGTCATGCTCTTACCTGCGCGGTAAGCATCTAAAGAGAGTTCCTGAAAAGGCGGAGCTTACATTGCTTACATGGCCTATCAACGTCCAAAATATTGTCTGTGATGGATGCAGACGGCTGATAGCAGAACGCAGCATGCAGAAATGAGAAACAGGGCTAGGAAACGGAAATGATGAATGTGATGAATGAAACCATGGCAAAAAAGTTTGTCGCATCAAAGATTGTGGCAGAAGAGCAAGGCAGCGCGGGTGTACAATGATCAGGAAAAAAAGCACTCCGCAGCATCGAATTAAGAGAAACAAGAAACAGAAGCAGAAGGAGAATGGTGAGGTGAAATGTGGATCGAAATATTGCGTTGTGAGGGCCTTTTGTAACATAGCCAGGCTGAAATACAGCCAAATAGCAGCCAAATTGGATGTAGCCGCCATCATTTGGGGACTTGAGCACAGGCGCCAATGAAAACTGCTGCGTATAGAAGAGTTCATCAACATAAATGCAGTCAAACACGAACTCCAACTGAACACTATAAATGTGTGAGAGGTGTCGACTACATCGGCATATGTGGCAAACATGAGTTTACGTGTCGTGCAATTCTGCTCTGACATCATCTGTGAGCAGCACGGATTGCACTGATACTTTTTAAAGCCCGTAGTAATTTTTATGGAAAATTCCTGTGCATACCAGTAAGAATGACAAAAAGTTTAAACACTGAGCCCTCAACATAGCGGATCTCTCAGGTCTCTCTCTTTGTCCAGCAGAACACCGGTTCAGACAAATCTTCTCATGTCAGTGTGTGAAGCTCACTTTATAGCACTGTGAGAGCTGGAGCCGGTCACTTGGTCAGCATCTTATCACAGCCAATGGCAGAGTTGTGTGCAGTGGACGCAATTACAACTGCTGCCCTCTCACATCCATTCCCATTTCGTCAGCTGGAATAGTCTCAAATGCTCAATCTGGGTAAAGAACAAGCGGTGTGAGGATGGAGCAGCAATTCAGCATTAATTGGGCTCACATCATGCCATGATAAGATGCTGACCCACTAATCGGCCAGATTTCTCAAAGCATGCCACTCGGGCTTTCGTCACTGTCTGATAATACATTCCTCTTTTGTTTATTCTTTGCAGTTAGCTGCAGTAAATGAGGTACCAAGAGGGGACGCTGAGGTTACAGACGAACAAACTGAGAGTGAAGAATGTCTGCTGCCACTACCTCAGCTCTCTGAACAAGCAGAAAGTGCTGCCTCTTTTAACCAGAATGCTGAGCAGGGAGACCCTGATGTGTATGCGGAAGCTGACGGCCCAGATGATGATCTTTCTGATTTCATCGCAGCCAACTCAAAGACGACTCTTCCTGGCCAGTCCACAACTCGACTGCAAGCCATGCTCCTGATATTATCATTTGTTGTGGCAGCTAAGCTACCATGGACACAAGTTGACAGCTTGCTCAAGCTTCTGAACGCCCTCTTTGCTGAAGAGGTTTTTCCTTCAACCAAATATGGTTTTCGAAAACTGTGGAGGCTTCAGCAGTCAAAAATGGTGAGCATTCATGCCTTCTGCCCGACTTGCCAGTTCTTAATTGATGGCAATGGTACCAGCCACTGGCGTTGCCGAATTTGTTCAGAAGTTGCAAGCCTAGGAGAGGTTTTGAAGAAGGGGAGCTTTTTCATCACTCTTAACTTGAAGCGACAACTGCAACAGCTCCTGAAACGCATGGGCAAAATAGTTGGAAGCAACCTGCTTCAGCTTGCTTCATCATGCCCAGAGGCTTTCACCGATATCACAGATGGCCTGCTCTACAAGAAAGTTCGCAGCGACCACAAAATGAAGTGGAGTGACCTAACTTTGACGATGAATACTGATGGTGCACCGGTATTTAAGTCAAGCAAAGGTTCTGTGTGGCCAATACAAGTTGCCCTCAATGAGCTTCCCGTTCCTCTGCGGTGGAAGAATATTTTGGTTGGAGCAGTGTGGTTCGGCAAGGAGCATCCACCTGCACATCTCTTCATGAAAACCTTTGTGGACAAGTTCCAAGAGGTTGGCAGCCTGATGTGGACCTTTGCTGATCAAGTTGTGGAGTCTGCAGTCAGAATTGTGTGCTGCTGTGTCGACTCACCGGCCAGAGCTGCTTTGCTCAATGCAAAGCAGTACAACGGGTACTACGGCTGCACTTGGTGTCTTAACAAGGGAACTTTAGTTGACGGTGAGACTCCTGCTTTCATTCAGTCTTATGAAGGACACAGATATACAGCATATGTTTTACATGGCAGATTGGTTGCCAGCGGTAAAAGTAAGGAATAACAGCCTACTTGGCTAGTTGGATGTTTTATACTTTGCCGGTGTTATATTCATGTTTTTAATTATTTTCATTTGTTCTTTACTACTGCTTTGATCTGTGCGGCATGAAGTGAGTTTTGATTTTAATGATTTGTTGTGTTTTTGTTGTAGGCACAGTAAAGTACACGTTTGAAGGCGGTGCCATGGTTGAAAGGTCCCACGACACTGTGCTGTCAGCCATGTCCCTTGCAGTTACAAGAAAGTGCTCTGTCGATGGAGTGAAGGGGCCATCTCCAGTTACGAAGCTAGGAACATTGGACTTGGTCTGGGGCTTCCCTCCCGATTATATGCATTGTGTCCTGGAGGGTGTGACTGCACAAATGACAGAGCTTTGGCTGTCTGCAACTGGGAAGCCTTGGTATGTAGGAAATAGAATTGCCGAGCTAAATCAGCGTATATTGAAAGCACGGCCACCAATAAGCTTCTCGAGACTGCCAAGGCCAATTTCAGAGAGGGCATTCTGGAAAGCCACAGAATGGAAGTATTGGTTGCTATACTACAGTGTGCCATGCCTTCAAAACATTCTGCCAGATAGATATATTAGGCATTTTTCATTGCTGGTAGAAGGCATTTTTATGCTGCTGAGAGAAAGTGTTGAACGCAGTGACACTTTTATTGCAGAAAGGTTGCTGAAACAGTTTGTGGAGGAAGTGAAAATATTTTATGATGAAAGTGCGCAAACATTCAATGTTCATCAACTTCTACATCTGGCGAAATCTGTTAGGATGACAGGTCCACTGTGGGCCACGTCAACCTTCCCATTTGAAGGGGGCAACGGGGACATCTTGAAGCTTGTGTCTGCTGCGAAAGGGGTTCCTCGGCAAATATCAGAAAGATTCATTATGAATGGAGTTCTAAATTCTTTGAAACGTCTGGTACCTCTTCCTCCATTTTTGAAAAAGCAGCAGGAGCTAATTTCAGGTAAAATTTCTAAACAGCACAAATCTAGTGTCTTAGGTGCAGCTTTGCCACCTTGTGTCTATGAAGAACCCATCCAAATACTGTTGAGGCAAAACATTGGTTCCGAGGCATGCGTAAGTGAGTACCTTAGAGCTCGTGTCAAGGGGTTCACTGTACACAGCGCCCATTATCAACAAGCAGAAAGAACATGTTCATGCTACCTGGAAGCAAGTAACGGCAAACTTGTTAAAATTCTCAAGGTGTTTGCTGCTGACAGCAAAATCTTGCTGTTGTGTCAAGAATTGATTACTGTAGTGTTTGAGCTGCCCTTTTTGTTCAGAATCGAGCACCCTCCATTTGGCATCGCTCTCTGCATGCTTTGCGAAGAAAGCGTTGTTTCATCTTGTGTGCTTGTGGAACAAGAGAGCACATTCTTAGTGAAGATGCCTAATCTTCATGAAAGTGATTAGTCATTTTCAGTACCATGAGGGAACAGCATGAAAATATTCTTGAGTAAGACACTTGTATCCCACTTGCTTCAAATGCTGTCAAATGGGAAAATGCCGCCCCTGTGCACCATATTTTTGCATGCTGGATACTACCGAGCTATGAAACAAACCATTCAGCATATTTTTAACTTTTAGGCCTCCTTGGTGTTATGTTTTTACAAGCACGGGCGTACAGTTCGACACGGCCCACTTTTGCAGGGAAACAAAAATAAACTTCTTCAGCTTTTGAGCTTTTTTCATCGGTGAACTGCAACATAATACTTCTTGAAGCAAGTTTCAGTGTACAAGCAAGTCGTCTTATACATCCAAAAGACTGCGGTATGGATATTTACCATATTTGAGGTCTTTTTATGAAGTGATTGCTACAGCTCTGTTCCTCTCTTTTTCTACAAAACCAGTGGTCAAAACTGGTTCAAAGCGATGTCATTCTGAGCACAGTTTTACGATATGTATGCAGCATGTGAGACACGAATACAGCTTTGTGAAAAATGCAAAAATGATGATGCTGATCTTTTCGACATAGACAAAATACCCTTTGCCCAGTCTGTTGCACATCTTACTCATAGCAGTTTCACTCATCCACTTTTTCACTGATCTCCATTTATGATTGTGGCCAACTTGCTATTGCGTTTTACAAAATTCAAAATGTCATGAAACTTGGCAGCACATTGCAAGGTACCTAGTTAGTGTTGTTTGAGGTTGCAGCGTGTTGCATTATCATTAACACACTGTCTTGTTTGTTGTGCATGTTCACTGTCACATGGCAGTGGCATCCAGTACACTGTCTTGTGCATGTTCAGCAAGAAAATGTTTCGATAGGCATGTTTTTCTTTGCATTTGCCAACACGTCAACACATACATGCTTCAATGGCAGCTTAGTACAAAATTCACACACGTACTTGCCAACTGTCTCCATCAAGGGAACACGTAGCCTTAAATATTGAGCCCGCTGGACAGACCAACCAAAGCATGAATGCTCCTGCAGTGCCGTGTTTCACATGAGGTTCGGAACTTAGTATTTGGAGAAGCCTTTGCCCCAAAGTATATGCAGTTTAGCTGATGATTTCTCTACAAGATGTATCCCTATATATATGACTTAGCAACCCGAATGAGCCAGCTTTTTTGTAAGTGTTCATTTCTGTTAAATGAACACACTTATCAGGGACTGTTATCTCTGTGTTTTCAATCTGTTCCGAGTTCATGAACAGTTCTTTGAAGCAGTTCTCATGCATTCGTTTATATCCAGTGAAAACTGCACCCATTTATTTTTATTCTTTGCTTACTTAAGCTGGATAACCTGACTGACATTGTATCCTGTGATATGAAGCCCTTTTTTATATAATATTGTGCCTTATTAAGTAATGTCAAGTTGCGGTGTACTGTCTTGTGCATTATTTGCTGCTCTGCTGCTCAGCACGAGTTTTTTGATTCTTGTCCTTCATGCTTCGAAGTAGGCATTGTCATGAAAAACAGCAACTTATGCTGAAGATGTTCTCTACAGTGTATTTGCACTTCCTTTGCACCTTTCCATAGCCTTCAGTGGTAATGTACAGCGGGGAATTTTTTCAGTGCATGTAACTTTGGAAGGGCATTGTTTTCCAAGACCCTTTATATAATGATATGTAAAATGTCTTACCTACATGTGCTGACCTTGAGACTTTGTTTGGCTGTTGATGAAAAAGTTGTCTGGGGCATCTCACCTAGCGGGTGTTAAAACAAGTAAACTAGTAGCAAAATGCTCCTTTTAGCAGCTATGCAATTGGTGGTGTTTGGTCAGTGCACGAAATAATCGTTGGCCATTTAAACTTGATAGTTCACATTCTCTTCATCTCTTAACAATGTACAGCTCTCATGTCAGTCAGAAAATTAAGCTCTTACAGGCAGAATCTATAGCACAGGGGGAGCTTAGGACGTTTTCGGCTGTTTTGC
Source organism: Amblyomma mixtum (assembly GCF_055824585.1). NCBI lineage: Eukaryota > Metazoa > Arthropoda > Arachnida > Ixodida > Ixodidae > Amblyomma > Amblyomma mixtum. Next base: position 48,580,371 of record NC_143014.1, read on the forward strand.
CGTGTAGCACTTTTTACTGTTGCCAACTCAGCCATGCCTGTTCCTGTCTTGCTGTTCCTTATGGTTTCTGGCATTGCGTCGATGAGCAAATGCACAGTGCTGTGTGAAGTTGTCTTCAAATGCCCTTGCAAAATTTGTTATCAACTGAGCTGGCATTTGCTGTTGTGCTTAATGCAGCTGGCAGCACTTCAGTACTTTCCTACCTGCCCGTCAAGTATTGTGTCTGCACAAAAGCCCACCTCCTTATCACCATTCTGATTCCAGTAATTTCATTGCCTTGATCACTGTGAAAGGCACTGTGGAAGCTGCCTGGCTGTATGAAAGGCCCCACATTGCTACAATTCAGGGGAATGAATTGATGGTGTTCTTTTGTGATGCTTTCAGGGGCACTTTCCCAAATGCCCATTTCGCGAAGGCACTACTGCAACTCTGAAACGAAGGAGTTCTATGCTGAATTTTGAGAATAAATGTGTTTTAATTTCTTTCAAGCTTTAGTTCAACCTGCTGTCATGCCTTTATGTTTTCATAGTCACACCAGATACAAATTTTTTGTTGTCCTGGCTGATATGAGCATTTAACTATACCTGGAAGCTAAAAAAGTGTGCCTTTTTTGTCCACATAATAAACAGACTGCCATTCATCCTTAGTGTAATAGTAATAAATACTAAATTATATGCTGTATGATATGCAAATGCACCTCACAATTTACCTTGGACTTTTTTACGGTTTGACTGTGGTGTGAAGACATGAACACCCATAGTTGCAACAATGGACTATGCAATTAAGCAGGACAGAAATCTTTCATTAATCTCAGTAAGTACCAAACCAACCTACATGTTGGTCAGTGCATGAAATAATCCTTGGCCACATGTCTGGCATGTGCCTGAGATTGTATCTGGTACATCATGCAAACTAGAATGAACCGAACAGATCTTTTTGGTGGCGCTCGGCTCCCGCACATGAATACAGCAACAGGTCTGGTGTGCTTGAGCTGGATCATATACGCCAGATGACTCGAAACCAGTCTAGTGTACGTGCACACCAGACGACATGAAACCAGTCTAGTGTGCACACCAGACGACATGAAACGAGTCTGGTGTGCACATCAGACAACACCACACCGGTCTGGTGTGTACATCAGACAACACCACACCGGTCTGGTGTGCACATCAGACAACACCACACCGGTCTGGTGTGCACACCAGACACCACCACACCGGTCTGGTGTGCACACCAGCACCACCAGGCTGGTCTGGTGTGCACACCACACCGGTGTGGTGTGCACACCAGCCACACCAGGAAATCCTGGTGTTAACACCAGAACACACCAGAACAGTCTGGTGGATTTTTCAACTGGGATTGCACGTTAAAGAACCCCAGGTGGTCGAAATTTCCGGAGCCCTTCACTACGGCGTCCCTCATAGCCTGAGTTGCTTAGGGACGGTAAACACACACACACGAGCGCACACACGATCACGCACACACACACACGCAGGTGGAACCAATGGTTAAAACAACCTGGTTTTGCTGCTGCTGGCCGCAAGACCAGTTGCGATAGCCGCCATAGAAGGAGGAGTCACAGTAGCGACGCGGAGCGTAAGTAATACCCCTGTCAAGCGGGCAAGTTAAGTGCACTTACGGAAAGTGTACTTTGCTGTAAGTACACTTTGCCGCATCTAAACGACGCAAGTGGAGTGTCACTCGCGGAAAGTGCGCTCCGCCAGGAGTGCGTTCACGGACCATACTTCGCTGGCCGAGTGCGTAGCCTCGACGCCAGCGGTTCCAATGGTACAAAATTTATAATGCATAAAAAGTAATTACAACTTTATTTTACGTGTTATAAACTGTTTTCAGAAAAAAAGTTCGTTGGTTATAGCTACAACCGAAGCAACAAAAGAAGTAAACGTGATCAGATGCAACATCGCTATAGTGCCTAGAATATACTGGCTAGTGTGCGCAGAGCGCGCGTTTCGTGCGGGAGGGCGAGGCCCCAGCCGCGATGCCTGCGCGGAGAGGCCGCAAGGGGCGCTGCCGGTCGGGAGGGTGCGCGAAAGCCGGCGAACTCCCGTCGTCTGCTGTCGCGCCGATACCTCAGCGTCGCGCGATTGCTCGTGTGAACTCAATGTTTGACAGGCATCATCTCTTGGATTGTGAAGCTGGAAGACGCTAAAAGTGAGCAAAAACATCTTGAAATGTTAAAGGCTAAGCGGCATTGCAAAGAGAGGACGTGTTTTGTTCCGCTGTGTCGAAGCGGTTATCGGCCTAACGAAGAAAAGGTTTCTTTGTTCACTGCATCGGCGGACCCAGCAGGGCTTGCTGAATGGAAAATAAGATCAAGTGGGCAGACAGAAGGCTGACACCGAAGGCTGTCGTATGCGGAAAACATTTCGAGAACGAATGCACAGAAAGATCTTTTTTAAGATTACAGTGAACGGCGTCGTGAACGAACTCGCCCGAGCGAAGCCACGCCTGAAGCCCGATGTTGTCCCTACAGTATTCGAAAATTATCCACCTCATCTTGTGCCTAAAAAGACGGTGAAAAGGAAGGTGCGAAACATTTGCGACCAAGGACCGGCACCTAAACAACGGAAGCGAAATGTCGAGCTGGTGGATCCCCAGTTGTGCTCTGCAGTCGACGGTGATGATACGCGGGTTGACTCTCATTGCGTCGCTCGTGGAGGCGCATCAGAGGAACTCCAGAAGCGTTCCGATTCCGAGCAGACAGACAATGCTACAGGACCGGTGTGCGATAGCGAAGCGATACTGCAGTGTCCGTGCCCAAGTGATGTTCGGCACCCGTTCGATAGAATTCTGATTCTGGTGACATGGATGAAGTTGCCTGCTGCGTCAAATGGCGCTTTAACTTATGCCTGTTGCGAGACCGAAGCTGGTGACTTCTCGCAACTATTCATCGAAAGACTGGTGACTTTTGGAAAACCTTTGCGTGAGCACGGTTCTATAATTGCCACAATTTACTTCCGAGGAAGAGAAGAGGAAAAGCGCGTGCTTACAGCCCGCCATGAGGCAGAGACATTAATCAAAGAAATGGCTCTGCGTGGCCTCTGTAATGGATGTGGCATGATTCCTGTTCCAGGCAAGCACACTTCATACAGAAGTATGTACTTTGCAGAGAAATGCTTGCTGACCACCGATGGAAAAGGAGAGTCATGCTTGCACTGCAAATATTTACGGAAGCTCTCGCAGAACATGTACAGAAGAAAAAAGACGAAAGATCCTTGCAGTGGCAAAAAAAAATTTTCCTCGTGCTTTGAGAAAGACAAAGAAAAGCCGGGTCAATGCCCAGCAGCATGTGACTCAAATGAAGGAGCAAAACAATGCACTGAGCGAAGAAGCACTCGAGGCAAAAATACAGTCACTCCCGAAGAAGCAGCAGTTAGCTGTGAGAGCTTGTTTCCTGACCGCAAGACGAAAGTCTCTGAGAGGCATGCCTTATGATGATGCCTGGATTGTGGAGTGTTTGCTAATGAGGATGCGGAGCCCAAAGCTCTACGAGCACCTTCGGAAGCAGAGCATTATGATTTTTCCTGGGCGAAAATGCTTGCAAAAATACCTGGAACGATTTAAGGGTGCCTTTGGTCTCAACACGAAGGTTTTTGAGGCTTTAAGCGAAAAGACCAAAAGCACGGACACGTTCAGCCGTAATCGTAACAAGTTCTCTTTACTTGGAACTTTTAAAATTTATATAAACTATAGGCTGCAATAGATTCATAATAGGGTAGTGGTTTATCTGTTTCCGTACTAATATAGTCAAAAGCTGTAAGTTTGATATCCTGCCGCTGTGGCAAATATAAAATGTGCTACTCTATCACACAAGTTAATTTGTGTAGGTGAAGGCTGCACGGTGTCTATCTGTTGCTGGCTATCTGCGACAGTGTCTATCTGTTGCCACTGCAATTGAATACGCGCTTTTTCGTACTTTCTGTTGGCCAAAAAGCATTACCCCCACTCGCACTTCCCCTTTGATTAAACATGCTGCATTTATTCTATTAAAACGAATTGTGTGTTTTGTGAAACGTTTTTTTTTAGTTGTAACTCCATCAACCGCTTACGCTCGCGTGTGCTTACATTTGGTTAGCGTTTGGTTTGGTTAGCCCTTTCGAACCCTCAGCGGCGCGACGCGTGCGAGAAACCGGCTCGCCTCGACGCGCGCGCTCAACCTACACCCTCTCGCATCGCAGCGCCGCCATGCGGCCGCCGCGGCAGGCATCACCTCGGGTGCCACCGCGCCGCCCGCGCTCAGCACACTAGCCAGTATATTCTAGGCACTATAACATCGCTGCCCGCCGCCATCTTGTTTGTTGTAGAAATTCTGGATAGCCTTGGCTGGTCTTGGCTTTTCTGCTATTTAAATTTTTTTTCATCGTTAAAAACTGTTGAGCCTCGCTTTATTTGCACTATCACGTTAAGCAATCAAATATTATTAGTCCTTTTTCTTTTCCATCGGCCTGTTCAGAAATTCCGCTCATTTTCTGTAGCAATTAATTTTTTACTATGATTGCACTTTGCTTTCCCGTTTAGCAGCGCGTAGCCCAAAGTGTCACTCGGGATGCCAAAGCGCACTCCCCGTAAGTGCACTTAACTTGCCCGCTTGACAGGGGTATAGAGAGAAATAGGTAGAAATTAATTTAAAAAAAATAAACACGTCTTTCCATGAGGGCATAAATATTTAGTTTCTATTTTCACTTCAGGGGAGCACATTCCAGTGTGCCAGTAAGAGTCAAATCCCCAGCAGCTTGAAACTGAAGTATTTCCTGGTAATATGGGAATATCACCATCACTTCTGAACACAAGCTTCTTGTCATGAAATAAAAGCTGACAAAGTGAACATTTTGCTTTGTTAGTGTTTCGCAGAAGAGCCACCGTCCTATGCAGCTGCACGGAGCTGTTTCCAATATCAGTCTAACAATAGGTTTCAACTTCATCTACACGCACTCGGCGAAACCACACTGTATTGAGAAAAATTCCTCTTTTGCCCTCTTTCATTGAGAGCACGGTGTTAAGTGCTATTGTCCCAGCAAAAGTGACAGTCACTTAGACAAACCAGCGCTAAAAACCTCTGCACCCGGGTAGTCTATGAGCGCATTTTCGAATCCATGCATACTGCTTCCAACTAAAAACAGCTCCGAATGCGCATCATGCGTTGAATATACTTCAAAAATTTTACAAAAAAAATTATTGTGGCAAAAGAAGCAATATTACGTTTATTTGAAAAATAGCATATTGTTGCCAGACTCTCGTGAAAAACACTGTGGCCAGATTTCGAAAGTAAATTAGTAATTTATTTCCGAACAATATTCTTTAAGAACCAAATATTACTTCACGGCAATAAAAATGATGACTTAAAATTGGCAACGCGTACGTTATAATTTTGAGTTTATGTAATACGCACATTGTGTCTAGATTTTCGAGCTTTTAAAAGTGCATAGTGGCCAGACTTCTATGCTAAATGACTTTTTTTTAACACCTTTTAGGAGTCCATTATTACTTAACGTCATTTAAAATGATGACGCAAATTTGGCGACGCGTAGATTATGATTCTATATATGTGTGTGTGTGTGAGGCACATTGTGTGCAGATTTTCGAAGTTAGAAGAGTGGTGGCCAGAGTTATATGCTGACAAAGAAAAACAACTTTTTCTTTTTTGAAACAAGTTTTGCGTTATAGTATACGACGTGTTTTTATATGTGTGGTAAAAAGTTATGATTTCCTTGAAAGGTTCAATTTGCTTTACAGTCTCCAAAATCGACTGCAGTCGACATCGATGGCTGGGCAGGTAAAGCTTCGAATAAAACTAATGTTAGTATAATGTAAAACCACAGCGATAAAGGAACGTTGCATTATTTCTAAGGTTTGACGTATCTCGGAATATTTCTGTTTGGCACGTAGTGAGGTTTTCCTATTAGCAGAACTTTTCTGTTTCATGAGACGGTATTCAAGTAGAACTTTTTGCTGGGATAGATGGTCCAATCTGACGTAAGTTCGGCAGCGCGAATGAAGGTGCCCGAAGGCGTCCCTTCTTCGTTTCTACTTCGAGCTTCTTCATTCGCCCTGCTTTACTTATGCCTTAGAGATTGTGATTGCCATAGAGCGCATGTACAGTCCCGAATTGTCACGAGAAAACTCTAAATGTCACCCATCCGCCTTGATCAATTATGGCACCCTTCACGGTAGGCTGTTTAATCTTGGAGTCGATGCTGTCCGTTTCAAGGGGAATTTTTAAGTAGTACGTATTAATTGTGCTCTGTTGTATTTCGTGTCGCTTTGTAGCCCCAGGCTGCAACGTCTTATTAACTGCGTGGTTAAACGTTTCAAAGTTTAAATGTTTACTGAAGGTCAGGAAAAGTTATTCCAGCGTTTATTTCCAACGTTTATAAAACAACAACAAACGAACATATAGAACAACACACTGACAAAAAAAAAGGAACGTGGTAGTTAATCTTTGGTTACACTCTTCCCCTGTATTAATAAATAAAATAGATGAACCCGGAGGTCTCTGTGGGCCTGTGGCGCAACGGATAACGCGTCTGACTTCGGATCAGAAGATTCCAGGTTCGAGTCCTGGCAGGCTCTTTTTTAATTTTTCCCTTCTTGGCCACCATATTGCGAACGGTTTAACATACAAGATATATCGTTCCTGCGACAACCAAAATGTAACCTAGATGGCCAGGTGGTCGAAGTTATTCCGGAACCCTCCACAACTGCACCTCTTTTTTCCTTTACGGCGTGGTTGGGGTGTCCAACGAGAAGTGAGACAATTCCTGCGCCATTTCCTTTCCTCAAAAACCAATCTTTCCACTGTGTGCAACGCGACAGCGGCCAACATACCATCTTATTTGTGTGGGCACGTGAACCATCATTGCTGCTTTGGAAGTATTGCTGTCTTAGAGTATTTCTGTCGGACACGAACCCTTGACAGTGAATACCCGGCCTTCGCCGTGGCTATACCATACTGCAGACTCATCCTGGAGAGAGAGAGAGAGATGACTTTTATTTTCCAGCTCAAGTCCGAGCCTTCCTCATCCTGGAATGCAAGCAGGATTGGGAAAGGAAACACAAACCAAAACAGAAACAAAAGGCAAATAATGAAATTTATGCAGTCACACTTTTGAAAGAGGCAATAAAATCCGCTGCATCTTTACAGACAAGGACACTCTGTGGCGTTCAAAACGCTACGGCTTCCAGGCACTTCTCGGCCACGCGGTAGCGACTGTTGCATTGCAGGTCACACTGGACGCGACTGTGTTGCGCATCAAAGCGGCACGCACGAGCAGGCAACGCGTCAGAACACTGAAGAGCATAGAGGTACTTGACGTACTTGAGTGTAAACATTCACGCTTTTAAACCCAAAAACCCTACTGAGGGGCATGATGTGGGCAGCCTTCATGGAGAATGCAGCAGCACTGAGCACGCCCGGGGCACCGTCAGAAATCGTCGGCTGAGCGTGCCTCCACACACACACACACACACACACACACACACACACACACACACACACACACACACACACACACACACACACACACACACACACACACACACACACACACACACACACACACACACACACACACACACACACACACACACACACACACACACACACACACACACACACACACACACACACACACACACACACACACACACACACACACACACACACACACACACACACACACACACACACACACACACACACACACACACACACACACACACACACACACACACACACACACACACACACACACACACACACACACACACACACACACACACACACACACACACACACACACACACACACACACACACACACACACACACACACACACACACACACACACACACACACACACACACACACACACACACACACACACACACACACACACACACACACACACACACACACACACACACACACACACACACACACACACACACACACACACACACACACACACACACACACACACACACACACACACACACACACACACACACACACACACACACACACACACACACACACACACACACACACACACACACACACACACACACACACACACACACACACACACAAACACACACACTCACTCACTCACTCACTCACTCACACACACACACACACACACTCACTCACTCACTCACTCACTCACTCACACACTCACTCACTCACACACTCACACACTCACACACACACACACACACAGTTACTAGAACCAACTCAGTTTCACAGCTCCCCATACCGCCCAGCGGAGGAGAGTGTCCCAAGCGGCGGTCACGAGAACTAACGGCGGTGTAGTCGAGCCTTGCTCCCTGCCGGGTGCGTCGTCGGCTACAGGCAGCGCTGAAGCGAGGAGCGGCCGGCACTTATGAGGTTTTGGCGAGCTGCGTTTGCGCTCTACATGGCTGCAGTAAAATAATACTTCAATTGCGGCCGCTTTTCCTTCGAAGCTGCGTGTTATCTTCGAGAACACGTTTGTGTGATGCGAAATTAGGCTTTTAATATCGTGAAAAAAGTCCAAAAATGCTGGCAACACGCTCGCGAGCATTGTTTCTTGCTTTGCTCAATGGCTTGTGTTTTCTAGCGCGTACCCCAGTGCATAGTTCCTATAATGTAAAGAGGTCAGACAAAGTGTCAGTGCGTGGGTGCACTCTACTTTAGGAGGGAACGTAGTGAATAATCGAATATCCACTGCGTTGTCGGTAATGCTGCGGACTCCAGACTGTCACTTTGTGCAGCGCAGCTGGGCATTTCGGAATGCACTTTTGCGATCTCGGAATTCTCTAAGTTACCTCGTGGCACTGCTGTCGCGACACACTGGGCACCGCGATCCATTGGAGGCTTTCTCTTCGGCGTAGTGCATTTTGGCTTTGAAATATGCGCCTGGAATAAAGGAAACAGCTTCGGAAGAGAGCCTGGTGCCAGCATCCATTTCCCTGTCTCCAAAAGCACTTCCGTACCTTGCACTACATGGGGATAGTGCTCTAGAAGGTCTTCTTCTTCGAAATGGAGATCACGAACTTTGCATTTCGAAGTCAGTTTGCGATCCTTTCTGTGAAGTGCACGCTCCCATCTTTTAAACTCGATGTGGTCTTTTGGCGGCCCGAAGCAATGACGGTCCGTTGAGTCATCGTTGCGATACCCGCTATTGCACCCCGGTGAAAAGCAGGTCGGCATGAACAGGTCCGATGTCACAAAATACAAACAAAAATTAACTAAGAAGCAGACGACACAAATCGGCTGTCGCAAGCGCTCTTTACAAAGGGCGCAGCAGGGCCAGCAACCAGCGTCGCCGCTTCGGCCAACGTTTCTAGGTAAAGACAGTTGGAAAACATGCTCCGGGTATGCGGCCCCTTTCTGTCGCCGATTTCATCTCAAGGAGATACGAGCGCCATCTTTCGGCTGGTAGGAGTACCGCGTTTGTTCTTCCATGGCCTCCGTGCCTCCGTAACCAGCTCAAGCATCGGTACTTTAACACCGCGCTTGATCTCAGAGGCCACGATTTCTCTTCACCGCCGCGGCGCCCATTGGCTCCGCTTGGTCACAGTTTGCTGCGCGAATGATTAGTGTTAGCTCGCGCCTCGCATCGTCTGCGCAGGGGGCGGCTGCTTTTAGCCGCGCTCATCTACGAATTGCGAAGTCCGCGTGCGCTCTACGTCTGGGGTACGTCAGGGCAGGATGCTCGAGGTTGAGCCTCTGGCTGTAAATATCGGAAAAAACTGAAAGCCCTTCTTTCCACGGTTTAGAGAAACATGACGTGCCGCTTGCCTCCTCGTAGTTTATGTTGATAATATTATATAAAAACGTTGAGCTGGGAGTAGCAGACGACGCGCTCATCCTAAAGCGACCGCAGCGCCACCGCCTAGACGGTGATCGCGTGGGGCCGCTCTGCTCCCTGGCTCGCCGGCGCAGTTTGCCAACTGTCTTTACTAGAAACGTTGGCTTCGGCGGACGCGGTTACTGCGACGCGCGTCTTTTCTATCTCTGTTGCTGTTATGTTAATATGTAAATAGTTTTATTACCATTGTAACTCTCCCCCTGTCCTTTCTACAATCCTCTCACCTCTTTCATTTCACTCCTACACACTGCCTGCTATCCTTTATTTCTGTTGAACCAGCTGAGGTGCTTTCAGCAGCGATGGCAGATGCCGGAGCTAGCAACAATCTTTTTCCTTTCATTTACCATGTATTGCTTTCAACTCTCTTCTGTCTGCACGTGGCAGCGGTGGTGGCTCAGCAGTATATCGGTGGCCCGAAGAAATGACTGTCCGTCGTGTCATCGTTGCGATACCCGCTATTGCACCCCGGTGCAAAACAGGTCAGCATGAAGAGGCCCGATGTTACAACATACAAACAAAAAATTCAGGCGCCGCTTTGAGGATCTAAAGTGCGCGAGACAAAAGCCTTTCCACGCAACTTTGGCCGCACGGCTGTTGGCACACACGAGGCGGCAGAACCAACGTTATTTTGCGAGGAGGCAATGGGGTGACTTGGTTTGGCTAGCCATGACTAATTGGGTCATGACCCATGCCTTACTAGTCATGATTGGTTACTAACTAGTCATGATTGGTTAATGACTAACTAGCAATGACTAGTTAATTGATGGCTGGTTAATGACTAGCTAGTCATGACTGATTAGTTGATGACTAACTAGTCATGATTCGTTAATGATGAACTAGTCACGTCTGGTTAATGACTAGCTAGTCGTGACTAACCAGCAATGACAAACCAGTCATGACTAAGCAGTCATTAAGCAATAATAACTAGTCATGCCTGCTTAATGACTGACTACTCATGACTAACCATTCATTGACCAATCATAACTAGTCATGACTACTTAATGACTAATTTATCATGACTGCTTAATGACTAACCAGTCATGACTAATCACTAATTAGTCATGGTTAGTAATGACTAACCAGTCATGACTAACCATGAGTGGTTAGTGGCTAGCTAGTCATGACTTACTAGTCATGATTGGTTATTGACTTACTAGTCATGATTGATTATTGACTAACTTGTCATGATTAATTCATGACTATCTGGTCAATATTGGTTAATGACTAACAAGCCATGATTGGTTAATGACTAACTAGCCATGAATAGTTAATTGATGACTGGTCAATGACTAGCTAGTCATGACTAATTAGTTGACGACTAACTAGTCATGATTGGTTAATGACTAATAGGTCAGGACTATTTAGGTCATGACTAATTAGTTGATGACTAACTACTCATAATTGGTTAATGACTAACTAGTCATGACTAGTTAATTGTTGACTGGTTAATGACTAGCTAATTTGACTTATTAGTTAATGACTAAATAGTCATGATTGGTTAATGACTAACTAGCCATGACTAGTTAATTGATGACTGGTCAATGAACTAGGTAGTCATCACTAATTGGTTGATGACTAACTAGTCATGATCGGTTAATGACTAATTAGTCATGGCTATTTAAGTCATGACTAATTTGTTGATGACTAACTAGTCATGATTGGTTAATGACTAACTAGTCATGACTAGTTAATTGATGACTGGTTAATGACTAGCTAGTTTGACTTATTAGTTGATGACTAGTTAGTCATCAACTAATAAGTCAGTTGATGACTAACTAGTCATCATTGGTTAATGATGAACTAGACATGCCTGGTTAATGACTAGCTAGTCACGACTAACCAATCATGACTAACTACTGATGAGTGATTAATGACTAACGAATGACTAACCAGTCATGACTGGTTAATCATCACTAGTTAGTCATTAAACAATCATGACTAACTAGTCACGAGTTAATGACTGGTTCAAATGCCAAATGAGTAGTTAATGACTTCAAATGCCAAAGGCCCTGGTTCGATGCTCAGCCTCGACACAGCTTTTTAAGTAGTGACGCCGAAACACGGACACATCTGCCGACACGGCTGCAAACGACAGTATGAGGCATTAAAGGCTTTCGCCTTAAAATTAACTGAGAAGCGGACAACACAAAGCGGCTGTCGCGAGTGCACCTTAAAAAGGGCGCAGCAGGGCAGCGAGCCGCACAGAGCGGCGACGAGGTTACGAGGGAGCAAGACTCGATCGCAGCGCCACTAGTTCGCGCGACCGCCACTTGGGACAGCTCTCTGGCACCGCTGTGAAACTCACTTGGTTCTAGTAACGTTGCACACACACACATACGCCGCCGCGGTGGCTCAGTGGTTATGGTGCTCGGCTGCTGACCCGAAAGACGCGGGTTCGATCCCGGCCGCGGCGGTTGAATTTCTTTGGAGGAGAAATTCTAGATGCCCGTGCGCTGAGCGATATCATTGCACGTTAAAGAACCCCAGGTGGTCGAAATTTCCGGAGCCCTTCACTACGGCGTCCCTCATAGCCTGAGTTGCTTAGGGACGGTAAACACACACACACGAGCGCACACACGATCACGCACACACACACACGCAGGTGGAACCAATGGTTAAAACAACCTGGTTTTGCTGCTGCTGGCCGCAAGACCAGTTGCGATAGCCGCCATAGAAGGAGGAGTCACAGTAGCGACGCGGAGCGTAAGTAATACCCCTGTCAAGCGGGCAAGTTAAGTGCACTTACGGAAAGTGTACTTTGCTGTAAGTACACTTTGCCGCATCTAAACGACGCAAGTGGAGTGTCACTCGCGGAAAGTGGGCTCCGCCAGGAGTGCGTTCATGGACCATACTTCGCTGGCCGAGTGCGTAGCCTCGACGCCAGCGGTTCCAATGGTACAAAATTTATAATGCATAAAAAGTAATTACAACTTTATTTTACGTGTTATAAACTGTTTTCAGAAAAAAGTTCGTTGGTTATAGCTACAACCGAAGCAACAAAAGAAGTAAACGTGATCAGATGCAACATCGCTGCCCGCCGCCATCTTGTTTGTTGTAGAAATTCTGGATAGCCTTGGCTGGTCTTGGCTTTTCTGCTATTTAAATTTTTTTTCATCGTTAAAAACTGTTGAGCCTCGCTTTATTTGCACTATCACGTTAAGCAATCAAATATTATTAGTCCTTTTTCTTTTCCATCGGCCTGTTCAGAAATTCCGCTCATTTTCTGTAGCAATTAATTTTTTACTATGATTGCACTTTGCTTTCCCGTTTGGCAGCGCGTAGCCCAAAGTGTCACTCGGGATGCCAAAGCGCACTCCCCGTAAGTGCACTTAACTTGCCCGCTTGACAGGGGTATAGAGAGAAATAGGTAGAAATTAATTTAATAAAAATAAACACGTCTTTCCATGAGGGCAAAAATATTTAGTTTCTATTTTCACTTCAGGGGAGCACATTCCAGTGTGCCAGTAAGAGTCAAATCCCCAGCAGCTTGAAACTGAAGTATTTCCTGGTAATATGGGAATATCACCATCACTTCTGAACACAAGCTTCTTGTCATGAAATAAAAGCTGACAAAGTGAACATTTTGCTTTGTTAGTGTTTCGCAGAAGAGCCACCGTCCTATGCAGCTGCACGGAGCTGTTTCCAATATCAGTCTAACAATAGGTTTCAACTTCATCTACACGCACTCGGCGAAACCACACTGTATTGAGAAAAATTCCTCTTTTGCCCTCTTTCATTGAGAGCACGGTGTTAAGTGCTATTGTCCCAGCAAAAGTGACAGTCACTTAGACAAACCAGCGCTAAACAGCTCTGCACCCGGGTAGTCTATGAGCGCATTTTCGAATCCATGCATACTGCTTCCAACTAAAAACAGCTCCGAATGCGCATCATGCGTTGAATATACTTCAAAAATTTTACAAAAAAAATTATTGTGGCAAAAGAAGCAATATTACGTTTATTTGAAAAATAGCATATTGTTGCCAGACTCTCGTGAAAAACACTGTGGCCAGATTTCGAAAGTAAATTAGTAATTTATTTCCGAACAATATTCTTTAAGAACCAAATATTACTTCACGGCAATAAAAATGATGACTTAAAATTGGCAACGCGTACGTTATAATTTTGAGTTTATGTAATACGCACATTGTGTCTAGATTTTCGAGCTTTAAAAGTGCATAGTGGCCAGACTTCTATGCTAAATGACTTTTTTTTAACACCTTTTAGGAGTCCATTATTACTTAACGTCATTTAAAATGATGACGCAAATTTGGCGACGCGTAGATTATGATTCTATATATGTGTGTGTGTGTGAGGCACATTGTGTGCAGATTTTCGAAGTTAGAAGAGTGGTGGCCAGAGTTATATGCTGACAAAGAAAAACAACTTTTTCTTTTTTGAAACAAGTTTTGCGTTATAGTATACGACGTGTTTTTATATGTGTGGTAAAAAGTTATGATTTCCTTGAAAGGTTCAATTTGCTTTACAGTCTCCAAAATCGACTGCAGTCGACATCGATGGCTGGGCAGGTAAAGCTTCGAATAAAACTAATGTTAGTATAATGTAAAACCATAGCGATAAAGGAACGTTGCATTATTTCTAAGGTTTGACGTATCTCGGAATATTTCTGTTTGGCACGTAGTGAGGTTTTCCTATTAGCAGAACTTTTCTGTTTCATGAGACGGTATTAGAGTAGAACTTTTTGCTGGGATAGATGGTCCATTCTGACGTAAGTTCGGCAGCGCGAATGAAGGTGCCCGAAGGCGTCCCTTCTTCGTTTCTACTTCGAGCTTCTTCATTCGCCCTGCTTTACTTATGCCTTAGAGATTGTGATTGCCATAGAGCGCATGTACAGTCCCGAATTGTCACGAGAAAACTCTAAATGTCACCCATCCGCCGTGATCAATTATGGCACCCTTCACGGTAGGCTGTTTAATCTTGGAGTCGATGCTGTCCGTTTCAAGGGGAATTTTTAAGTAGTACGTATTAATTGTGCTCTGTTGTATTTCGTGTCGCTTTGTAGCCCCAGGCTGCAACGTCTTATTAACTGCGTGGTTTAATGTTTCAAAGTTTAAATGTTTACTGAAGGTCAGGAAAAGTTATTCCAGCGTTTATTTCCAACGTTTATAAAACAACAACAAACGAACATATAGAACAACACACTGACAAAAAAAAGGAACGTGGCAGTTAATCTTTGGTTACACTCTTCCCCTGTATTAATAAATAAAATAGATGAACCCGGAGCTCTCTGTGGGCCTGTGGCGCAACGGATAACGCGTCTGACTTCGGATCAGAAGATTCCAGGTTCGAGTCCTGGCAGGCTCTTTTTTAATTTTTCCCTTCTTGGCCACCATATTGCGAACGGTTTAACATACAAGATATATCGTTCCTCCGACAACCAAAATGTAACCTAGATGGCCAGGTGGTCGAAGTTATTCCGGAACCCTCCACAACGGCACCTCTTTTTTCCCTTACGGCGTGGTTGGGGTGTCCAACGAGAAGTGAGACAATTCCTGCGCCATTTCCTTTCCTCAAAAACCAATCTTTCCACTGTGTGCAACGCGACAGCGGCCAACATACCATCTTATTTGTGTGGGCACGTGAACCATCATTGCTGCTTTAGAAGTATTGCTGTCTTAGAGTATTTCTGTCGGACACGAACCCTTGACTGTGAATACCCGGCCTTCGCCGTGGCTATACCATACTGCAGACTCATCCTGGAGAGAGAGAGAGAGATGACTTTTATTTTTCAGCTCAAGTCCGAGCCTTCCTCATCCTGGAATGCAAGCAGGATTGGGAAGGGAAACACAAACCAAAACAGAAACAAAAGGCAAATAATGAAATTTATGCAGTCACACTTTTCAAAGAGGCAATAAAATCCGCTGCATCTTTACAGACAAGGACACTCTGTGGCGTTCAAAACGCTACGGCTTCCAGTTACTTCTCGGCCACACGGTAGCCACTGTTGCATTGCAGGTCACACTGGACGCGACTGTGTTGCGCATCAAAGCGGCACGCACGAGCAGGCAACGCGTCAGAACACTGAAGAGCATAGAGGTACTTGACGTACTTGAGTGACGTACTTGAGTGTAAACATTCACGCTTTTAAACCCAAAAACCCTACTGAGGGGCATGATGTGGGCAGCCTTCATGGAGAATGCAGCAGCACTGAGCACGCCCGGGGCACCGTCAGAAATCGTCGGCTGAGCGTGCCTCCACACACACACACACACACACACACACACACACACACACACACACACACACACACACACACACACACACACACACACACACACACACACACACACACACACACACACACTCACACTCACACTCACACACACTCACACTCACACGCACACGCACACACACACACACAACATACACGCACGCACGCACGCACGCACACACACACACACAGTTACTAGAACCAACTCAGTTTCACAGCTCCCCATACCGCCCAGCGGAGGAGAGTGTCCCAAGCGGCGTTCACGAGAACTAACGGCGGTGTAGTCGAGCCTTGCTCCCTGCCGGGCGCGTCGTCGGCTACAGGCAGCGCTGAAGCGAGGAGCGGCCGGCACTTATGAGGTTTTGGCGAGCTGCGTTTGCGCTCTACATGGCTGCAGTAAAATAATACTTCAATTGCGGCCGCTTTTCCTTCGAAGCTGCGTGTTATCTTCGAGAACACGTTTGTGTGATGCGAAATTAGGCTTTTAATATCGTGAAAAAAGTCCAAAAATGCTGGCAACACGCTCGCGAGCATTGTTTCTTGCTTTGCTCAATGGCTTGTGTTTTCTAGCGCGTACCCCAGTGCATAGTTCCTATAATGTAAAGAGGTCAGACAAAGTTTCAGTGCGTGGGTGCACTCTACTTTAGGAGGGAACGTAGTGAATAATCGAATATCCACTGCGTTGTCGGTAATGCTGCGGACTCCAGACTGTCACTTTGTGCAGCGCAGCTGGGCATTTCGGAATGCACTTTTGCGATCTCGGAATTCTCTAAGTTACCTCGTGGCACTGCTGTCGCGACACACTGGGCACCGCGATCCATTGGAGGCTTTCTCTTCGGCGTAGTGCATTTTGGCTTTGAAATATGCGCCTGGAATAAAGGAAACAGCTTCGGAAGAGAGCCTGGTGCCAGCATCCATTTCCCTGTCTCCAAAAGCACTTCCGTACCTTGCACTACATGGGGATAGTGCTCTAGAAGGTCTTCTTCTTCGAAATGGAGATCACGAACTTTGCATTTCGAAGTCAGTTTGCGATCCTTTCTGTGAAGTGCACGCTCCCATCTTTTAAACTCGATGTGGTCTTTTGGCGGCCCGAAGCAATGACGGTCCGTTGAGTCATCGTTGCGATACCCGCTATTGCACCCCGGTGAAAAGCAGGTCGGCATGAATAGGTCCGATGTCACAAAATACAAACAAAAATTAACTAAGAAGCAGACGACACAAAGCGGCTGTCGCAAGCGCGCTTTACAAAGGGCGCAGCAGGGCCAGCAACCAGCGTCGCCGCTTCGGCCAACGTTTCTAGGTAAAGACAGTTGGAAAACATGCTCCGGGTATGCGGCCCCTTTCTGTCGCCGATTTCATCTCAAAGAGATACGAGCGCCATCTTTCGGCTGGTAGGAGTACCGCGTTTGTTCTTCCATGGCCTCCGTGCCTCCGTAACCAGCTCAAGCATCGGTACTTTAACACCGCGCTTGATCTCAGAGGCCACGATTTCTCTTCACCGCCGCGGCGCCCATTGGCTCCGCTTGGTCACAGTTTGCTGCGCGAATGATTAGTGTTAGCTCGCGCCTCGCATCGTCTGCGCAGGGGGCGGCTGCTTTTAGCCGCGCTCATCTACGAATGGCGAAGTCCGCGTGCGCTCTACGTCTGGGGTACGTCAGGGCAGGATGCTCGAGGTTGAGCCTCTGGCTGTAAATATCGGAAAAAACTGAAAGCCCTTCTTTCCACGGTTTAGAGAAACATGACGTACCGCTTGCCTCCTCGTAGTTTATGTTGATAATATTATATAAAAACGTTGAGCTGGGAGTAGCAGACGACGCGCTCATCCTAAAGCGACCGCAGCGCCACCGCCTAGACGGTGATCGCGTGGGGCCGCTCTGCTCCCTGGCTCGCCGGCGCAGTTTGCCAACTGTCTTTACTAGAAACGTTGGCTTCGGCGGACGCGGTTACTGCGACGCGCGTCTTTTCTATCTCTGTTGCTGTTATGTTAATATGTAAATAGTTTTATTACCATTGTAACTCTCCCCCTGTCCTTTCTACAATCCTCTCACCTCTTTCATTTCACTCCTACACACTGCCTGCTATCCTTTATTTCTGTTGAACCAGCTGAGGTGCTTTCAGCAGCGATGGCAGATGCCGGAGCTAGCAACAATCTTTTTCCTTTCATTTACCATGTATTGCTTTCAACTCTCTTCTGTCTGCACGTGGCAGCGGTGGTGGCTCAGCTGTATATCGGTGGCCCGAAGAAATGACTGTCCGTCGTGTCATCGTTGCGATACCCGCTATTGCACCCCGGTGCAAAACAGGTCAGCATGAAGAGGCCCGATGTTACAACATACAAACAAAAAATTCAGGCGCCGCTTTGAGGATCTAAAGTGCGCGAGACAAAAGCCTTTCCACGCAACTTTGGCCGCACGGCTGTTGGCACACACGAGGCGGCAGAACCAACGTTATTTTGCGAGGAGGCAATGGGGTGACTTGGTTTGGCTAGCCATGACTAATTGGGTCATGACCCATGCCTTACTAGTCATGATTGGTTACTAACTAGTCATGATTGGTTAATGACTAACTGGCCATGACTAGTTAATTGATGACTGGTTAATGACTAGCTAGTCATGACTAATTAGTTGATGACTAACTAGTCATGATTCGTTAATGATGAACTAGTCATGTCTGGTTAATGACTAGCTAGTCGTGACTAACCAGCAATGACAAACCAGTCATGACTAGTCATGACTAAGCAGTCATTAAGCAATAATAACTAGTCATGTCTGCTTAATGACTGACTACTCATGACTAACCATTCATTGACCAATCATAACTAGTCATGACTACTTAATGACTAATTTATCATGACTGCTTAGTGACTAACCAGTCATGACTAATCAGTAATTAGTCATGGTTAGTAATGACTAACCAGTCATGACTAACCATGAGTGGTTAGTGGCTAGCTAGTCATGACTTACTAGTCATGATTGGTTATTGACTTACTACTCATGATTGATTATGGACTAACTTGTCATGATTAGTTAATGACTAACTAGTCATGATTTGTTAATAACTAGCCATGATTGGTTAATGACTAACTAGCCATGAATAGTTAATTGATGACTGGTCAATGACTAGCTAGTCATGACTAATTAGTTGATGACTAACTAGTCATGATTGGTTAATGACTAATAGGTCAGGACTATTTAGGTCATGACTAATTAGTTGATGACTAACTAGTCATGATTGGTTAATGACTAACTAGTCATGACTAGTTAATTGATGACTGGTTAATGACTAGCTAATTTGACTTATTAGTTAATGACTAACTAGTTATGATTGGTTAATGACTAACTAGCCATGACTAGTTAATTGATGACTGGTCAATGAACTAGGTAGTCATCACTAATTGGTTGATGACTAACTAGTCATGATCGGTTAATGACTAATTAGTCAAGGCTATTTAAGTCATGACTAATTAGTTGATGACTAACCAGTCATGATTGCTTAATGACTAACTAGTCATGACTAGTTTATTGATCACTACTTAATGACTAGCTAGTTTGACTTATTAGTTGATGACTAACTAGTCATCATTGGTTAATGATGAACTAGACATGTCTGGTTAATGACTAGCTAGTCACAACTAACCAATCATGACTAACTACTGATGAGTGATTAATGACTAACGAATGACTAACCAGTCATGACTGGTTAATCATCACTAGTTAGTCATTAAACAATCATGACTAACTAGTCACGAGTTAATGACTGGTTCAAATGCCAAATGAGTAGTTAATGACTTCAAATGCCAAAGGCCCTGGTTCGATGCTCAGCCTCGACACAGCTTTTTAAGTAGTGACGCCGAAACACGGACACATCTGCCGACACGGCTGCAAACGACAGTATGAGGCATTAAAGGCTTTCGCCTTAAAATTAACTGAGAAGCGGACAACACAAAGCGGCTGTCGCGAGTGCACCTTAAAAAGGGCGCAGCAGGGCAGCGAGCCGCACAGAGCGGCGACGAGGGTACGAGGGAGCAAGACTCGATCGCAGCGCCACTAGTTCGCGCGACCGCCACTTGGGACAGCTCTCTGGGCACCGCTGTGAAACTGACTTGGTTCTAGTAACGTTGCACACACACACATACGCCGCCGCGGTGGCTCAGTGGTTATGGTGCTCGGCTGCTGACCCGAAAGACGCGGGTTCGATCACGGCCGCGGCGGTTGAATTTCTTTGGAGGAGAAATTCTAGATGCCCGTGCGCTGAGCGATATCATTCCACGTTAAAGGACCCCAGGTTCGAAATTTCCGGAGCCCTTCACTACGGCGTCCCTCATAGCCTGAGTTGCTTAGGGACGGTAAACACACACACACGAGCGCACACACGATCACGCACACACACACACGCAGGTGGAACCAATGGTTAAAACAACCTGGTTTTGCTGCTGCTGGCCGAGGGACCAGTTGCGATAGCCGCCATAGAAGGAGGAGTCACAGTAGCGACGCGGAGCGTAAGTTAATACCCCTGTCAAGCGGGCAAGTTAAGTGCACTTACGGAAAGTGTACTTTGCTGTAAGTACACTTTGCCGCATCTAAACGACGCGAGTGGAGTGTCACTCGCGGAAAGTGCGCTCCGCCAGGAGTGCGTTTACGGACCATACTTTGCTGGCCGAGTGCGTAGCCTCGACGCCAGCGGTTCCAATGGTACAAAATTTATAATGCATAAAAAGTACTTACGACTTTATTTTACGTGTTATAAACTGTTTTCAGAAAAAAGTTCGTTGGTTATAGCTACAACCGAAGCAACAAAACAAGTAAACGTGATCAGATGCAACATCGCTGCCCGCCGCCATCTTGTTTGTTGTCGAAATTCTGGATAGCCTTGGCTGGTCTTGGCTTTTCTGCTATTTAAATTTTTTTTCATCGTTAAAAACTGTTGAGCCTCGCTTTATTTGCACTATCACGTTAAGCAATCAAATATTATTAGTCCTTTTTTCTTTTCCATCGGCCTGTTCAGAAATTCCGCTCATTTTCTGTAGCAATTATTTTTTTACTATGAGTGCACTTTGCTTTCCCGTTTAGCACCGCGTAGCCCAAAGTGTCACTCGGGATGCCAAAGCGCACTCCCCGTAAGTGCACTTAACTTGCCCGCTTGACAGGGGTATAGAGAGAAATAGGTAGAAATTAATTTAATAAAAATAAACACGTCTTTCCATGAGGGCATAAATATTTAGTTTCTATTTTCACTTCAGGGGCGCACATTCCAGTGTGCCAGTAAGAGTCAAATCCCCAGCAGCTTGAAAGTAAAGTATTTCCTGGTAATATGGAAATATCACCATCAAATACATCTGAACACAAGCTTCTGGTCATGAAATAAAAGCTGACAAAGTGAACATTTTGCTTTGTTAGTGTTTCGCAGAAGAGCCACCGTCCTATGCAGCTGCACGGAGCTGTTTTTTAATATCAGTCTAACAATAGGTTTCAACTTCATCTACACGCACTCGGCGAAACCACACTGTATTGAGAAAAATGCCTCTTTTCCCCTCTTTCATTGAGAGCACGGTGTTAAGTGCTATTGTCCCAGCAAAACTGACAGTCACTGAGACAAACCAGCGCTAAACAGCTCTGCACCCGGGTAATCTATGAGCGCATTTTCGAATCCATGCATACTGCTTCCAACTAAAAACAGCTCCGAATGCGCATCATGCGTTGAATATACTTCAAAAATTTTACAAAAAAATTATTGTGGCAAAAGAAGCAATATTACGTTTATTTGAAAAATAGCATATTGTTGCCAGACTCTCGTGAAAAACACTGTGGCCAGATTTCGAAAGTAAATTAGTAATTTATTTCAAAACAATATTCTTTAAGAACCAAATATTACTTCACGGCAATAGAAATGATGACTTAAAATTGGCAACGCGTACGTTATAATTTTGAGTTTATGCAATACGCACATTGTGTCTAGATTTTCGAGCTTTAAAAGTGCATAGTGGCCAGACTTCTATGCTAAATGACTTTTTTTAACACCTTTTAGGAGTCCATTATTACTTAACGTCATTTAAAATGATGACGCAAATTTGGCGACGCGTAGATTATGATTATATATGTGTGTGTGTGTGTGTGAGGCACATTGTGTGCAGATTTTCGAAGTTAGAAGAGTGGTGGCCAGAGTTATAAGCTGACAAAGAAAAACAACTTTTTCTTTTTTGAAACAAGGTTTGCGGTATAGTATACGACGTGTTTTTATATGTGTGGTAAAAAGTTATGATTTCCTTGAAAGGTTCAATTTGCTTTACAGTCTCCAAAATCGACTGCAGTCGACATCGATGGCGTGGCAGGTAAAGCTTCGAATAAAACTAATGTTAGTATAATGTAAAACCATAGCGATAAAGGAACGTTGCATTATTTCTAAGCTTTGACGTATCTCGGAATATTTCTGTGTTTGGCACCTAGTGAGGTTTTCCTATTAGCAGAACTTTTCTGTTTGATGAGACGGTATTCAAGTGGAACTTTTTGCTGGGATAGATGGTCCATTCTGACGTAAGTTCGGCAGCGCGAATGAAGGTGCCCGAAGGCGTCCCTTCTTCGTTTCTACTTCGAGCTTCTTCATTCGCCCTGCTTTACTTATGCCTTAGAGATTGTGATTGCCATAGAGCGCATGTACAGTCCCGAATTGTCACGAGAAAACTCTAAATGTCACCCATCCGCCGTGATCAATTATGGCACCCTTCACGGTAGGCTGTTTAATCTTGGAGTCGGTGCTGTCCGTTTCAAGGGGAATTTTTATGTAGCACGTATTAATTGTGCTCTGTTGTATTTCGTGTCGCTTTGTAGCCCCAGGCTGCAACGTCTTATTAACTGCGTGGTTAAACGTTTCAAAGTTTAAATGTTTACTGAAGGTCAAGAAAAGTTATTCCAGCGTTTATTTCCAACGTTTATAAAACAACAACAAACGAACATATAGAACAACACACTGACAAAAAAAAAAAGGAACGTGGTAGTTAATCTTTGGTTACACTCTTCCCCTGTATTAATAAATAAAATAGATGAACCCGGAGGTCTCTGTGGGCCTGTGGCGCAACGGATAACGCGTCTGACTTCGGATCAGAAGATTCCAGGTTCGAGTCCTGGCAGGCTTTTTTAATTTTTCCCTTCTTGGCCACCATATTGCGAACGGTTTAACATACAAGATATATCGTTCCTGCGACAACCAAAATGTAACCTAGATGGCCAGGTGGTCGAAGTTATTCCGGAACTCTCCACAACTGCACCTCTTTTTTCCTTTACGGCGTGGTTGGGGTGTCCAACGAGAAGTGAGACAATTCCTGCGCCATTTCCTTTCCTCAAAAACCAATCTTTCCACTGTGTGCAACGCGACAGCGGCCAACATACCATCTTATTTGTGTGGGCACGTGAACCATCATTGCTGCTTTGGAAGTATTGCTGTCTTAGAGTATTTCTGTCGGACACGAACCCTTGACAGTGAATACCCGGCCTTCGCCGTGGCTATACCATACTGCAGACTCATCCTGGAGAGAGAGAGAGAGAGAGATGACTTTTATTTTTCAGCTCAAGTCCGAGCCTTCCTCATCCTGGAATCCAAGCAGGATTGGGAAAGGAAACACAAACCAAAACAGAAACAAAAGGCAAATAATGAAATTTATGCAGTCACACTTTTCAAAAAGGCAATAAAATCCGCTGCATCTTTACAGACAACGACACTCTGTGGCGTTCAAAACGCTACGGCTTCCAGTTACTTCTCGGCCACGCGGTAGCCACTGTTGCATTGCAGGTCACACTGGACGCGACTGTGTTGCGCATCAAAGCGGCACGCGCGAGCAGGCAACGCGTCAGAACACTGAAGAGCATAGAGGTACTTGACGTACTTGAGTGACGTACTTGAGTGTAAACATTCACGCTTTTAAACCCAAAAACCCTACTGAGGGGCATGATGTGGGCAGCCTTCCTGGAGAATGCAGCAGCACTGAGAACGCCCGGGGCACCGTCAGAAATCCTCGGCGGAGCATGCCTCCACACACACACACACACACACACACACACACACACACACTCACACTCACACACACACACAGACGCACACGCACATACACAACACACACGCACGCACGCATGCACACACACAGACAGTTACTAGAACCAACTCAGTTTCACAGCTCCCCATACCGCCCAGCGGAGGAGAGTGTCCCAAGCGGCGGTCACGAGAACTAACGGCGGTGTAGTCGAGCCTTGCTCCCTGCCGGGCGCGTCGTCGGCTACAGGCAGCGCTGAAGCGAGGAGCGGCCGGCACTTATGAGGTTTTGGCGAGCTGCGTTTGCGCTCTACATGGCTGCAGTAAAATAATACTTCAATTGCGGCAGCTTTTCCTTCGAAGCTGCGTGTTATCTTGGAGAACACGTTTGTGTGATGCGAAATTAGGCTTTTATTATTGTGAAAAAAGTCCAAAAATTCTGGCAACACGCTCGCGAGCATTGTTTCTTGCTTTGCTCAATGGCTTGTGTTTTCTAGCGCGTACCCGAGTGCCTAGTTCCTATAATGTAAAGAGGTCAGACAAAGTTTCAGTGCGTGGGTGCACTCTACTTTAGGAGGGAACGTAGTGAATATTCGAATATCCACTGCGTTGTCGGTAATGCTGCGGACTCCAGACTGTCACTTTGTGGAGCGCAGCTGGGCATTTCGGAATGCACTTTTGCGATCTCGGAATTCTCTAAGTTACCTCGTGGCACTGCTGTTGCGACACACTGGGCACCGCGATCCATTGGAGGCTTTCTCTTCGGCGTAGTGCATTTTGGCTTTGAAATATGCGCCTGGAATAAAGGAAACAGCTTCGGAAGAGAGCCTGGTGCCAGCATCCATTTCCCTGTCTCCAAAAGCACTTCCGTACCTTGCACTACATGGGGATAGTCCTTTAGAAGGTCTTCTTCTTCGAAATGGAGATCACAAACTTTGCATTTCGAAGTCAGTTTGCGATCCTTTCTGTGAAGTGCACGCTTCCATCTTTTAAACTCGATGTGGTCTTTTGGCGGCCCGAAGCAATGACGGTCCGTTGAGTCATCGTTGCGATACCCGCTATTGCACCCCGGAGAAAAGCAGGTCGGCATGAACAGGTCCGATGTCACAAAATACAAACAAAAATACAAAAATTAACTAAGAAGCAGACGACACAAAGCGGCTGTCGCAAGCGCGCTTTACAAAGGGCGCAGCAGGGCAGAAACCAGCGTCTCCGCTTCGGCCAACGTTTCTAGATAAAGACAGTTGGAAAACATGCTCCTGGTATGCGGCCCCTTTCTGTCGCCGATTTCATCTCAAAGAGATACGAGCGCCATCTTTCGGCTGGTAGGAGTACCGCGTTTGTTCTTCCATGGCCTCCGTGCCTCCGTAACCAGATCAAGCATCGCTACTTTAACACCGCGCTTTATCTCAGAGGCCACGATTTCTCTTCACCGCCGCGGCGCCCATTGGCTCCGCTTGGTCACAGTTTGCTGCCCGAATGATTACTGTTAGCTCGCGCCTCGCATCGTCTGCGCAGGGGGCGGCTGCTTCTAGCCGCGCTCATCTACGAATTGCGAAGTCCGCGTGCGCTCTACGTCTGGGGTACGTCAGGGCAGGATGCTCGAGGTTGAGCCTCTGGCTGTAAATATCGGAAAAAACTGGAAGCCCTTCTTTCCGCGGTTTAGAGAAACATGACGTACCGCTTGCCTCCTCGTAGTTTATGTTGATAATATTATATAAAAACGTTGAGCTGGGAGTAGCAGACGACGCGCTCATCCTAAAGCGACCGCAGCGCCACCGCCTAGACGGTGATCGCGTGGGGCCGCTCTGCTTCCTGGCTCGCCGGCGCAGTTTACCAACTGTCTTTACTAGAAACGTTGGCTTCGGCGGACGCGGTTACTGCGACGCTCGTCTTTTCTATCTCTGTTGCTGTTACGTTAATATGTAAATAGATTTATTACCATTGTACCTCTCCCCCTGTCCTTTCTACAATCCTCTCACCTCTTTCATTTCACTCCTACACACTGCCTGCTATCCTTTATTTCTGTTGAACCATCTGAGGTGCTTTCAGCAGCGATGGCAGATGCCGGAGCTAGCAACAATCTTTTTCCTTTCATTTACCATGTATTGCTTTCAACTCTCTTCTGTCTGCACGTGGCAGCGGTGGTGGCTCAGCTGTATATCGGTGGCCCGAAGAAATGACTGTCCGTCGTGTCATCGTTGCGATACCCGCTATTGCACCCCGGTGCAAGACAGGTCAGCATGAAGAGGCCCGATGTTACAACATACAAACAAAAAATTCAGGCGCCGCTTTGAGGATCTAAAGTGCGCGAGACGAAAGCCTTTCCACGCAACTTTGGCCGCACGGCTGTTGGCACACACGAGGCGGCAGAACCAACGTTATTTTGCGAGGAGGCAATGGGGTGACTTGGTTTGGCTAGCCATGACTAATTGGGTCATGACCCATGCCTTACTAGTCATGATTGGTTACTAACTAGTCATGATTGGTTAATGACTAACTGGCCATGACTAGTCAATTGATGGCTGGTTAATGACTAGCTAGTCATGAGTAATTAGTTGATGACTAACTAGTCATGATTCGTTAATGATGAACTAGTCATGTCTGGTTAATGACTACCTAGTCGTGACTAACCAGCAATGACAAACCAGTCATGACTAGTCATGACTAAGCAGTCATTAAGCAATAATAACTAGTCATGTCTGCTTAATTACTGACTACTCATGACTAACCATTCATTGACCAATCATAACTAGTCATGACTACTTAATGACTAATTTATCATGACTGCTTAGTGACTAACCAGTCATGACTAATCAGTAATTAGTCATGGTTAGTAATGACTAACCAGTCATGACTAACCATGAGTGGTTAGTGGCTAGCTAGTCATGACTTACTAGTCATGATTGGTTATTGACTGACTACTCATGATTGATTATTGACTAACTTGTCATGATTAGTTAATGACTAACTAGTCATGATTTGTTAATAACTAGCCATGATTGGTTAATGACTAACTAGCCATGAATAGTTAATTGTGACTGGTCAATGACTAGCTAATTTGACTTATTAGTTAATGACTAACTAGTTATGATTGGTTAATGACTAACTAGCCATGACTAGTTAATTGATGACTGGTCAATGAACTAGGTAGTCATCACTAATTGGTTGATGACTAACTAGTCATGATCGGTTAATGACTAATTAGTCAAGGCTATTTAAGTCATGACTAATTAGTTGATGACTAACCAGTCATGATTGCTTAATGACTAACTAGTCATGACTAGTTAATTGATCACTACTTAATGACTAGCTAGTTTGACTTATTAGTTGATGACTAACTAGTCATCATTGGTTAATGATGAACTAGACATGTCTGGTTAATGACTAGCTAGTCACAACTAACCAATCATGACTAACTACTGATGAGTGATTAATGACTAACGAATGACTAACCAGTCATGACTGGTTAATCATCACTAGTTAGTCATTAAACAATCATGACTAACTAGTCTTGAGTTAATCATCACTAGTTAGTCATTAAACAATCATGACTAACTAGTCATGAGTTAATGACTGGTTCAAATGCCAAATGAATAGTTAATGACTTCAAATGCCAAGGGCCCTGGTTCGATGCTCAGCCTCGACACAGCTTTTTAAGTAGTGACGCCGAAACACGGACACATCTGCCGACACGGCTGCAAACGACAGTATGAGGCATTAAAGGCTTTCGCCTTAAAATTAACTGAGAAGCGGACAACACAAAGCGGTTGTCGCGAGTGCACCTTAAAAAGGGCGCAGCAGGGCAGCGAGCCGCACAGAGCGGCGACGAGGGTACGAGGAAGCAAGACTCGATCGCAGCGCCACTAGTTCGCGCGACCGCCACTTGGGACAGCTCTCTGGGCACCGCTGTGAAACTGACTTGGTTCTAGTAACGTTGCACACACACACATACGCCGCCGCGGTGGCTCAGTGGTTATGGTGCTCGGCTGCTGACCCGAAAGACGCGGGTTCGATCCCGGCCGCGGCGGTTGAATTTCTTTGGAGGAGAAATTCTAGATGCCCGTGCGCTGAGCGATATCATTGCACGTTAAAGGACCCCAGGTTCGAAATTTCCGGAGCCCTTCACTACGGCGTCCCTCATAGCCTGAGTTGCTTAGGGACGGTAAACACACACACGAGCGCACACACGATCACGCACACACACACACACGCAGGTGGAACCAATGGTTAAAACAACCTGGTTTTGCTGCTGCTGGCCGAGAGACCAGTTGCGATAGCCGCCATAGAAGGAGGAGTCACAGTAGCGACGCGGAGCGTAAGTTAATACCCCTGTCAAGCGGGCAAGTTAAGTGCACTTACGGAAAGTGTACTTTGCTGTAAGTACACTTTGCCGCATCTAAACGACGCGAGTGGAGTGTCACTAGCGGAAAGTGCGCTCCGCCAGGAGTGCGTTTACGGACCATACTTTGCTGGCCGAGTGCGCAGCCTCGACGCCAGCGGTTCCAATGGTACAAAATTTATAATGCATAAAAAGTACTTACAACTTTATTTTACGTGTTATAAACTGTTTTCAGAAAAAAGTTCGTTGGTTATAGGTACAACCGAAGCAACAAAACAAGTAAACGTGATCAGATGCAACATCCATGGAGGTAAAAAAACTAGGAGGGAGTGCGCTCAGCCTCTGCAAGCCATCCTCCTCTGACGCCGCTGCCGAGGGCCCTTTTGCGCACTGACTCATGGGAAATAGGCCCTCCTCCACAGTTACCAGACTGCCAGCCAGCGGTGCTTTTTAGTGAACGTCCGTGCTCCGAAGTAGCGCAGCGCAGCGCTTTGGCGGAATGCGTACCGAGCTCGAGGTTGTCTGAAGGCTCCGCGTCTCTTTGATTACACTCGAGTTTTTGGGTGCACTGTAGAAAACTGCGGGTAAACTTTTCATCAAAGGGTGCAGCCGCGACCTCGTCACTGTTCAACTGTGGTTCATAAAGAGAATGGAGAGGAATTCCTTTCGTCGTTATACACACATACGGAGCGTTTATTTCAGCGCATGCTATGAGCGGAGAACTCGAGAGTAGGCGAAGAAACGAGCCTCTAAAAAAGGGCGCAGCGGCTTCCAGAGCGCTCACGGCGGACGGACGTGTTGAACGAGCGCTCCGGCGCGCTGCGCAAGATTCTATTTCTCGGGCAGGCGGACTTCGGCCCGCCCATGGGCCCTCCGTTCTCCGCTATTCTCAAGGCACAAGTCGTGCCGAATACGCGCGCGCACATAGGCGGTTCCGACGTGAAATTCAGCAGTGAAGTATTTCTCTCTCTCTCGCTGTCGAGAGAGAGTGCCGGCGGCTTTACGTCTGCCCCAGCGCGGGGTCTCCCGGCCACTGCGCACAATCACTTACAAAAAGAAGTAAACTGTATGTATACATAGCCGCGCGCTCGTAGCGTCCTGTCTCGGACTAATCGCGCGCGCGGCATACTGCACTAGCGGCCGGGGTGGGGCGCCCGGCCGCGTATACCGTCGGAGGTAGCACCCACGGAGCATTCGTGTCACGCGTGCACTACCTGGCGAAGAGCGAGCGGGAAGTCAAGCCCGCCTGTTCGATGAACGCACAGAGGCTCACCACTGTTCTGTCACGGGTATAGAGGCTAGAATATCACGGGAGCGCGCAGTGCCGCGCGGCCACAGGAGCGCTTCGAGACTGTCCGGGATGATTCCCAGCGCCCTGCAGGCCGCGAGAATCTCGCGACGCGGCACTGCAGAAGCGGCACAGCGAAGGAGCATGTGCTCCAAGTGTCTCCACTGCGCCGCAGTCAGCGCACGCGTCGCTCGGGGATGGTGGCCGCTGCGGCGAGCGAGCAGTTTGCGCTCACCACGGAGCCGTCAGTGAACGCAAGCAGATGGTCGCGTAGTTGCTCGTACAGCGAGAGAGCGAAACCGAAACCGAAATCCAGCTAAGAGCTACCACTGCCGTGTCACGTGAGGGCCTATTTCCCATGATGCTTTCCATTATATTTTTTATGACTAGGCTTCAAGATTGTTACGTCATGGTCCCTCCTAGTTTTCTTCCTCCATGGCAACATCGCTGCCCGCCGCCATCTTGTTTGTTGTCGAAATTCTGGATAGCCTTGGCTGGTCTTGGCTTTTCTGCTATTTAAATTTTTTTTCATCGTTAAAAACTGTTGAGCCTCGCTTTATTTGCACTATCACGTTAAGCAATCAAATATTATTAGTCCTTTTTCTTTTCCATCGGCCTGTTCAGAAATTCCGCTCATTTTCTGTAGCAATTATTTTTTTACTATGAGTGCACTTTGCTTTCCCGTTTAGCACCGCGTAGCCCAAAGTGTCACTCGGGATGCCAAAGCGCACTCCCCGTAAGTGCACTTAACTTGCCCGCTTGACAGGGGTATAGAGAGAAATAGGTAGAAATTAATTTAATAAAAATCAACACGTCTTTCCATGAGGGCATAAATATTTAGTTTCTATTTTCACTTCAGGGGCGCACATTCCAGTGTGCCAGTAAGAGTCAAATCCCCAGCAGCTTGAAAGTGAAGTATTTCCTGGTAATATGGAAATATCACCATCAAATACATCTGAACACAAGCTTCTGGTCATGAAATAAAAGCTGACAAAGTGAACATTTTGCTTTGTTAGTGTTTCGCAGAAGAGCCACCGTCCTATGCAGCTGCACGGAGCTGTTTTTTAATATCAGTCTAACAATAGGTTTCAACTTCATCTACACGCACTCGGCGAAACCACACTGTATTGAGAAAAATGCCTCTTTTCCCCTCTTTCATTGAGAGCACGGTGTTAAGTGCTATTGTCCCAGCAAAACTGACAGTCACTGAGACAAACCAGCGCTAAACAGCTCTGCACCCGGGTAATCTATGAGCGCATTTTCGAATCCATGCATACTGCTTCCAACTAAAAACAGCTCCGAATGCGCATCATGCGTTGAATATACTTCAAAAATTTTACAAAAAAATTATTGTGGCAAAAGAAGCAATATTACGTTTATTTGAAAAATAGCATATTGTTGCCAGACTCTCGTGAAAAACACTGTGGCCAGATTTCGAAAGTAAATTAGTAATTTATTTCAAAACAATATTCTTTAAGAACCAAATATTACTTCACGGCAATAGAAATGATGTCTTAAAATTGGCAACGCGTACGTTATAATTTTGAGTTTATGCAATACGCACATTGTGTCTAGATTTTCGAGCTTTAAAAGTGCATAGTGGCCAGACTTCTATGCTAAATGACTTTTTTTAACACCTTTTAGGAGTCCATTATTACTTAACGTCATTTAAAATGATGACGCAAATTTGGCGACGCGTAGATTATGATTCTATATGTGTGTGTGTGTGTGAGGCACATTGTGTGCAGATTTTCGAAGTTAGAAGAGTGGTGGCCAGAGTTATAAGCTGACAAAGAAAAACAACTTTTTCTTTTTTGAAACAAGGTTTGCGGTATAGTATACGACGTGTTTTTATATGTGTGGTAAAAAGTTATGATTTCCTTGAAAGGTTCAATTTGCTTTACAGTCTCCAAAATCGACTGCAGTCGACATCGATGGCTGGGCAGGTAAAGCTTCGAATAAAACTAATGTTAGTATAATGTAAAACCATAGCGATAAAGGAACGTTGCATTATTTCTAAGCCTTGACGTATCTCGGAATATTTCTGTGTTTGGCACCTAGTGAGGTTTTCCTATTAGCAGAACTTTTCTGTTTCATGAGACGGTATTCAAGTAGAACTTTTTGCTGGGATAGATGGTCCATTCTGACGTAAGTTCGGCAGCGCGAATGAAGGTGCCCGAAGGCGTCCCTTCTTCGTTTCTACTTCGAGCTTCTTCATTCGCCCTGCTTTACTTATGCCTTAGAGATTGTGATTGCCATAGAGCGCATGTACAGTCCCGAATTGTCACGAGAAAACTCTAAATGTCACCCATCCGCCGTGATCAATTAAGGCACCCTTCACTGTAGGCTGTTTAATCTTGGAGTCGATGCTGTCCGTTTCAAGGGGAATTTTTATGTAGCACGTATTAATTGTGCTCTGTTGTATTTCGTGTCGCTTTGTAGCCCCAGGCTGCAACGTCTTATTAACTGCGTGGTTTAATGTTTCAAAGTTTAAATGTTTACTGAAGGTCAGGAAAAGTTATTCCAGCGTTTATTTCCAACGTTTATAAAACAACAACAAACGAACATATAGAACAACACACTGACAAAAAAAAAAGGAACGTGGTAGTTAATCTTTGGTTACACTCTTCCCCTGTATTAATAAATAAAATAGATGAACCCGGAGGTCTCTGTGGGCCTGTGGCGCAACGGATAACGCGTCTGACTTCGGATCAGAAGATTTCAGGTTCGAGTCCTGGCAGGCTCTTTTTTAATTTTTCCCTTCTTGGCCACCATATTGCGAACGGTTTAACATACAAGATATATCGTTCCTGCGACAACCAAAATGTAACCTAGATGGCCAGGTGGTCGAAGTTATTCCGGAACCCTCCACAACTGCACCTCTTTTTTCCTTTACGGCGTGGTTGGGGTGTCCAACGAGAAGTGAGACAATTCCTGCGCCATTTCCTTTCCTCAAAAACCAATCTTTCCACTGTGTGCAACGCGACAGCGGCCAACATACCATCTTATTTGTGTGGGCACGTGAACCATCATTGCTGCTTTGGAAGTATTGCTGTCTTAGAGTATTTCTGTCGGACACGAACCCTTGACAGTGAATACCCGGCCTTCGCCGTGGCTATACCATACTGCAGACTCATCCTGGAGAGAGAGAGAGAGATGACTTTTATTTTTCAGCTCAAGTCCGAGCCTTCCTCATCCTGGAATGCAATCAGGATTGGGAAAGGAAACACAAACCAAAACAGAAACAAAAGGCAAATAATGAAATTTATGCAGTCACACTTTTGAAAGAGGCAATACAATCCGCTGAATCTTTACAGACAAGGACACTCTGTGGCGTTCAAAACGCTACGGCTTCCAGTTACTTCTCGGCCACACGGTAGCCACTGTTGCATTGCAGGTCACACTGGACGCGACTGTGTTGCGCATCAAAGCGGCACGCACGAGCAGGCAACGCGTCAGAACACTGAAGAGCATAGAGGTACTTGACGTACTTGAGTGACGTACTTGAGTGTAAACATTCACGCTTTTAAACCCAAAAACCCTACTGAGGGGCATGATGTGGGCAGCCTTCATGGAGAATGCAGCAGCACTGAGCACGCCCGGGGCACCGTCAGAAATCGTCGGCTGAGCGTGCCTCCACACACACACACACACACACACACACACACACACACACACACACACACACACACACACACACACACACCCACACACACACACACACACACACACACACACACTCACTCACTCACTCACTCACTCACTCACTCACACACACACACACACACACACACACACACACACACACACACACACACAGTTACTAGAACCAACTCAGTTTCACAGCTCCCCATACCGCCCAGCGGAGGAGAGTGTCCCAAGCGGCGGTCACGAGAACTAACGGCGGTGTAGTCGAGCCTTGCTCCCTGCCGGGCGCGTCGTCGGCTACAGGCAGCGCTGAAGCGAGGAGCGGCCGGCACTTATGAGGTTTTGGCGAGCTGCGTTTGCGCTCTACATGGCTGCAGTAAAATAATACTTCAATTGCGGCCGCTTTTCCTTCGAAGCTGCGTGTTATCTTCGAGAACACGTTTGTGTGATGCGAAATTAGGCTTTTAATATCGTGAAAAAAGTGCAAAAATGCTGGCAACACGCTCGCGAGCATTGTTTCTTGCTTTGCTCAATGGCTTGTGTTTTCTAGCGCGTACCCCAGTGCATAGTTCCTATAATGTAAAGAGGTCAGACA
The DNA here is from genome assembly GCF_055824585.1 of Amblyomma mixtum. Lineage (NCBI taxonomy): Eukaryota > Metazoa > Arthropoda > Arachnida > Ixodida > Ixodidae > Amblyomma > Amblyomma mixtum. Next base: position 48,614,364 of record NC_143014.1, read on the forward strand.
AAGTTTCAGTGCGTGGGTGCACTCTACTTTAGGAGGGAACGTAGTGAATAATCGAATATCCACTGCGTTGTCGGTAATGCTGCGGACTCCAGACTGTCACTTTGTGCAGCGCAGCTGGGCATTTCGGAATGCACTTTTGCGATCTCGGAATTCTCTAAGTTACCTCGTGGCACTGCTGTCGCGACACACTGGGCACCGCGATCCATTGGAGGCTTTCTCTTCGGCGTAGTGCATTTTGGCTTTGAAATATGCGCCTGGAATAAAGGAAACAGCTTCGGAAGAGAGCCTGGTGCCAGCATCCATTTCCCTGTCTCCAAAAGCACTTCCGTACCTTGCACTACATGGGGATAGTGCTCTAGAAGGTCTTCTTCTTCGAAATGGAGATCACGAACTTTGCATTTCGAAGTCAGTTTGCGATCCTTTCTGTGAAGTGCACGCTCCCATCTTTTAAACTCGATGTGGTCTTTTGGCGGCCCGAAGCAATGACGGTCCGTTGAGTCATCGTTGCGATACCCGCTATTGCACCCCGGTGAAAAGCAGGTCGGCATGAACAGGTCCGATGTCACAAAATACAAACAAAAATTAACTAAGAAGCAGACGACACAAAGCGGCTGTCGCAAGCGCGCTTTACAAAGGGCGCAGCAGGGCCAGCAACCAGCGTCGCCGCTTCGGCCAACGTTTCTAGGTAAAGACAGTTGGAAAACATGCTCCGGGTATGCGGCCCCTTTCTGTCGCCGATTTCATCTCAAAGAGATACGAGCGCCATCTTTCGGCTGGTAGGAGTACCGCGTTTGTTCTTCCATGGCCTCCGTGCCTCCGTAACCAGCTCAAGCATCGGTACTTTAACACCGCGCTTGATCTCAGAGGCCACGATTTCTCTTCACCGCCGCGGCGCCCATTGGCTCCGCTTGGTCACAGTTTGCTGCGCGAATGATTAGTGTTAGCTCGCGCCTCGCATCGTCTGCGCAGGGGGCGGCTGCTTTTAGCCGCGCTCATCTACGAATTGCGAAGTCCGCGTGCGCTCTACGTCTGGGGTACGTCAGGGCGGGATGCTCGAGGTTGAGCCTCTGGCTGTAAATATCGGAAAAAACTGAAAGCCCTTCTTTCCACGGTTTAGAGAAACATGACGTACCGCTTGCCTCCTCGTAGTTTATGTTGATAATATTATATAAAAACGTTGAGCTGGGAGTAGCAGACGACGCGCTCATCCTAAAGCGACCGCAGCGCCACCGCCTAGACGGTGATCGCGTGGGGCCGCTCTGCTCCCTGGCTCGCCGGCGCAGTTTGCCAACTGTCTTTACTAGAAACGTTGGCTTCGGCGGACGCGGTTACTGCGACGCGCGTCTTTTCTATCTCTGTTGCTGTTATGTTAATATGTAAATAGTTTTATTACCATTGTAACTCTCCCCCTGTCCTTTCTACAATCCTCTCACCTCTTTCATTTCACTCCTACACACTGCCTGCTATCCTTTATTTCTGTTGAACCAGCTGAGGCGCTTTCAGCAGCGATGGCAGATGCCGGAGCTAGCAACAATCTTTTTCCTTTCATTTACCATGTATTGCTTTCAACTCTCTTCTGTCTGCACGTGGCAGCGGTGGTGGCTCAGCAGTATATCGGTGGCCCGAAGAAATGACTGTCCGTCGTGTCATCGTTGCGATACCCGCTATTGCACCCCGGTGCAAAACAGGTCAGCATGAAGAGGCCCGATGTTACAACATACAAACAAAAAATTCAGGCGCCGCTTTGAGGATCTAAAGTGCGCGAGACAAAAGCCTTTCCACGCAACTTTGGCGGCACGGCTGTTGGCACACACGAGGCGGCAGAACCAACGTTATTTTGCGAGGAGGCAATGGGGTGACTTGGTTTGGCTAGCCATGACTAATTGGGTCATGACCCATGCCTTACTAGTCATGATTGGTTACTAACTAGTCATGATTGGTTAATGACTAACTAGCAATGACTAGTTAATTGATGGCTGGTTAATGACTAGCTAGTCATGACTGATTAGTTGATGACTAACTAGTCATGATTCGTTAATGATGAACTAGTCACGTCTGGTTAATGACTAGCTAGTCGTGACTAACCAGCAATGACAAACCAGTCATGACTAAGCAGTCATTAAGCAATAATAACTAGTCATGCCTGCTTAATGACTGACTACTCATGACTAACCATTCATTGACCAATCATAACTAGTCATGACTACTTAATGACTAATTTATCATGACTGCTTAATGACTAACCAGTCATGACTAATCACTAATTAGTCATGGTTAGTAATGACTAACCAGTCATGACTAACCATGAGTGGTTAGTGGCTAGCTAGTCATGACTTACTAGTCATGATTGGTTATTGACTTACTAGTCATGATTGATTATTGACTAACTTGTCATGATTAATTCATGACTATCTAGTCAATATTGGTTAATGACTAACAAGCCATGATTGGTTAATGACTAACTAGCCATGAATAGTTAATTGATGACTGGTCAATGACTAGCTAGTCATGACTAATTAGTTGACGACTAACTAGTCATGATTGGTTAATGACTAATAGGTCAGGACTATTTAGGTCATGACTAATTAGTTGATGACTAACTACTCATAATTGGTTAATGACTAACTAGTCATGACTAGTTAATTGTTGACTGGTTAATGACTAGCTAATTTGACTTATTAGTTAATGACTAAATAGTCATGATTGGTTAATGACTAACTAGCCATGACTAGTTGATTGATGACTGGTCAATGAACTAGGTAGTCATCACTGATTGGTTGATGACTAACTAGTCATGATCGGTTAATGACTAATTAGTCATGGCTATTTAAGTCATGACTAATTTGTTGATGACTAACTAGTCATGATTGGTTAATGACTAACTAGTCATGACTAGTTAATTGATGACTGGTTAATGACTAGCTAGTTTGACTTATTAGTTGATGACTAGTTAGTCATCAACTAATAAGTCAGTTGATGACTAACTAGTCATCATTGGTTAATGATGAACTAGACATGCCTGGTTAATGACTAGCTAGTCACGACTAACCAATCATGACTAACTACTGATGAGTGATTAATGACTAACGAATGACTAACCAGTCATGACTGGTTAATCATCACTAGTTAGTCATTAAACAATCATGACTAACTAGTCACGAGTTAATGACTGGTTCAAATGCCAAATGAGTAGTTAATGACTTCAAATGCCAAAGGCCCTGGTTCGATGCTCAGCCTCGACACAGCTTTTTAAGTAGTGACGCCGAAACACGGACACATCTGCCGACACGGCTGCAAACGACAGTATGAGGCATTAAAGGCTTTCGCCTTAAAATTTACTGAGAAGCGGACAACACAAAGCGGCTGTCGCGAGTGCACCTTAAAAAGGGCGCAGCAGGGCAGCGAGCCGCACAGAGCGGCGACGAGGTTACGAGGGAGCAAGACTCGATCGCAGCGCCACTAGTTCGCGCGACCGCCACTTGGGACAGCTCTCTGGCACCGCTGTGAAACTCACTTGGTTCTAGTAACGTTGCACACACACACATACGCCGCCGCGGTGGCTCAGTGGTTATGGTGCTCGGCTGCTGACCCGAAAGACGCGGGTTCGATCCCGGCCGCGGCGGTTGAATTTCTTTGGAGGAGAAATTCTAGATGCCTGTGCGCTGAGCGATATCATTGCACGTTAAAGAACCCCAGGTGGTCGAAATTTCCGGAGCCCTTCACTACGGCGTCCCTCATAGCCTGAGTTGCTTAGGGACGGTAAACACACACACACGAGCGCACACACGATCACGCACACACACACACGCAGGTGGAACCAATGGTTAAAACAACCTGGTTTTGCTGCTGCTGGCCGCAAGACCAGTTGCGATAGCCGCCATAGAAGGAGGAGTCACAGTAGCGACGCGGAGCGTAAGTAATACCCCTGTCAAGCGGGCAAGTTAAGTGCACTTACGGAAAGTGTACTTTGCTGTAAGTACACTTTGCCGCATCTAAACGACGCAAGTGGAGTGTCACTCGCGGAAAGTGGGCTCCGCCAGGAGTGCGTTCACGGACCATACTTCGCTGGCCGAGTGCGTAGCCTCGACGCCAGCGGTTCCAATGGTACAAAATTTATAATGCATAAAAAGTAATTACAACTTTATTTTACGTGTTATAAACTGTTTTCAGAAAAAAGTTCGTTGGTTATAGCTACAACCGAAGCAACAAAAGAAGTAAACGTGATCAGATGCAACATCGCTATAGTGCCTAGAATATACTGGCTAGTGTGCGCAGAGCGCGCGTTTCGTGCGGGAGGGCGAGGCCCCAGCCGCGATGCCTGCGCGGAGAGGCCGCAAGGGGCGCTGCCGGTCGGGAGGGTGCGCGAAAGCCGGCGAACTCCCGTCGTCTGCTGTCGCGCCGATACCTCAGCGTCGCGCGATTGCTCGTGTGAACTCAATGTTTGACAGGCATCATCTCTTGGATTGTGAAGCTGGAAGACGCTAAAAGTGAGCAAAAACATCTTGAAATGTTAAAGGCTAAGCGGCATTGCAAAGAGAGGACGTGTTTTGTTCCGCTGTGTCGAAGCGGTTATCGGCCTAACGAAGAAAAGGTTTCTTTGTTCACTGCATCGGCGGACCCAGCACGGCTTGCTGAATGGAAAAATAAGATCAAGTGGGCAGACAGAAGGCTGACACCGAAGGCTGTCGTATGCGGAAAACATTTCGAGAACGAATGCACAGAAAGATCTTTTTAAGATTACAGTGAACGGCGTCGTGAACGAACTCGCCCGAGCGAAGCCACGCCTGAAGCCCGATGTTGTCCCTACAGTATTCGAAAATTATCCACCTCATCTTGTGCCTAAAAAGACGGTGAAAAGGAAGGTGCGAAACATTTGCGACCAAGGACCGGCACCTAAACAACGGAAGCGAAATGTCGAGCTGGTGGATCCCCAGTTGTGCTCTGCAGTCGACGGTGATGATACGCGGGTTGACTCTCATTGCGTCGCTCGTGGAGGCGCATCAGAGGAACTCCAGAAGCGTTCCGATTCCGAGCAGACAGACAATGCTACAGGACCGGTGTGCGATAGCGAAGCGATACTGCAGTGTCCGTGCCCAAGTGATGTTCGGCACCCGTTCGATAGAATTCTGATTCTGGTGACATGGATGAAGTTGCCTGCTGCGTCAAATGGCGCTTTAACTTATGTCTGTTGCGAGACCGAAGCTGGTGACTTCTCGCAACTATTCATCGAAAGACTGGTGACTTTTGGAAAACCTTTGCGTGAGCACGGTTCTATAATTGCCACAATTTACTTCCGAGGAAGAGAAAAGGAAAAGCGCGTGCTTACAGCCCGCCATGAGGCAGAGACATTAATCAAAGAAATGGCTCTGCGTGGCCTCTGTAATGGATGTGGCATGATTCCTGTTCCAGGCAAGCACACTTCATACAGAAGTATGTACTTTGCAGAGAAATGCTTGCTGACCACCGATGGAAAAGGAGAGTCATGCTTGCACTGCAAATATTTACGGAAGCTCTCGCAGAACATGTACAGAAGAAAAAAGACGAAAGATCCTTGCAGTGGCAAAAAAAAAATTTTCCTCGTGCTTTGAGAAAGACAAATAAAAGCCGGGTCAATGCCCAGCAGCATGTGACTCAAATGAAGGAGCAAAACAATGCACTGAGCGAAGAAGCACTCGAGGCAAAAATACAGTCACTCCCGAAGAAGCAGCAGTTAGCTGTGAGAGCTTGTTTCCTGACCGCAAGACGAAAGTCTCTGAGAGGCATGCCTTATGATGATGCCTGGATTGTGGAGTGTTTGCTAATGAGGATGCGGAGCCCAAAGCTCTACGAGCACCTTCGGAAGCAGAACATTATGATTTTTCCTGGGCGAAAATGCTTGCAAAAATACCTGGAACGATTTAAGGGTGCCTTTGGTCTCAACACGAAGGTTTTTGAGGCTTTAAGCGAAAAGACCAAAAGCACGGACACGTTCAGCCGTAATCGTAACAAGTTTTCTTTACTTGGAACTTTTAAAATTTATATAAACTATAGGCTGCAATAGATTCATAATAGGGTAGTGGTTTATCTGTTTCCGTACTAATATAGTCAAAAGCTGTAAGTTTGATATCCTGCCGCTGTGGCAAATATAAAATGTGCTACTCTATCACACAAGTTAATTTGTGTAGGTGAAGGCTGCACGGTGTCTATCTGTTGCTGGCTATCTGCGACAGTGTCTATCTGTTGCCACTGCAATTGAATACGCGCTTTTTCGTACTTTCTGTTGGCCAAAAAGCATTACCCCCACTCGCACTTCCCCTTTGATTAAACATGCTGCATTTATTCTATTAAAACGAATTGTGTGTTTTGTGAAACGTTTTTTTTTTAGTTGTAACTCCATCAACCGCTTACGCTCGCGTGTGCTTACATTTGGTTAGCGTTTGGTTTGGTTAGCCCTTTCCAACCCTCAGCGGCGCGACGCGTGCGAGAAACCGGCTCGCCTCGACGCGCGCGCTCAACCTACACCCTCTCGCATCGCAGCGCCGCCATGCGGCCGCCGCGGCAGGCATCACCTCGGGTGCCACCGCGCCGCCCGCGCTCAGCACACTAGCCAGTATATTCTAGGCACTATAACATCGCTGCCCGCCGCCATCTTGTTTGTTGTAGAAATTCTGGATAGCCTTGGCTGGTCTTGGCTTTTCTGCTATTTAAATTTTTTTTCATCGTTAAAAACTGTTGAGCCTCGCTTTATTTGCACTATCACGTTAAGCAATCAAATATTATTAGTCCTTTTTCTTTTCCATCGGCCTGTTCAGAAATTCCGCTCATTTTCTGTAGCAATTAATTTTTTACTATGATTGCACTTTGCTTTCCCGTTTAGCAGCGCGTAGCCCAAAGTGTCACTCGGGATGCCAAAGCGCACTCCCCGTAAGTGCACTTAACTTGCCCGCTTGACAGGGGTATAGAGAGAAATAGGTAGAAATTAATTTAAAAAAAAATAAACACGTCTTTCCATGAGGGCATAAATATTTAGTTTCTATTTTCACTTCAGGGGAGCACATTCCAGTGTGCCAGCAAGAGTCAAATCCCCAGCAGCTTGAAACTGAAGTATTTCCTGGTAATATGGGAATATCACCATCACTTCTGAACACAAGCTTCTTGTCATGAAATAAAAGCTGACAAAGTGAACATTTTGCTTTGTTAGTGTTTCGCAGAAGAGCCACCGTCCTATGCAGCTGCACGGAGCTGTTTCCAATATCAGTCTAACAATAGGTTTCAACTTCATCTACACGCACTCGGCGAAACCACACTGTATTGAGAAAAATTCCTCTTTTGCCCTCTTTCATTGAGAGCACGGTGTTAAGTGCTATTGTCCCAGCAAAAGTGACAGTCACTTAGACAAACCAGCGCTAAACAGCTCTGCACCCGGGTAGTCTATGAGCGCATTTTAGAATCCATGCATACTGCTTCCAACTAAAAACAGCTCCGAATGCGCATCATGCGTTGAATATACTTCAAAAATTTTACAAAAAAAATTATTGTGGCAAAAGAAGCAATATTACGTTTATTTGAAAAATAGCATATTGTTGCCAGACTCTCGTGAAAAACACTGTGGCCAGATTTCGAAAGTAAATTAGTAATTTATTTCCGAACAATATTCTTTAAGAACCAAATATTACTTCACGGCAATAAAAATGATGACTTAAAATTGGCAACGCGTACGTTATAATTTTGAGTTTATGTAATACGCACATTGTGTCTAGATTTTCGAGCTTTAAAAGTGCATAGTGGCCAGACTTCTATGCTAAATGACTTTTTTTTAACACCTTTTAGGAGTCCATTATTACTTAACGTCATTTAAAATGATGACGCAAATTTGGCGACGCGTAGATTATGATTCTATATATGTGTGTGTGTGTGTGAGGCACATTGTGTGCAGATTTTCGAAGTTAGAAGAGTGGTGGCCAGAGTTATATGCTGACAAAGAAAAACAACTTTTTCTTTTTTGAAACAAGTTTTGCGTTATAGTATACGACGTGTTTTTATATGTGTGGTAAAAAGTTATGATTTCCTTGAAAGGTTCAATTTGCTTTACAGTCTCCAAAATCGACTGCAGTCGACATCGATGGCTGGGCAGGTAAAGCTTCGAATAAAACTAATGTTAGTATAATGTAAAACCATAGCGATAAAGGAACGTTGCATTATTTCTAAGGTTTGACGTATCTCGGAATATTTCTGTTTGGCACGTAGTGAGGTTTTCCTATTAGCAGAACTTTTCTGTTTCATGAGACGGTATTCAAGTAGAACTTTTTGCTCGGATAGATGGTCCATTCTGACGTAAGTTCGGCAGCGCGAATGAAGGTGCCCGAAGGCGTCCCTTCTTCGTTTCTACTTCGAGCTTCTTCATTCGCCCTGCTTTACTTATGCCTTAGAGATTGTGATTGCCATAGAGCGCATGTACAGTCCCGAATTGTCACGAGAAAACTCTAAATGTCACCCATCCGCCGTGATCAATTATGGCACCCTTCACGGTAGGCTGTTTAATCTTGGAGTCGATGCTGTCCGTTTCAAGGGGAATTTTTACGTAGTACGTATTAATTGTGCTCTGTTGTATTTCGTGTCGCTTTGTAGCCCCAGGCTGCAACGTCTTATTAACTGCGTGGTTTAATGTTTCAAAGTTTAAATGTTTACTGAAGGTCAGGAAAAGTTATTCCAGCGTTTATTTCCAACGTTTATAAAACAACAACAAACGAACATATAGAACAACACACTGACAAAAAAAAGGAACGTGGTAGTTAATCTTTGGTTACACTCTTCCCCTGTATTAATAAATAAAATAGATGAACCCGGAGCTCTCTGTGGGCCTGTGGCGCAACGGATAACGCGTCTGACTTCGGATCAGAAGATTCCAGGTTCGAGTCCTGGCAGGCTCTTTTTTAATTTTTCCCTTCTTGGCCACCATATTGCGAACGGTTTAACATACAAGATATATCGTTCCTCCGACAACCAAAATGTAACCTAGATGGCCAGGTGGTCGAAGTTATTCCGGAACCCTCCACAACTGCACCTCTTTTTTCCTTTACGGCGTGGTTGGGGTGTCCAACGAGAAGTGAGACAATTCCTGCGCCATTTCCTTTCCTCAAAAACCAATCTTTCCACTGTGTGCAACGCGACAGCGGCCAACATACCATCTTATTTGTGTGGGCACGTGAACCATCATTGCTGCTTTGGAAGTATTGCTGTCTTAGAGTATTTCTGTAGGACACGAACCCTTGACAGTGAATACCCGGCCTTCGCCGTGGTAATACCATACTGCAGACTCATCCTGGAGAGAGAGAGAGAGAGAGAGATTACTTTTATTTTTCAGCTCAAGTCCGAGCCTTCCTCATCCTGGAATCCAAGCAGGATTGGGAAAGGAAACACAAACCAAAACAGAAACAAAAGGCAAATAATGAAATTTATGCAGTCACACTTTTCAAAGAGGCAATAAAATCCGCTGCATCTTTACAGACAACGACACTCTGTGGCGTTCAAAACGCTACGGCTTCCAGTTACTTCTCGGCCACGCGGTAGCCACTGTTGCATTGCAGGTCACACTGGACGCGACTGTGTTGCGCATCAAAGCGGCACGCGCGAGCAGGCAACGCGTCAGAACACTGAAGAGCATAGAGGTACTTGACGTACTTGAGTGACGTACTTGAGTGTAAACATTCACGCTTTTAAACCCAAAAACCCTACTGAGGGGCATGATGTGGGCAGCCTTCATGGAGAATGCAGCAGCACTGAGCACGCCCGGGGCACCGTCAGAAATCGTCGGCTGAGCGTGCCTCCACACACACACACACACACACACACACACACACACACACACACACACACACACACACACACACACACACACACACACACACACACACACACACACACACACACACACACACACACACACACACACACTCACAGTCACACTCACACTCACACGCACACGCACACACACACACACACAACATACACGCACGCACGCACGCACACACGCACACACAGTTACTAGAACCAACTCAGTTTCACAGCTCCCCATACCGCCCAGCGGAGGAGAGTGTCCCAAGCGGCGGTCACGAGAACTAACGGCGGTGTAGTCGAGCCTTGCTCCCTGCCGGGCGCGTCGTCGGCTACAGGCAGCGCTGAAGCGAGGAGCGGCCGGCACTTATGAGGTTTTGGCGAGCTGCGTTTGCGCTCTACATGGCTGCAGTAAAATAATACTTCAATTGCGGCCGCTTTTCCTTCGAAGCTGCGTGTTATCTTCGAGAACACGTTTGTGTGATGCGAAATTAGGCTTTTAATATCGTGAAAAAAGTCCAAAAATGCTGGCAACACGCTCGCGAGCATTGTTTCTTGCTTTGCTCAATGGCTTGTGTTTTCTAGCGCGTACCCCAGTGCATAGTTCCTATAATGTAAAGAGGTCAGACAAAGTTTCAGTGCGTGGGTGCACTCTACTTTAGGAGGGAACGTAGTGAATAATCGAATATCCACTGCGTTGTCGGTAATGCTGCGGACTCCAGACTGTCACTTTGTGCAGCGCAGCTGGGCATTTCGGAATGCACTTTTGCGATCTCGGAATTCTCTAAGTTACCTCGTGGCACTGCTGTCGCGACACACTGGGCACCGCGATCCATTGGAGGCTTTCTCTTCGGCGTAGTGCATTTTGGCTTTGAAATATGCGCCTGGAATAAAGGAAACAGCTTCGGAAGAGAGCCTGGTGCCAGCATCCATTTCCCTGTCTCCAAAAGCACTTCCGTACCTTGCACTACATGGGGATAGTGCTCTAGAAGGTCTTCTTCTTCGAAATGGAGATCACGAACTTTGCATTTCGAAGTCAGTTTGCGATCCTTTCTGTGAAGTGCACGCTCCCATCTTTTAAACTCGATGTGGTCTTTTGGCGGCCCGAAGCAATGACGGTCCGTTGAGTCATCGTTGCGATACCCGCTATTGCACCCCGGTGAAAAGCAGGTCGGCATGAATAGGTCCGATGTCACAAAATACAAACAAAAATTAACTAAGAAGCAGACGACACAAAGCGGCTGTCGCAAGCGCGCTTTACAAAGGGCGCAGCAGGGCCAGCAACCAGCGTCGCCGCTTCGGCCAACGTTTCTAGGTAAAGACAGTTGGAAAACATGCTCCGGGTATGCGGCCCCTTTCTGTCGCCGATTTCATCTCAAAGAGATACGAGCGCCATCTTTCGGCTGGTAGGAGTACCGCGTTTGTTCTTCCATGGCCTCCGTGCCTCCGTAACCAGCTCAAGCATCGGTACTTTAACACCGCGCTTGATCTCAGAGGCCACGATTTCTCTTCACCGCCGCGGCGCCCATTGGCTCCGCTTGGTCACAGTTTGCTGCGCGAATGATTAGTGTTAGCTCGCGCCTCGCATCGTCTGCGCAGGGGGCGGCTGCTTTTAGCCGCGCTCATCTACGAATGGCGAAGTCCGCGTGCGCTCTACGTCTGGGGTACGTCAGGGCAGGATGCTCGAGGTTGAGCCTCTGGCTGTAAATATCGGAAAAAACTGAAAGCCCTTCTTTCCATGGTTTAGAGAAACATGACGTACCGCTTGCCTCCTCGTAGTTTATGTTGATAATATTATATAAAAACGTTGAGCTGGGAGTAGCAGACGACGCGCTCATCCTAAAGCGACCGCAGCGCCACCGCCTAGACGGTGATCGCGTGGGGCCGCTCTGCTCCCTGGCTCGCCGGCGCAGTTTGCCAACTGTCTTTACTAGAAACGTTGGCTTCGGCGGACGCGGTTACTGCGACGCGCGTCTTTTCTATCTCTGTTGCTGTTATGTTAATATGTAAATAGTTTTATTACCATTGTAACTCTCCCCCTGTCCTTTCTACAATCCTCTCACCTCTTTCATTTCACTCCTACACACTGCCTGCTATCCTTTATTTCTGTTGAACCAGCTGAGGTGCTTTCAGCAGCGATGGCAGATGCCGGAGCTAGCAACAATCTTTTTCCTTTCATTTACCATGTATTGCTTTCAACTCTCTTCTGTCTGCACGTGGCAGCGGTGGTGGCTCAGCAGTATATCGGTGGCCCGAAGAAATGACTGTCCGTCGTATCATCGTTGCGATACCCGCTATTGCACCCCGGTGCAAAACAGGTCAGCATGAAGAGGCCCGATGTTACAACATACAAACAAAAAATTCAGGCGCCGCTTTGAGGATCTAAAGTGCGCGAGACAAAAGCCTTTCCACGCAACTTTGGCCGCACGGCTGTTGGCACACACGAGGCGGCAGAACCAACGTTATTTTGCGAGGAGGCAATGGGGTGACTTGGTTTGGCTAGCCATGACTAATTGGGTCATGACCCATGCCTTACTAGTCATGATTGGTTACTAACTAGTCATGATTGGTTAATGACTAACTAGCAATGACTAGTTAATTGATGGCTGGTTAATGACTAGCTAGTCATGACTGATTAGTTGATAACTAACTAGTCATGATTCGTTAATGATGAACTAGTCACGTCTGGTTAATGACTAGCTAGTCGTGACTAACCAGCAATGACAAACCAGTCATGACTAAGCAGTCATTAAGCAATAATAACTAGCCATGCCTGCTTAATGACTGACTACTCATGACTAACCATTCATTGACCAATCATAACTAGTCATGACTACTTAATGACTAATTTATCATGACTGCTTAATGACTAACCAGTCATGACTAATCACTAATTAGTCATGGTTAGTAATGACTAACCAGTCATGACTAACCATGAGTGGTTAGTGGCTAGCTAGTCATGACTTACTAGTCATGATTGGTTATTGACTTACTAGTCATGATTGATTATTGACTAACTTGTCATGATTAATTCATGACTATCTAGTCAATATTGGTTAATGACTAACAAGCCATGATTGGTTAATGACTAACTAGCCATGAATAGTTAATTGATGACTGGTCAATGACTAGCTAGTCATGACTAATTAGTTGACGACTAACTAGTCATGATTGGTTAATGACTAATAGGTCAGGACTATTTAGGTCATGACTAATTAGTTGATGACTAACTACTCATAATTGGTTAATGACTAACTAGTCATGACTAGTTAATTGTTGACTGGTTAATGACTAGCTAATTTGACTTATTAGTTAATGACTAAATAGTCATGATTGGTTAATGACTAACTAGCCATGACTAGTTAATTGATGACTGGTCAATGAACTAGGTAGTCATCACTAATTGGTTGATGACTAACTAGTCATGATCGGTTAATGACTAATTAGTCATGGCTATTTAAGTCATGACTAATTTGTTGATGACTAACTAGTCATGATTGGTTAATGACTAACTAGTCATGACTATTTAATTGATGACTGGTTAATGACTAGCTAGTTTGACTTATTAGTTGATGACTAACTAGTCATCATTGGTTAATGATGAACTAGACATGCCTGGTTAATGACTAGCTAGTCACGACTAACCAATCATGACTAACTACTGATGAGTGATTAATGACTAACGAATGACTAACCAGTCATGTCTGGTTAATCATCACTAGTTAGTCATTAAACAATCATGACTAACTAGTCACGAGTTAATGACTGGTTCAAATGCCAAATGAGTAGTTAATGACTTCAAATGCCAAAGGCCCTGGTTCGATGCTCAGCCTCGACACAGCTTTTTAAGCAGTGACGCCGAAACACGGACACATCTGCCGACACGGCTGCAAACGACAGTATGAGGCATTAAAGGCTTTCGCCTTAAAATTAACTGAGAAGCGGACAACACAAAGCGGCTGTCGCGAGTGCACCTTAAAAAGGGCGCAGCAGGGCAGCGAGCCGCACAGAGCGGCGACGAGGTTACGAGGGAGCAAGACTCGATCGCAGCGCCACTAGTTCGCGCGAACGCCACTTGGGACAGCTCTCTGGCACCGCTGTGAAACTCACTTGGTTCTAGTAACGTTGCACACACACACATACGCCGCCGCGGTGGCTCAGTGGTTATGGTGCTCGGCTGCTGACCCGAAAGACGCGGGTTCGATCCCGGCCGCGGCGGTTGAATTTCTTTGGAGGAGAAATTCTAGATGCCCGTGCGCTGAGCGATATCATTGCACGTTAAAGAACCCCAGGTGGTCGAAATTTCCGGAGCCCTTCACTACGGCGTCCCTCATAGCCTGAGTTGCTTAGGGACGGTAAACACACACACACGAGCGCACACACGATCACGCACACACACACACGCAGGTGGAACCAATGGTTAAAACAACCTGGTTTTGCTGCTGCTGGCCGCAAGACCAGTTGCGATAGCCGCCATAGAAGGAAGAGTCACAGTAGCGACGCGGAGCGTAAGTAAGAAATAGGTAGAAATTAATTTAATAAAAATAAACACGTCTTTCCATGAGGGCATAAATATTTAGTTTCTATTTTCACTTCAGACGAGCACATTCCAGTGTGCCAGTAAGAGTCAAATCCCCAGCAGCTTGAAAGTGAAGTATTTCCTGGTAATATGGGAATATCACCATCAAATACTTCTGAACACAAGCTTCTGGTCATGAAATAAAAGCTGACAAAGTGAACATTTTGCTTTGTTAGTGTTTCGCAGAAGAGCCACCGTCCTATGCAGCTGCACGGAGCTGTTTTTTAATATCAGTCTAACAATAGGTTTCAACTTCATCTACACGCACTCGGGGAAACCACACTGTATTGAGAAAAATGCCTCTTTTCCCCTCTTTCATTGAGAGCACGGTGTTAAGTGCTATTGTCCCAGCAAAAGTGACAGTCACTGAGACAAACCAGCGCTAAACAGCTCTGCACCCGGGTAGTCTATGAGCGCATTTTCGAATCCATGCATACTGCTTCCAACTAACAACAGCTCCGAATGCGCATCATGCGTTGAATATACTTCAAAAATTTTACAAAAAAATTACTGTGGCAAAAGAAGCAATATTACGTTGATTTGAAAAATAGCATATTGTTGCCAGACTCTCGTGAAAAACACTGTGGCCAGATTTCGAAAGTAAATTAGTAATTTATTTCAAAACAATATTCTTTAAGAACCAAATCTTACTTCACGGCAATAAAAATGATGACTTAAAATTGGCAACGCGTACGTTATAATTTTGAGTTTATGTAATACGCACATTGTGTCTAGATTTTCGAGCTTTAAAAGTGCATAGTGGCCAGACCTCTATGCTAAATGACTTTTTTTTAACACGTTTTAGGAGTCCATTATTACTTAACGTCATTTAAAATGATGACGCAAATTTGGCGACGCGTAGATTATGATTCTATATGTGTGTGTGTGTGTGTGTGTGTGTGTGTGTGTGTGAGGCACATTGTGTGCAGATTTTCGAAGTTAGAAGAGTGGTGGCCAGAGTTATATGCTGACAAAGAAAAACAACTTTTTCTTTATTGAAACAAGGTTTGCGTTATAGTATACGACGTGTTTTTATATGTGTGGTAAAAAGTTATGATTTCCTTGAAAGGTTCAATTTGCTTTACAGTCTCCAAAATCGACTGCAGTCGACATCGATGGCTGGGCAGGTAAAGCTTCGAATAAAACTAATGTTAGTATAATGTAAAACCACAGCGATAAAGGAACGTTGCATTATTTCTAAGGTTTGACGTATCTCGGAATATTTCTGTTTGGCACGTAGTGAGGTTTTCCTATTAGCAGAACTTTTCTGTTTCATGAGACGGTATTCAAGTAGAACTTTTTGCTGAGATAGATGGTCCATTCTGACGTAAGTTCGGCAGCGCGAATGAAGGTGCCCGAAGGCGTCCCTTCTTCGTTTCTACTTCGAGCTTCTTCATTCGCCCTGCTTTACTTATGTCTTAGAGATTGTGATTGCCATAGAGCGCATGTACAGTCCCGAATTGTCACGAGAAAACTCTAAATGTCACCCATCCGCCGTGATCAGTTATGGCACCCTTCAGGGTAGGCTGTTTAATCTTGGAGTCGATGCTGTCCGTTTCAAGGGGAATTTTTAAGTAGCACGTATTAATTGTGCTCTGTTGTATTTCGTGTCGCTTTGTAGCCCCAGGCTGCAACGTCTTATTAACTGCGTGGTTAAACGTTTCAAAGTTTAAATGTTTACTGAAGGTCAGGAAAAGTTATTCCAGCGTTTATTTCCAACGTTTATAAAACAACAACAAACGAACATATAGAACAACACACTGACAAAAAAAAAGGAACGTGGTAGTTAATCTTTGGTTACACTCTTCCCCTGTATTAATAAATAAAATAGATGAACCCGGAGGTCTCTGTGGGCCTGTGGCGCAACGGATAACGCGTCTGACTTCGGATCAGAAGATTCCAGGTTCGAGTCCTGGCAGGCTCTTTTTTAATTTTTCCCTTCTTGGCCACCATATTGCGAACGGTTTAACATACAAGATATATCGTTCCTGCGACAACCAAAATGTAACCTAGATGGCCAGGTGGTCGAAGTTATTCCGGAACTCTCCACAACTGCACCTCTTTTTTCCTTTACGGCGTGGTTGGGGTGTCCAACGAGAAGTGAGACAATTCCTGCGCCATTTCCTTTCCTCAAAAACCAATCTTTCCACTGTGTGCAACGCGACAGCGGCCAACATACCATCTTATTTGTGTGGGCACGTGAACCATCATTGCTGCTTTGGAAGTATTGCTGTCTTAGAGTATTTCTGTCGGACACGAACCCTTGACAGTGAATACCCGGCCTTCGCCGTGGTAATACCATACTGCAGACTCATCCTGGAGAGAGAGAGAGAGAGAGAGATTACTTTTATTTTTCAGCTCAAGTCCGAGCCTTCCTCATCCTGGAATCCAAGCAGGATTGGGAAAGGAAACACAAACCAAAACAGAAACAAAAGGCAAATAATGAAATTTATGCAGTCACACTTTTCAAAGAGGCAATAAAATCCGCTGCATCTTTACAGACAACGGCACTCTGTGGCGTTCAAAACGCTACGGCTTCCAGTTACTTCTCGGCCACGCGGTAGCCACTGTTGCATTGCAGGTCACACTGGACGCGACTGTGTTGCGCATCAAAGCGGCACGCGCGAGCAGGCAACGCGTCAGAACACTGAAGAGCATAGAGGTACTTGACGTACTTGAGTGACGTACTTGAGTGTAAACATTCACGCTTTTAAACCCAAAAACCCTACTGAGGGGCATGATGTGGGCAGCCTTCCTGGAGAATGCAGCAGTGTGAGGAGGTGAAGACTGCAGGTAAAATTTACGCATTAACACTCATGAGTTAAAGGAAAGAAATAAACGAGGCGGCGTTTGCAGGAAAGGAAAATCTAATTGAAGTATTGAAATGAAACGGGGAAAAAACAGACAAGAGAGAGAACAAAGAGGAAAAAGGAAAGGAAAACAAACACTCGCGAGAAGACAGTCAAAAGGAAAGTCACACTTAAATTTCTTTGTGTCCCAGTGATGAGCCTGGTGCGTCGATCGAGGAGCCGTGGCTGGGCGTCGGGGCAGACTTTAGGCACGTGTGTCGGGTTCCCTTCGTTGACACCCGGTTGGCGGCGTTCTCCACGGCGGCCTCAACGCTGCCGAAGAAAATAGCGTCTGCGTGCTCCGGGCACGGCCCTCAGGTCCGGTAGCCCAGGTACGCCACGGAGATGTCAGAGGCGGCCCGTGTCGAGAAGCTGTCGGCTGGGCGGAAAGAGAGGCGCCTGGATGTGACGGCCGAGGTTCCCGACGACGGCTGTCCGGGTCTGGTCACCCGGACGTCTGCGGCTGAGGCCCAAGCCTGGTAACTCGGGGCGCCAGCAGAAGAGGTCCACCTCCGTCGCCGACCGCCGTCTTCCTCTTCTCTCCCGCACGTTCTCTCTGCCACGTATTCCTTCCTTTTCTTCTTCGTCCGCCTCCCGTGCGTCTTCTGTAACCGCAGTGTGGCGCTGGCTCCTTACAAGCAGCACTGAGAACGCCCGGGGCACCGTCAGAAATCGTCGGCGGAGCGTGCCTCCACACACACACACACACACACACACACACACACACACACACACACACACACACACACACACACACACACACACACACACACACACACACACACACACACACTCACACTCACACTCACACTCACACTCACACACACACACACACACACACACACACACACACACACACACACACACACACACACACACAGACGCACACGCACACCCACATACACAACACACACACACGCACGCACGAATGCACACACACACACACTGTTACCAGAACCAACTCAGTTTCACAGCTCCCCATACCGCCCAGCGGAGGAGAGTGTCCCAAGCGGCGGTCACGAGAACTAACGGCGGTGTAGTCGAGCCTTGCTCCCTGCCGGGCGCGTCGTCGGCTACAGGCAGCGCTGAAGCGAGGAGCGGCCGGCACTTATGAGGTTTTGGCGAGCTGCGTTTGCGCTCTACATGGCTGCAGTAAAATAATACTTCAATTGCGGCAGCTTTTCCTTCGAAGCTGCGTGTTATCTTGGAGAACACGTTTGTGTGATGCGAAATTAGGCTTTTAATATTGTGAAAAAAGTCCAAAAATTCTGGCAACACGCTCGCGAGCATTGTTTCTTGCTTTGCTCAATGGCTTGTGTTTTCTAGCGCGTACCCGAGTGCCTAGTTCCTATAATGTAAAGAGGTCAGACAAAGTTTCAGTGCGTGGGTGCACTCTACTTTAGGAGGGAACGTAGTGAATATTCGAATATCCACTGCGTTGTCGGTAATGCTGCGGACTCCAGACTGTCACTTTGTGCAGCGCAGTTGGGCATTTCGGAATGCACTTTTGCGATCTCGGAATTCTCTAAGTTACCTCGTGGCACTGCTGTTGCGACAAACTGGGCACCGCGATCCATTGGAGGCTTTCTCTTCGGCGTAGTGCATTTTGGCTTTGAAATATGCGCCTGGAATAAAGGAAACAGCTTCGGAAGAGAGCCTGGTGCCAGCATCCATTTCCCTGTCTCCAAAAGCACTTCCGTACCTTGCACTACATGGGCATAGTCCTTTAGAAGGTCTTCTTCTTCGAAATGGAGATCACAAACTTTGCATTTCGAAGTCAGTTTGCGATCCTTTCTGTGAAGTGCACGCTTCCATCTTTTAAACTCGATGTGGCCTTTTGGCGGCCCGAAGCAATGACGGTCCGTTGAGTCATCGTTGCGATACCCGCTATTGCACCCCGGTGAAAAGCAGGTCGGCATGAACAGCTCCGATGTCACAAAATACAAACAAAAATTAACTAAGAAGCAGACGACACAAAGCGGCTGTCGCAAGCGCGCTTTACAAAGGGCGCAGCAGGGCAGCAACCAGCGTCTCCGCTTCGGCCAACGTTTCTAGATAAAGACAGTTGGAAAACATGCTCCTGGTATGCGGCCCCTTTCTGTCGCCGATTTCATCTCAAAGAGATACGAGCGCCATCTTTCGGCTGGTAGGAGTACCGCGTTTGTTCTTCCATGGCCTCCGTGCCTCCGTACCCAGCTCAAGCATCGCTACTTTAACACCGCGCTTGATCTGAGAGGCCACGATTTCTCTTCACCGCCGCGGCGCCCATTGGCTCCGCTTGGTCACAGTTTGCTGCGCGAATGATTACTGTTAGCTCGCGCCTCGCATCGTCTGCGCAGGGTGGCGGCTGCTTCTAGCCGCGCTCATCTACGAATTGCGAAGTCCGCGTGCGCTCTACGTCTGGGGTACGTCAGGGCAGGATGCTCGAGGTTGAGCCTCTGGCTGTAAATATCGGAAAAAACTGGAAGCCCTTCTTTCCGCGGGTTAGAGAAACATGACGTACCGCTTGCCTCCTCGTAGTTTATGTTGATAATATTATATAAAAACGTTGAGCTGGGAGTAGCAGACGACGCGCTCATCCTAAAGCGACCGCAGCGCCACCGCCTAGACGGTGATCGCGTGGGGCCGCTCTGCTCCCTGGCTCGCCGGCGCAGTTTGCAAACTGTCTTTACTAGAAACGTTGGCTTCGGCGGACGCGGTTACTGCGACGCGCGTCTTTTCTATCTCTGTTGCTGTTACGTTAATATGTAAATAGTTTTATTACCATTGTACCTCTCCCCCTGTCCTTTCTACAATCCTCTCACCTCTTTCATTTCACTCCTACACACTGCCTGCTATCCTTTATTTCTGTTGAACCATCTGAGGTGCTTTCAGCAGCGATGGCAGATGCCGGAGCTAGCAACAATCTTTTTCCTTTCATTTACCATGTATTGCTTTCAACTCTCTTCTGTCTGCACGTGGCAGCGGTGGTGGCTCAGCTGTATATCGGTGGCCCCAAGAAATGACTGTCCGTCGTGTCATCGTTGCGATACCCGCTATTGCACCCCGGTGCAAGACAGGTCAGCATGAAGAGGCCCGATGTTACAACATACAAACAAAAAATTCAGGCGCCGCTTTGAGGATCTAAAGTGCGCAAGACGAAAGCCTTTCCACGCAACTTTGGCCGCACGGCTGTTGGCACACACGAGGCGGCAGAACCAACGTTATTTTGCGAGGAGGCAATGGGGTGACTTGGTTTGGCTAGCCATGACTAATTGGGTCATGACCCATGCCTTACTAGTCATGATTGGTTACTAACTAGTCATGATTGGTTAATGACTAACTGGCCATGACTAGTTAATTGATGACTGGTTAATGACTAGCTAGTCACGACTAATTAGTTGATGACTAACTAGTCATGATTCGTTAATGATGAACTAGTCACGTCTGGTTAATGACTAGCTAGTCGTGACTAACCAGCAATGACAAACCAGTCATGACTAAGCAGTCATTAAGCAATAATAACTAGTCATGCCTGCTTAATGACTGACTACTCATGACTAACCATTCATTGACCAATCATAACTAGTCATGACTACTTAATGACTAATTTACCATGACTGCTTAATGACTAACCAGTCATGACTAATCAGTAATTAGTCATGGTTAGTAATGACTAACCAGTCATGACTAACCATGAGTGGTTAGTGGCTAGCTAGTCATGACTTACTAGTCATGATTGGTTATTGACTTACTAGTCATGTTTGATTATTGACTAACTTGTCATGATTAATTCATGACTATCTAGTCATTATTGGTTAATGACTAACAAGCCTTGATTGGTTAATGACTAACTAGCCATGAATAGTTAATTGATGACTGGTCAATGACTAGCTAGTCATGACTAATTAGTTGATGACTAACTAGTCATGATTGGTTAATGACTAATAGGTCAGGACTATTTAGGTCATGACTAATTAGTTGATGACTAACTACTCATAATTGGTTAATGACTAACTAGTCATGACTAGTTAATTGATGACTGGTTAATGACTAGCTAATTTGACTTATTAGTTAATGACTAAATAGTCATGATTGGTTAATGACTAACTAGCCATGACTAGTTAATTGATGACTGGTCAATGAACTAGGTAGTCATCACTAATTGGTTGATGACTAACTAGTCATGATCGGTTAATGACTAATTAGTCATGGCTATTTAAGTCATGACTAATTTGTTGATGACTAACTACTCATGATTGGTTAATGACTAACTAGTGATGACTAGTTAATTGATGACTGGTTAATGACTAGCTAGTTTGACTTATTAGTTGATGACTAGTTATTCATCAACTAATAAGTCAGTTGATGACTAACTAGTCATCATTGGTTAATGATGAACTAGACATGCCTGGTTAATGACTAGCTAGTCACGACTAACCAATCATGACTAACTACTGATGAGTGATTAATGACTAACGAATGACTAACCAGTCATGACTGGTTAATCATCACTAGTTAGTCATTAAACAATCATGACTAACTAGTCACGAGTTAATGACTGGTTCAAATGCCAAATGAGTAGTTAATGACTTCAAATGCCAAAGGCCCTGGTTCGATGCTCAGCCTCGACACAGCTTTTTAAGTAGTGACGCCGAAACACGGACACATCTGCCGACACGGCTGCAAACGACAGTATGAGGCATTAAAGGCTTTCGCCTTAAAATTAACTGAGAAGCGGACAACACAAAGCGGCTGTCGCGAGTGCACCTTAAAAAGGGCGCAGCAGGGCAGCGAGCCGCACAGAGCGGCGACGAGGGTACGAGGGAGCAAGACTCGATCGCAGCGCCACTAGTTCGCGCGACCGCCACTTGGGACAGCTCTCTGGGCACCGCTGTGAAACTGACTTGGTTCTAGTAACGTTGCACACACACACATACGCCGCCGCGGTGGCTCAGTGGTTATGGTGCTCGGCTGCTGACCCGAAAGACGCGGGTTCGATCACGGCCGCGGCGGTTGAATTTCTTTGGAGGAGAAATTCTAGATGCCCGTGCGCTGAGCGATATCATTCCACGTTAAAGGACCCCAGGTTCGAAATTTCCGGAGCCCTTCACTACGGCGTCCCTCATAGCCTGAGTTGCTTAGGGACGGTAAACACACACACACGAGCGCACACACGATCACGCACACACACACACGCAGGTGGAACCAATGGTTAAAACAACCTGGTTTTGCTGCTTCTGGCCGAGGGACCAGTTGCGATAGCCGCCATAGAAGGAGGAGTCACAGTAGCGACGCGGAGCGTAAGTTAATACCCCTGTCAAGCGGGCAAGTTAAGTGCACTTACGGAAAGTGTACTTTGCTGTAAGTACACTTTGCCGCATCTAAACGACGCGAGTGGAGTGTCACTCGCGGAAAGTGCGCTCCGCCAGGAGTGCGTTTATGGACCATACTTTGCTGGCCGAGTGCGTAGCCTCGACGCCAGCGGTTCCAATGGTACAAAATTTATAATGCATAAAAAGTACTTACGACTTTATTTTACGTGTTATAAACTGTTTTCAGAAAAAAGTTCGTTGGTTATAGCTACAACCGAAGCAACAAAACAAGTAAACGTGATCAGATGCAACATCGCTGCCCGCCGCCATCTTGTTTGTTGTCGAAATTCTGGATAGCCTTGGCTGGTCTTGGCTTTTCTGCTATTTAAATTTTTTTCATCGTTAAAAACTGTTGAGCCTCGCTTTATTTGCACTATCACGTTAAGCAATCAAATATTATTAGTCCTTTTTTCTTTTCCATCGGCCTGTTCAGAAATTCCGCTCATTTTCTGTAGCAATTATTTTTTTACTATGAGTGCACTTTGCTTTCCCGTTTAGCACCGCGTAGCCCAAAGTGTCACTCGGGATGCCAAAGCGCACTCCCCGTAAGTGCACTTAACTTGCCCGCTTGACAGGGGTATAGAGAGAAATAGGTAGAAATTAATTTAATAAAAATAAACACGTCTTTCCATGAGGGCATAAATATTTAGTTTCTATTTTCACTTCAGGGGAGCACATTCCAGTGTGCCAGTAAGAGTCAAATCCCCAGCAGCTTGAAAGTGAAGTATTTCCTGGTAATATGGAAATATCACCATCAAATAGTTCTGAACACAAGCTTCTGGTCATGAAATAAAAGCTGACAAAGTGAACATTTTGCTTTGTTAGTGTTTCGCAGAAGAGCCACCGTCCTATGCAGCTGCATGGAGCTGTTTTTTAATATCAGTCTAACAATAGGTTTCAACTTCATCTACACGCACTCGGCGAAACCACACTGTATTGAGAAAAATGCCTCTTTTCCCCTCTTTCATTGAGAGCACGGTGTTAAGTGCTATTATCCCAGCAAAAGTGACAGTCACTGAGACAAACCAGCGCTAAACAGCTCTGCACCCGGGTAGTCTATGAGCGCATTTTCGAATCCATGCATACTGCTTCCAACTAAAAACAGCTCTGAATGCGCATCATGCGTTGAATATACTTCAAAAATTTTACAAAAAAATTATTGTGGCAAAAGAAGCAATATTACGTTTATTTGAAAAATAGCATATTGTTGCCAGACTCTCGTGAAAAACACTGTGGCCAGATTTCGAAAGTAAATTAGTAATTTATTTCAAAACAATATTCTTTAAGAACCAAATATTACTTCACGGCAATAGAAATGATGACTTAAAATTGGCAACGCGTACGTTATAATTTTGAGTTTATGCAATACGCACATTGTGTCTAGATTTTTATTTATTTATTTATTTATTTATTTATGAATACTGTCAACCCTCATTTGAGGGTCATTACAGGGAGGGAAAGTGAAGAGACAAAGAAATGCACATATAACCATGAATGAACAAGCTTCCTTGAGCATACAATACAAGAGAGCGTTGAAACGCAACACAGTTCACACCACTGCAGAACCACCTGCTATAAAAAAAGCAATATTGGACAATCAGTTACGCGCCCATCTACAAGAATCCCATGCCTAGACGGAATCCCCAAGTGCATTCAAGAATGCCGCTACACCTGTAGACTCAGCAACGTGAGCGGGCAGTTTATTCCAGTGCTCAATAGCATCCGGAAAGAATGAGCAGCGAAAGACGTTAGTTCGTGTCAAGTATGGCCGAATTGCTTTGTGGTGGTTAAGGCGGGAGCTTAGTCTACCTGGAGGCTGCAGATATTTTTCTTTATTGATGTTAATTTCTCCGTGAATGATTTGGTAAAGTATTTTTAATCTCTGCCTTTTACGTCTTTTTTCTAATGTTTCTAGACTACATGAGTTTAACATCTCCGTTACCGAATCTGTTTTCCTGTATTTTGAACAAATAAATCTCGCTGCTCGTCTTTGAATCTTTTCTATTTCCGTTGAAAGAATCTTCTGAAAGAAAGAAGCTTTAAAAGTGCATAGTGGCCAGACTTCTATGCTAAATGACTTTTTTTAACACCTTTTAGGAGTCCATTATTACTTAACGTCATTTAAAATGATGACGCAAATTTGGCGACGCGTAGATTATGATTCTATATGTGTGTGTGTGTGTGAGGCACATTGTGTGCAGATTTTCGAAGTTAGAAGAGTGGTGGCCAGAGTTATATGCTGACAAAGAAAAACAACTTTTTCTTTTTTGAAACAAGGTTTGCTTTATAGGATACGACGTGTTTTTATATGTGTGGTAAAAAGTTATGATTTCCTTGAAAGGTTCAATTTGCTTTACAGTCTCCAAAATCGACTGCAGTCGACATCGATGGCGTGGCAGGTAAAGCTTCGAATAAAACTAATGTTAGTATAATGTAAAACCATAGCGATAAAGGAACGTTGCATTATTTCTAAGCTTTGACGTATCTCGGAATATTTCTGTGTTTGGCACTTAGTGAGGTTTTCCTATTAGCAGAACTTTTCTGTTTGATGAGACGGTATTCAAGTAGAACTTTTTGCTGGGATAGATGGTCCATTCTGACGTAAGTTCGGCAGCGCGAATGAAGGTGCCCGAAGGCGTCCCTTCTTCGTTTCTACTTCGAGCTTCTTCATTCGCCCTGCTTTACTTATGCCTTAGAGATTGTGATTGCCATAGAGCGCATGTACAGTCCCGAATTGTCACGAGAAAACTCTAAATGTCACCCATCCGCCGTGATCAATTATGGCACCCTTCACGGTAGGCTGTTTAATCTTGGAGTCGATGCTGTCCGTTTCAAGGGGAATTTTTATGTAGCACGTATTAATTGTGCTCTGTTGTATTTCGTGTCGCTTTGTAGCCCCAGGCTGCAACGTCTTATTAACTGCGTGGTTAAACGTTTCAAAGTTTAAATGTTTACTGAAGGTCAGGAAAAGTTATTCCAGCGTTTATTTCCAACGTTTATAAAACAACAACAAACGAACATATAGAACAACACACTGACAAAAAAAAAGGAACGTGGTAGTTAATCTTTGGTTACACTCTTCCCCTGTATTAATAAATAAAATAGGTGAACCCGGAGGTCTCTGTGGGCCTGTGGCGCAACGGATAACGCGTCTGACTTCGGATCAGAAGATTCCAGGTTCGAGTCCTGGCAGGCTCTTTTTTAATTTTTCCCTTCTTGCCCACAATATTGCGAACGGTTTAACATACAAGATATATCGTTCCTGCGACAACCAAAATGTAACCTAGATGGCCAGGTGGTCGAAGTTATTCCGGAACTCTCCACAACTGCACCTCTTTTTTCCTTTACGGCGTGGTTGGGGTGTCCAACGAGAAGTGAGACAATTCCTGCGCCATTTCCTTTCCTCAAAAACCAATCTTTCCACTGTGTGCAACGCGACAGCGGCCAACATACCATCTTATTTGTGTGGGCACGTGAACCATCATTGCTGCTTTGGAAGTATTGCTGTCTTAGAGTATTTCTGTCGGACACGAACCCTTGACAGTGAATACCCGGCCTTCGCCGTGGCTATACCATACTGCAGACTCATCCTGGAGAGAGAGAGAGAGAGATGACTTTTATTTTTCAGCTCAAGTCCGAGCCTTCCTCATCCTGGAATCCAAGCAGGATTGGGAAAGGAAACACAAACCAAAACAGAAACAAAAGGCAAATAATGAAATTTATGCAGTCACACTTTTCAAAGAGGCAATAAAATCCGCTGCATCTTTACAGACAACGACACTCTGTGGCGTTCAAAACGCTACGGCTTCCAGTTACTTCTCGGCCACGCGGTAGCCACTGTTGCATTGCAGGTCACACTGGACGCGACTGTGTTGCGCATCAAAGCGGCACGCGCGAGCAGGCAACGCGTCAGAACACTGAAGAGCATAGAGGTACTTGACGTACTTGAGTGACGTACTTGAGTGTAAACATTCACGCTTTTAAACCCAAAAACCCTACTGAGGGGCATGATGTGGGCAGCCTTCCTGGAGAATGCAGCAGCACTGAGAACGCCCGGGGCACCGTCAGAAATCCTCGGCGGAGCATGCCTCCACACACACAAACACACACACACACACACACACACACACACACACACACACACACACACACACACACACACACACACACACACACACACACACACACACACACACTCACACTCACACTCACACACACACACAGACGCACACGCACACCCACATACAAACACACACACACGCACGCACGCATGCACACACACAGACAGTTACTAGAACCAACTCAGTTTCACAGCTCCCCATACCGCCCAGCGGAGGAGAGTGTCCCAAGCGGCGGTCACGAGAACTAACGGCGGTGTAGTCGAGCCTTGCTCCCTGCCGGGCGCGTCGTCGGCTACAGGCAGCGCTGAAGCGAGGAGCGGCCGGCACTTATGAGGTTTTGGCGAGCTGCGTTTGCGCTCTACATGGCTGCAGTAAAATAATACTTCAATTGCGGCAGCTTTTCCTTCGAAGCTGCGTGTTATCTTGGAGAACACGTTTGTGTGATGCGAAATTAGGCTTTTAATATTGTGAAAAAAGTCCAAAAATTCTGGCAACACGCTCGCGAGCATTGTTTCTTGCTTTGCTCAATGGCTTGTGTTTTCTAGCGCGTACCCGAGTGCCTAGTTCCTATAATGTAAAGAGGTCAGACAAAGTTTCAGTGCGTGGGTGCACTCTACTTTAGGAGGGAACGTAGTGAATATTCGAATATCCACTGCGTTGTCGGTAATGCTGCGGACTCCAGACTGTCACTTTGTGGAGCGCAGCTGGGCATTTCGGAATGCACTTTTGCGATCTCGGAATTCTCTAAGTTACCTCGTGGCACTGCTGTTGCGACACACTGGGCACCGCGATCCATTGGAGGCTTTCTCTTCGGCGTAGTGCATTTTGGCTTTGAAATATGCGCCTGGAATAAAGGAAACAGCTTCGGAAGAGAGCCTGGTGCCAGCATCCATTTCCCTGTCTCCAAAAGCACTTCCGTACCTTGCACTACATGGGGATAGTCCTTTAGAAGGTCTTCTTCTTCGAAATGGAGATCACAAACTTTGCATTTCGAAGTCAGTTTGCGATCCTTTCTGTGAAGTGCGCGCTTCCATCTTTTAAACTCGATGTGGTCTTTTGGCGGCCAGAAGCAATGACGGTCCGTTGAGTCATCGTTGCGATACCCGCTATTGCACCCCGGTGAAAAGCAGGTCGGCATGAACAGGTCCGATGTCACAAAATACAAACAAAAATACAAAAATTAACTAAGAAGCAGACGACACAAAGCGGCTGTCGCAAGCGCGCTTTACAAAGGGCGCAGCAGGGCAGAAACCAGCGTCTCCGCTTCGGCCAACGTTTCTAGATAAAGACAGTTGGAAAACATGCTCCTGGTATGCGGCCCCTTTCTGTCGCCGATTTCATCTCAAAGAGATACGAGCGCCATCTTTCGGCTGGTAGGAGTACCGCGTTTGTTCTTCCATGGCCTCCGTGCCTCCGTAACCAGCTCAAGCATCGCTACTTTAACACCGCGCTTTATCTCAGAGGCCACGATTTCTCTTCACCGCCGCGGCGCCCATTGGCTCCGCTTGGTCACAGTTTGCTGCCCGAATGATTACTGTTAGCTCGCGCCTCGCATCGTCTGCGCAGGGGGCGGCTGCTTCTAGCCGCGCTCATCTACGAATTGCGAAGTCCGCGTGCGCTCTACGTCTGGGGTACGTCAGGGCAGGATGCTCGAGGTTGAGCCTCTGGCTGTAAATATCGGAAAAAACTGGAAGCCCTTCTTTCCGCGGTTTAGAGAAACATGACGCACCGCTTGCCTCCTCGTAGTTTATGTTGATAATATTATATAAAAACGTTGAGCTGGGAGCAGCAGACGACGCGCTCATCCTAAAGCGACCGCAGCGCCACCGCCTAGACGGTGATCGCGTGGGGCCGCTCTGCTTCCTGGCTCGCCGGCGCAGTTTACCAACTGTCTTTACTAGAAACGTTGGCTTCGGCGGACGCGGTTACTGCGACGCTCGTCTTTTCTATCTCTGTTGCTGTTACGTTAATATGTAAATAGATTTATTACCATTGTACCTCTCCCCCTGTCCTTTCTACAATCCTCTCACCTCTTTCATTTCACTCCTACACACTGCCTGCTATCCTTTATTTCTGTTGAACCATCTGAGGTGCTTTCAGCAGCGATGGCAGATGCCGGAGCTAGCAACAATCTTTTTCCTTTCATTTACCATGTATTACTTTCAACTCTCTTCTGTCTGCACGTGGCAGCGGTGGTGGCTCAGCTGTATATCGGTGGCCCGAAGAAATGACTGTCCGTCGTGTCATCGTTGCGATACCCGCTATTGCACCCCGGTGCAAGACAGGTCAGCATGAAGAGGCCCGATGTTACAACATACAAACAAAAAATTCAGGCGCCGCTTTGAGGATCTAAAGTGCGCGAGACGAAAGCCTTTCCACGCAACTTTGGCCGCACGGCTGTTGGCACACACGAGGCGGCAGAACCAACGTTATTTTGCGAGGAGGCAATGGGGTGACTTGGTTTGGCTAGCCATGACTAATTGGGTCATGACCCATGCCTTACAAGTCATGATTGGTTACTAACTAGTCATGATTGGTTAATGACTAACTGGCCATGACTAGTCAATTGATGGCTGGTCAATGACTAGCTAGTCATGAGTAATTAGTTGATGACTAACTAGTCATGATTCGTTAATGATGAACTAGTCATGTCTGGTTAATGACTACCTAGTCGTGACTAACCAGCAATGACAAACCAGTCATGACTAGTCATGACTAAGCAGTCATTAAGCAATAATAACTAGTCATGTCTGCTTAATTACTGACTACTCATGACTAACCATTCATTGACCAATCATAACTAGTCATGACTACTTAATGACTAATTTATCATGACTGCTTAGTGACTAACCAGTCATGACTAATCAGTAATTAGTCATGGTTAGTAATGACTAACCAGTCATGACTAACCATGAGTGGTTAGTGGCTAGCTAGTCATGACTTACTAGTCATGATTGGTTATTGACTGACTACTCATGATTGATTATTGACTAACTTGTCATGATTAGTTAATGACTAACTAGTCATGATTTGTTAATAACTAGCCATGATTGGTTAATGACTAACTAGCCATGAATAGTTAATTGATGACTGGTCAATGACTAGCTAGTCATGACTAATTAGTTGATGACTAACTAGTCATGATTGGTTAATGACTAATAGGTCAGGACTATTTAGGTCATGACTAATTAGTTGATGACTAACTAGTCATGACTAGTTAATTGATGACTGGTTAATGACTAGCTAATTTGACTTATTAGTTAATGACTAACTAGTTATGATTGGTTAATGACTAACTAGCCATGACTAGTTAATTGATGACTGGTCAATGAACTAGGTAGTCATCACTAATTGGTTGATGACTAACTAGTCATGATCGGTTAATGACTAATTAGTCAAGGCTATTTAAGTCATGACTAATTAGTTGATGACTAACCAGTCATGATTGCTTAATGACTAACTAGTCATGACTAGTTAATTGATCACTACTTAATGACTAGCTAGTTTGAATTATTAGTTGATGACTAACTAGTCATCATTGGTTAATGATGAACTAGACATGTCTGGTTAATGACTAGCTAGTCACAACTAACCAATCATGACTAACTACTGATGAGTGATTAATGACTAACGAATGACTAACCAGTCATGACTGGTTAATCATCACTAGTTAGTCATTAAACAATCATGACTAACTAGTCTTGAGTTAATCATCACTAGTTAGTCATTAAACAATCATGACTAACTAGTCATGAGTTAATGACTGGTTCAAATGCCAAATGAATAGTTAATGACTTCAAATGCCAAGGGCCCTGGTTCGATGCTCAGCCTCGACACAGCTTTTTAAGTAGTGACGCCGAAACACGGACACATCTGCCGACACGGCTGCAAACGACAGTATGAGGCATTAAAGGCTTTCGCCTTAAAATTAACTGAGAAGCGGACAACACAAAGCGGTTGTCGCGAGTGCACCTTAAAAAGGGCGCAGCAGGGCAGCGAGCCGCACAGAGCGGCGACGAGGGTACGAGGGAGCAAGACTCGATCGCAGCGCCACTAGTTCGCGCGACCGCCACTTGGGACAGCTCTCTGGGCACCGCTGTGAAACTGACTTGGTTCTAGTAACGTTGCACACACACACATACGCCGCCGCGGTGGCTCAGTGGTTATGGTGCTCGGCTGCTGACCCGAAAGACGCGGGTTCGATCCCGGCCGCGGCGGTTGAATTTCTTTGGAGGAGAAATTCTAGATGCCCGTGCGCTGAGCGATATCATTGCACGTTAAAGGACCCCAGGTTCGAAATTTCCGGAGCCCTTCACTACGGCGTCCCTCATAGCCTGAGTTGCTTAGGGACGGTAAACACACACACACGAGCGCACACACGATCACGCACACACACACACACGCAGGTGGAACCAATGGTTAAAACAACCTGGTTTTGCTGCTGCTGGCCGAGGGACCAGTTGCGATAGCCGCCATAGAAGGAGGAGTCACAGTAGCGACGCGGAGCGTAAGTTAATACCCCTGTCAAGCGGGCAAGTTAAGTGCACTTACGGAAAGTGTACTTTGCTGTAAGTACACTTTGCCGCATCTAAACGACGCGAGTGGAGTGTCACTCGCGGAAAGTGCGCTCCGCCAGGAGTGCGTTTACGGACCATACTTTGCTGGCCGAGTGCGTAGCCTCGACGCCAGCGGTTCCAATGGTACAAAATTTATAATGCATAAAAAGTACTTACAACTTTATTTTACGTGTTATAAACTGTTTTCAGAAAAAAGTTCGTTGGTTATAGGTACAACCGAAGCAACAAAACAAGTAAACGTGATCAGATGCAACATCCATGGAGGTAAAAAAACTAGGAGGGAGTGCGCTCAGCCTCTGCAAGCCATCCTCCTCTGACGCCGCTGCCGAGGGCCCTTTTGCGCACTGACTCATGGGAAATAGGCCCTCCTCCACAGTTACCAGACTGCCAGCCAGCGGTGCTTTTTAGTGAACGTCCGTGCTCCGAAGTAGCGCAGCGCAGCGCTTTGGCGGAATGCGTACCGAGCTCGAGGTTGTCTGAAGGCTCCGCGTCTCTTTGATTACACTCGAGTTTTTGGGTGCACTGTAGAAAACTGCGGGTAAACTTTTCATCAAAGGGTGCAGCCGCGACCTCGTCACTGTTCAACTGTGGTTCATAAAGAGAATGGAGAGGAATTCCTTTCGTCGTTATACACACATACGGAGCGTTTATTTCAGCGCATGCTATGAGCGGAGAACTCGAGAGTAGGCGAAGAAACGAGCCTCTAAAAAAGGGCGCAGCGGCTTCCAGAGCGCTCACGGCGGACGGACGTGTTGAACGAGCGCTCCGGCGCGCTGCGCAAGATTCTATTTCTCGGGCAGGCGGACTTCGGCCCGCCCATGGGCCCTCCGTTCTCCGCTATTCTCAAGGCACAAGTCGTGCCGAATACGCGCGCGCACATAGGCGGTTCCGACGTGAAATTCAGCAGTGAAGTATTTCTCTCTCTCTCGCTGTCGAGAGAGAGTGCCGGCGGCTTTACGTCTGCCCCAGCGCGGGGTCTCCCGGCCACTGCGCACAATCACTTACAAAAAGAAGTAAACTGTATGTATACATAGCCGCGCGCTCGTAGCGTCCTGTCTCGGACTAATCGCGCGCGCGGCATACTGCACTAGCGGCCGGGGTGGGGCGCCCGGCCGCGTATACCGTCGGAGGTAGCACCCACGGAGCGTTCGTGTCACGCGTGCACTACCTGGCGAAGAGCGAGCTGGAAGTCAAGCCCGCCTGTTCGATGAACGCACAGAGGCTCACCACTGTTCTGTCACGGGTATAGAGGCTAGAATATCACGGGAGCGCGCAGTGCCGCGCGGCCACAGGAGCGCTTCGAGACTGTCCGGGATGATTCCCAGCGCCCTGCAGGCCGCGAGAATCTCGCGACGCGGCACTGCAGAAGCGGCACAGCGAAGGAGCATGTGCTCCAAGTGTCTCCACTGCGCCGCAGTCAGCGCACGCGTCGCTCGGGGATGGTGGCCGCTGCGGCGAGCGAGCAGTTTGCGCTCACCACGGAGCCGTCAGTGAACGCAAGCAGATGGTCGCGTAGTTGCTCGTACAGCGAGAGAGCGAAACCGAAACCGAAATCCAGCTAAGAGCTACCACTGCCGTGTCACGTGAGGGCCTATTTCCCATGATGCTTTCCATTATATTTTTTATGACTAGGCTTCAAGATTGTTACGTCATGGTCCCTCCTAGTTTTCTTCCTCCATGGCAACATCGCTGCCCGCCGCCATCTTGTTTGTTGTCGAAATTCTGGATAGCCTTGGCTGGTCTTGGCTTTTCTGCTATTTAAATTTTTTTTCATCGTTAAAAACTGTTGAGCCTCGCTTTATTTGCACTATCACGTTAAGCAATCAAATATTATTAGTCCTTTTTCTTTTCCATCGGCCTGTTCAGAAATTCCGCTCATTTTCTGTAGCAATTATTTTTTTACTATGAGTGCACTTTGCTTTCCCGTTTAGCACCGCGTAGCCCAAAGTGTCACTCGGGATGCCAAAGCGCACTCCCCGTAAGTGCACTTAACTTGCCCGCTTGACAGGGGTATAGAGAGAAATAGGTAGAAATTAATTTAATAAAAATCAACACGTCTTTCCATGAGGGCATAAATATTTAGTTTCTATTTTCACTTCAGGGGCGCACATTCCAGTGTGCCAGTAAGAGTCAAATCCCCAGCAGCTTGAAAGTGAAGTATTTCCTGGTAATATGGAAATATCACCATCAAATACATCTGAACACAAGCTTCTGGTCATGAAATAAAAGCTGACAAAGTGAACATTTTGCTTTGTTAGTGTTTCGCAGAAGAGCCACTGTCCTATGCAGCTGCACGGAGCTGTTTTTTAATATCAGTCTAACAATAGGTTTCAACTTCATCTACACGCACTCGGCGAAACCACACTGTATTGAGAAAAATGCCTCTTTTCCCCTCTTTCATTGAGAGCACGGTGTTAAGTGCTATTGTCCCAGCAAAACTGACAGTCACTGAGACAAACCAGCGCTAAACAGCTCTGCACCCGGGTAATCTATGAGCGCATTTTCGAATCCATGCATACTGCTTCCAACTAAAAACAGCTCCGAATGCGCATCATGCGTTGAATATACTTCAAAAATTTTACAAAAAAATTATTGTGGCAAAAGAAGCAATATTACGTTTATTTGAAAAATAGCATATTGTTGCCAGACTCTCGTGAAAAACACTGTGGCCAGATTTCGAAAGTAAATTAGTAATTTATTTCAAAACAATATTCTTTAAGAACCAAATATTACTTCACGGCAATAGAAATGATGACTTAAAATTGGCAACGCGTACGTTATAATTTTGAGTTTATGCAATACGCACATTGTGTCTAGATTTTCGAGCTTTAAAAGTGCATAGTGGCCAGACTTCTATGCTAAATGACTTTTTTTAACACCTTTTAGGAGTCCATTATTACTTAACGTCATTTAAAATGATGACGCAAATTTGGCGACGCGTAGATTATGATTCTATATGTGTGTGTGTGTGTGTGAGGCACATTGTGTGCAGATTTTCGAAGTTAGAAGAGTGGTGGCCAGAGTTATATGCTGACAAAGAAAAACAACTTTTTCTTTTTTGAAACAAGGTTTGCGGTATAGTATACGACGTGTTTTTATATGTGTGGTAAAAAGTTATGATTTCCTTGAAAGGTTCAATTTGCTTTACAGTCTCCAAAATCGACTGCAGTCGACATCGATGGCTGGGCAGGTAAAGCTTCGAATAAAACTAATGTTAGTATAATGTAAAACCATAGCGATAAAGGAACGTTGCATTATTTCTAAGCTTTGACGTATCTCGGAATATTTCTGTGTTTGGCACCTAGTGAGGTTTTCCTATTAGCAGAACTTTTCTGTTTCATGAGACGGTATTCAAGTAGAACTTTTTGCTGGGATAGATGGTCCATTCTGACGTAAGTTCGGCAGCGCGAATGAAGGTGCCCGAAGGCGTCCCTTCTTCGTTTCTACTTCGAGCTTCTTCATTCGCCCTGCTTTACTTATGCCTTAGAGATTGTGATTGCCATAGAGCGCATGTACAGTCCCGAATTGTCACGAGAAAACTCTAAATGTCACCCATCCGCCGTGATCAATTAAGGCACCCTTCACGGTAGGCTGTTTAATCTTGGAGTCGATGCTGTCCGTTTCAAGGGGAATTTTTATGTAGCACGTATTAATTGTGCTCTGTTGTATTTCGTGTCGCTTTGTAGCCCCAGGCTGCAACGTCTTATTAACTGCGTGGTTTAATGTTTCAAAGTTTAAATGTTTACTGAAGGTCAGGAAAAGTTATTCCAGCGTTTATTTCCAACGTTTATAAAACAACAACAAACGAACATATAGAACAACACACTGACAAAAAAAAAGGAACGTGGTAGTTAATCTTTGGTTACACTCTTCCCCTGTATTAATAAATAAAATAGATGAACCCGGAGGTCTCTGTGGGCCTGTGGCGCAACGGATAACGCGTCTGACTTCGGATCAGAAGATTCCAGGTTCGAGTCCTGGCAGGCTCTTTTTTAATTTTTCCCTTCTTGGCCACCATATTGCGAACGGTTTAACATACAAGATATATCGTTCCTGCGACAACCAAAATGTAACCTAGATGGCCAGGTGGTCGAAGTTATTCCGGAACCCTCCACAACGGCACCTCTTTTTTCCCTTACGGCGTGGTTGGGGTGTCCAACGAGAAGTGAGACAATTCCTGCGCCATTTCCTTTCCTCAAAAACCAATCTTACCACTGTGTGCAACGCGACAGCGGCCAACATACCATCTTATTTGTGTGGGCACGTGAACCATCATTGCTGCTTTGGAAGTATTGCTGTCTTAGAGTATTTCTGTCGGACACGAACCCTTGACAGTGAATACCCGGCCCTCGCCGTGGCTATACCATACTGCAGACTCATCCTGGAGAGAGAGAGAGAGATGACTTTTATTTTTCAGCTCAAGTCCGAGCCTTCCTCATCCTGGAATCCAAGCAGGATTGGGAAAGGAAACACAAACCAAAACAGAAACAAAAGGCAAATAATGAAATTTATGCAGTCACACTTTTCAAAGAGGCAATAAAATCCGCTGCATCTTTACAGACAACGACACTCTGTGGCGTTCAAAACGCTACGGCTTCCAGTTACTTTTGGGCCACGCGGTAGCCACTGTTGCATTGCAGGTCACACTGGACGCGACTGTGTTGCGCATCAAAGCGGCACGCGCGAGCAGGCAACGCGTCAGAACACTGAAGAGCATAGAGGTACTTGACGTACTTGAGTGACGTACTTGAGTGTAAACATTCACGCTTTTAAACCCAAAAACCCTACTGAGGGGCATGATGTGGGCAGCCTTCGTGGAGAATGCAGCAGCACTGAGAACGCCCGGGCACCGTCAGAAATCGTCGGCTGAGCGTGCCTCCACACACACACACACACACACACACACACACACACACACACACACACACACACACACACACACACACACACACACACACACACACACACACACACACACTCACACACACACACACACACACACACACACACACACACACACACACACACACAACATACACACACGCACGCACGCAAGCACGCACACACACACACACAGTTACTAGAACCAACTCAGTTTCACAGCTCCCCATACCGCCCAGCGGAGGAGAGTGTCCCAAGCGGCGGTCACGAGAACTAACGGCGGTGTAGTCGAGTCTTGCTCCCTGCCGGGCGCGTCGTCTGCTACAGGCAGCGCAGAAGCGAGGAGCGGCCGGCACATATGAGGTTTTGGCGAGCTGCGTTTGCGCTCTACATGGCTGCAGTAAAATAATACTTCAATTGCGGCAGCTTTTCCTTCGAAGCTGCGTGTTATCTTGGAGAACACGTTTGTGCGATGCGAAATTAGGCTTTTAATATCGTGAAAAAAGTCAAAAAATGCTGGCAACACGTTCTCCAGCATTGTTTCTTGCTTTGCTCAATGGCTTGTGTTTTCTAGCGCGTGCCCCAGTGCATAGTTCCTATAATGTAAAGAGGTCAGACAAAGTTTCAGTGCGTGGGTGCACTCTACTTTAGGAGGGAACGTAGTGAATATTCGAATATCCACTGCGTTGTCGGTAATGCTGCGGACTCCAGACTGTCACTTTGTGCAGCGCAGCTGGCCATTTCGGAATGCACTTTTGTGATCTCGGAATCTTCTAAGTTACCTCGTGGCACTGCTGTCGCGACACACTGGGCACCGCGACCCATTGGAGGCCTTCTCTTCGGCGTAGTGCATTTTGGCTTTGAAATATGCGCCTGGAATAAAGGAAACAGCTTCGGAAGAGAGCCTGGTGCCAGCATCCATTTCCCTGTCTCCAAAAGCACTTCCGTACCTTGCACTACATGGGGATAGTGCTTTAGAAGGTCTTCTTCTTCGAAATGGAGATCACAAACTTTGCATTTCGAGGTCTCTTTGCGATCCTTTCTGTGAAGTGCACGCTCCCATCTTTTAAACTCGATGTGGTCTTTTGGCGGCCCGAAGCAATGACGGTCCGTTGAGTCATCGTTGCAATACCCGCTATTGCACCCCGGTGAAAAGCAGGTCGGCATGAACGTCTCTGCTTCGGCGGACGCGGTTACTGCGACGCGCGTCTTTTCAAGGGCGCAGCAGGTCCAGGAACCAGCGTCTCCGCTTCGGCCAACGTTTCTAGATAAAGACAGTTGGAAAACATGCTCCGGGTATGCGGCCCCTTTCTGTCGCCGATTTCATCTCAAAGAGATACGATCGCCATCTTTCGGCTGGTAGGAGTACCGCGTTTGTTCTTCCATGGCCCCCGTGCCTCCGTAACCAGCTCAAGCATCGGTACATTAACACTGCGCTTGATCTCAGAGGCCACGATTTCTCTTCACCGCCGCGGCGCCCATTGGCTCCGCTTGGTCACAGTTTGCTGGGCGAATGATTAGTGTTAGCTCGCGCCTCGCATCGTCTGCGCAGGGGGCGGCTGCTTCTAGCCGCGCTCATCTACGAATTGGGAAGTCCGCGTGCGCTCTACGTCGGGGGTACGTCAGGGCAGGATGCTCGAGGTTGAGCTTCTGGCTGTAAATATCGGAAAAAACTGGAAGCCCTTCTTTCCCCGGTTTAGAGAAACATGACGTACCGCTTGCCTCCTCGTAGTTTATGTTGATAATATTATATAAAAACGTTGGGCTGGGAGTAGCAGACGACGCGCTCATCCTAAAGCGACCGCAGCGCCACCGCCTAGACGGTGATCGCGTGGGGCCGCTCTGCTCCCTGGCTCGCCGGCGAAGTTTGCCAACTGTCTTCACTAGAAACGTTGGCTACGGCGGACGCGGTTACTGCGACGCGCGTCCTTTCAAGGGCGTAGCAGGGCCAGCAACCAGCGTCTCCGCTTCGGCGGACGCTGTTACTGCGACGCGCGTCTTTTCTATCTCTGTTGCTGTTACGTTAATATGTAAATAGTTTTATTACCATTGTACCTCATCCCCTGTCCTTTCTACAATCCTCTCACCTCTTTCATTTCTCTCCTACACACTGCCTGCTATCCTTTATTTCTGCTGAACCAGCTGAGGTGCTTTCAGCAGCGATGGCAGATGCCGGAGCTAGCAACAATCTTTTTCCTTTCATTTACCATGTATTGCTTTCAACTCTCTTCTGTCTGCACGTGGCAGCGGTGGTGGCTCAGCTGTATATCGGTGGCCCGAAGAAATGACTGTCCGTCGTGTCATCGTTGCGATACCCGCTATTGCACCCCGGTGCAAAACAGGTCAACATGAAGAGGCCCGATGTTACAACATACAAACAAAAAATGCAGGCGCCGCTTTGAGGATCTAAAGTGCGCGAGACGAAACCCTTTCCACGCAACTTTGGCCGCACGGCTGTTGGCACACACGAGGCGGCAGAACCAACGTTATTTTGCGAGGAGGCTATTGGGGGACTTGGTTTGGCTAGCCATGACTAATTGGGTCATGACCCATGCCTTACTAGTCATGATTGGTTACTAACTAGTCATGATTGGTTAATGACTAACTAGCCATGACTAGTTAATTGATGGCTGGTTAATGACTAGCTAGTCAGGACTAATTAGTTGATGACTAACTAGTCATGATTCGTTAATGATGAACTAGTCATGTCTGGTTAATGACTAGCTAGTCGTGACTAACCAGCAATGACAAACCAGTCATGACTAGTCATGACTAAGCAGTCATTAAGCAATAATAACTAGTCATGTCTGCTTAATGACTGACTACTCATGACTAACCATTCATTGACCAATCATAACTAGTCATGAGTACTTAATGACTAATTTATCATGACTGCTTAATGACTAACCAGTCATGACTAATCAGTAATTAGTCATGGTTAGTAATGACTAACCAGTCATGACTAACCATGAGTGGTTAGTGGCTAGCTAGTCATGACTTACTAGTCATGATTGGTTATTGACTTACTAGTCATGATTGATTATTGACTAACTTGTCATGATTAGTTAATGACTAACTAGTCATGATTGGTTAATGACTAACTAGCCATGATTGGTTAATGACTAACTAGCCATGAATAGTTAATTGATGACTGGTCAATGACTAGCTAGTCATGACTAATTAGTTGATGACTAACTAGTCATGATTGGTTAATGACTAACTAGTCATGACTAGTTAATTGATGACTGGTTAATGACTAGCTAGTTTGACTTATTAGTTGATGACTAACTAGTCATCATTGGTTAATGATGAACTAGACATGTCTGGTTAATGACTAGCTAGTCACGACTAACCAATCATGACTAACTGCTGATGAGTGATTAATGACTAACGAATGACTAACCAGTCATGACTGGTTAATCATCACTAGTTAGTCATTAAACAATCATGACTAACTAGTCATGAGTTAATGACTGGTTCAAATGCCAAATGAGTAGTTAATGACTTCAAATGCCAAAGGCCCTGGTTCGATGCTCAGCCTCGACACAGCTTTTTAAGTAGTGACGCCGAAACACGGACACATCTGCCGACACGGCTGCAAACGACAGTATGAGGCATTAAAGGCTTTCGCCTTAAAATTGACTGAGAAGCGGACAACACAAAGCGGCTGTCGCGAGTGCACCTTAAAAAGGGCGCAGCAGGGCAGCGAGCCGCACAGAGCGGCGACGAGGGTACGAGGGAGGAAGACTCGATCGCAGCGCCACTAGTTCGCGCGACCGCCACTTGGGACAGCTCTCTGGGCACCGCTGTGAAACTGACTTGGTTCTAGTAACGTTGCACACACACACATACGCCGCCGCGGTGGCTCAGTGGTTATGGTGCTCGGCTGCTGCCCCGAAAGACGCGGGTTCGATCCCGGCCGCGGCAGTTGAATTTCTTTGGAGGAGAAAATCTAGATGCCCGTGCGCTGAGCGATATCATTGCACGTTAAAGAACCACAGGTGGTCGAAATTTCCGGAGCCCTTCACTACGTCGTCCCTCATAGCCTGAGATGCTTAGGGACGGTAAACACACACACACGAGCGCACACACGATCACGCGCACACACACACGCAGGTGGAACCAATGGTTAAAACAACCTGGTTTTGCTGCTGCTGGCCGAGGGACCAGTTGCGATAGCCGCCATAGAAGGAGGAGTCACAGTAGCGACGCGGAGCGTAAGTAATACCCCTGTCAAGCGGGCAAGTTAAGTGCACTGACGGAAAGTGTACTTTGCTGTACGTACACTTTGCCGCATCTAAACGACGCAAGTGGAGTGTCACTCGCGGAAAGTGCGCTCCGCCAGGAGTGCGTTCACGGACCATACTTTGCTGGCCGAGTGCGTAGCCTAGACGCCAGCGGTTCCAATGGTACAAAATTTATAATGCATAAAAAGTACTTACAACTTTATTTTACGTGTTATAAACTATTTTCAGAAAAAAGTTCGTTGGTTATAGCTACAACCGAAGCAACAAAACAAGTAAACGTGATCAGATGCAACATCGCTGCCCGCCGCCTACTTGTTTGTTGTCGAAATTCTGGATAGCCTTGGTTGGTCTTGGCTTTTCTGCTATTTAAATTTTTTTCCATCGTTAAAAACTGTTGAGCCTCGCTTTATTTGCACTATCACGTTAAGCAATCAAATATTATTAGTCCTTTTTCTTTTCCATCGGCCTGTTCAGAAATTCCGCTCATTTTCTGTAGCAATTATTTTTTTACTATGAGTGCACTTTGCTTTCCCGTTTAGCACCGCGTAGCCCAAAGTGTCACTCGGGATGCCAAAGCGCACTCCCCGTAAGTGCACTTAACTTGCCCGCTTGACAGGGGTATAGAGAGAAATAGGTAGAAATTAATTTAATAAAAATAAACACGTCTTTCCATGAGGGCATAAATATTTAGTTTTTATTTTCACTTCAGACGAGCACATTCCAGTGTGCCAGTAAGAGTAAAATCCCCAGTAGCTTGAAAGTGAAGTATTTCCTGGTAATATGGGAATATCACCATCAAATACTTCTGAACACAAGCTTCTGGTCATAAAATAAAAGCTGACAAAGTGAACATTTTGCTTTGTTAGTGTTTCGCAGAAGAGCCACCGTCCTATGCAGCTGCACGGAGCTGTTTTTTAATATCAGTCTAACAATAGGTTTCAACTTCATCTACACGCACTCGGCGAAACCACACTGTATTAGAAAAATGCCTCTTTTCCCCTCTTTCATTGAGAGCACGGTGTTAAGTGCTATTGTCCCAGCAAAAGTGACAGTCACTGAGACAAACCAGCGCTAAACAGCTCTGCACCCGGGTAGTCTATGAGCGCATTTTCGAATCCATGCATACTGCTTCCAACTAAAAACAGCTCCGAATGCGCATCATGCGTTGAATATACTTCAAAAATTTTACAAAAAAATTATTGTGGCAAAAGAAGCAATATTACGTTTATTTGAAAAATAGCATATTGTTGCCAGACTCTCGTGAAAAACACTGTGGCCAGATTTCGAAAGTAAATTAGTAATTTATTTCAAAACAATATTCTTTAAGAACCAAATATTACTTCACGGCAATAAAAATGATGACTTAAAATTGGCAACGCGTACGTTATAATTTTGAGTTTATGCAATACGCACATTGTGTCTAGATTTTCGAGCTTTAAAAGTGCATAGTGGCCAGACTTCTATGCTAAATGACTTTTTTTTAACACCTTTTAGGAGTCCATTAATACTTAACGTCATTTAAAATGATGACGCCAATTTGGCGACGCGTAGATTATGATTCTATATGTGTGTGTGTGTGTGTGTGTGTGTGAGGCACATTGTGTGCAGATTTTCGAAGTTAGAAGAGTGGTGGCCAGAGTTATATGCTGACAAAGAAAAACAACTTTTTCTTTTTTGAAACAAGGTTTGCGGTATAGTATACGACGTGTTTTTATATGTGTGGTAAAAAGTTATGATTTCCTTGAAAGGTTCAATTTGCTTTACAGTCTCCAAAATCGACTGCAGTCGACATCGATGCCTGGGCAGGTAAAGCTTCGAATAAAACTAATGTTATTATAATGTAAAACCATAGCGATAAAGGAACGTTGCATTATTTCTAAGGTTTGACGTATCTCGGAATATTTCTGTTTGGCACGTAGTGAGGTTTTCCTATTAGCAGAACTTTTCTGTTTCATGAGACGGTATTCATGTAGAAGTTTTTGCTGGGATAGATGGTCCATTCTGACGTAAGTTCGGCAGCGCGAATGAAGGTGCCCGAAGGCGTCCCTTCTTCGTTTCTACTTCGAGCTTCTTCATTCGCCCTGCTTTACTTATGCCTTAGAGATTGTGATTGCCATAGAGCGCATGTACAGTCCCGAATTGTCACGAGAAAACTCTAAATGTCACCCATCCGCCGTGATCAATTATGGCACCCTTCACGGTAGGCTGTTTAATCTTGGAGTCGATGCTGTCCGTTTCAAGGGGAATTTTTATGTAGCACGTATTAATTGTGCTCTGTTGTATTTCATGTCGCTTTGTAGCCCCAGGCTGCAACGTCTTATTAACTGCGTGGTTAAACGTTTCAAAGTTTAAATGTTTACTGAAGGTCAGGAAAAGTTATTCCAGCGTTTATTTCCAACGTTTATAAAACAACAACAAACGAACATATAGAACAACACACTGACAAAAAAAAAGGAACGTGGTAGTTAATCTTTGGCTACACTCTTTCCCTGTATTAATAAATAAAATAGATGAACCCGGAGGTCTCTGTGGGCCTGTGGCGCAACGGATAACGCGTCTGACTTCGGATCAGAAGATTCCAGGTTCGAGTCCTGGCAGGCTCTTCTTTAATTATTCCCTTCTTGGCCACCATATTGCGAACAGTTTAACATACAAGATATATCGTTCCTGCGACAACCAAAATGTAACCTAGATGGCCAGGTGGTCGAAGTTATTCCGGAACCCTCCACAACAGCACCTCTTTTTTCCCTTACGGCGTGGTTGGGGTGTCCAACGAGAAGTGAGACAATTCCTGCGCCATTTCCTTTCCTCAAAAACCAATCTTTCCACTGTGTGCAACGCGACAGCGGCCAACATACCATCTTATTTGTGTGGGCACGTGAACCATCATTGCTGCTTTGGAAGTATTGCTGTCTTAGAGTATTTCTGTCGGACACGAACCCTTGACAGTGAATACCCGGCCTTCGCCGTGGCTATACCATACTGGAGACTCATCCTGGAG
The DNA here is from genome assembly GCF_055824585.1 of Amblyomma mixtum. Taxonomy (NCBI): domain Eukaryota; kingdom Metazoa; phylum Arthropoda; class Arachnida; order Ixodida; family Ixodidae; genus Amblyomma; species Amblyomma mixtum. The sequence goes on from NC_143014.1 coordinate 48,657,786, forward strand.
AGAGAGAGAGAGATGACTTTTATTTTTCAGCTCAAGTCCGAGCCTTCCTCATCCTGGAATCCAAGCAGGATTGGGAAAGGAAACACAAACCAAAACAGAAACAAAAGGCAAATAAGGAAATTTATGCAGTCACACTTTTCAAAGAGGCAATAAAATCCGCTGCATCTTTACAGACAACGACACTCTGTGGCGTTCGAAACGCTACGGCTTCCAGTTACTTTTCGGCCGCGCGGTAGCCACTGTTGCATTGCAGGTCACACTGGACGGGACTGTGTTGCGCATCAAAGCGGCACGCGCGAGCAGGCAACGCGTCAGAACACTGAAGAGCATAGAGGTACTTGACGTACTTGAGTGACGTACTCTAGTGTAAACATTCACGCTTTTAAACCCAAAAACCCTACTGAGGGGCATGATGTGGGCAGCCTTCGTGGAGAATGCAGCAGCACTGAGAACGCCCGGGGCACCGTCAGAAATCGTCGGCTGAGCGTGCCTCCACACACACACACACACACACACACACACACACACACACACACACACACACACACACACACACACACACACACACACACACACACACACACACACACACACGCGCGCGCGCGCACGCACACACACACACACACACACACACGCACACGCACGCACACGCACACGCGCACGCACACACACACACACACACACACACACACACACACACACACACACACACACACACACACACACACACACACACACAGTTACTAGAACCAACTCAGTTTCACAGCTCCTATACCGCCCAGCGGAGGAGAGTGTCCCAAGCGGCGGTCACGAGAACTAACGGCGGTGTAGTCGAGTCTTGCTCCCTGCCGGGCGCGTCGTCTGCTACAGGCAGCGCAGAAGCGAGGAGCGGCCGGCACATATGAGGTTTTGGCGAGCTGCGTTTGCGCTCTACATGGCTGCAGTAAAATAATACTTCAATTGCGGCAGCTTTTCCTTCGAAGCTGCGTGTTATCTTGGAGAACACGTTTGTGCGATGCGAAATTAGGCTTTTAATATCGTGAAAAAAGTCCAAAAATGCTGGCAACACGCTCTCCAGCATTGTTTCTTGCTTTGCTCAATGGCTTGTGTTTTCTAGCGCGTACCCCAGTGCATAGTTCCTATAATGTAAAGAGGTCAGACAAAGTTTCAGTGCGTGGGTGCACTCTACTTTAGGAGGGAACGTAGTGAATATTCGAATATCCACTACGTTGTCGGTAATGCTGCGGACTCCAGACTGTCACTTTGTGCAGCGCAGCTGGCCATTTCGGAATGCACTTTTGCGATCTCGGAATCTTCTAAGTTACCTCGTGGCACTGCTGTCGCAACACACTGGGCACCGCGACCCATTGGAGGCCTTCTCTTCGGCGTAGTGCATTTTGGCTTTGAAATATGCGCCTGGAATAAAGGAAACAGCTTCGGAAGAGAGCCTGGTGCCAGCATCCATTTCCCTGTCTCCAAAAACACTTCCGTACCTTGCACTACATGGGGATAGTGCTTTAGAAGGTCTTCTTCTTCGAAATGGAGATCACAAACTTTGCATTTCGAGGTCTGTTTGCGATCCTTTCTGTGAAGTGCACGCTCCCATCTTTTAAACTCGATGTGGTTTTTTGGCGGCCCGAAGCAATGACGGTCCGTTGAGTCATCGTTGCGATACCCGCTATTGCACCCCGGTGAAAAGCAGGTCGGCATGAACAGGTCCGATGTCACAAAATACAAACAAAAATTAAGTAAGAAGCAGACGACACAAAGCGGCTGTCGCAAGCGCGCTTTACAAAGGGCGCAGCAGGGCCAGCAACCAACGTCTCCGCTTCGGCGGACGCGGTTACTGCGACGCGCGTCTTTTCAAGGGCGCAGCAGGTCCAGGAACCAGGGTCTCCGCTTCGGCCAACGTTTCTAGATAAAGACAGTTGGAAAACATGCTCCGGGTATGCGGCCCCTTTCTGTCGCCGATTTCATCTCAAAGAGATACGATCGCCATCTTTCGGCTGGTAGGAGTGCCGCGTTTGTTCTTCCATGGCCTCCGTGCCTCCGTAACCAGCTCAAGCATCGGTACATTAACACTGCGCTTGATCTCAGAGGCCACGATTTCTCTTCACCGCCGCGGCGCCCATTGGCTCTGCTTGGTCACAGTTTGCTGCGCGAATGATTAGTGTTAGCTCGCGCCTCGCATCGTCTGCGCAGGGGGCGGCTGCTTCTAGCCGCGCTCATCTACGAATTGGGAAGTCCGCGTGCGCTCTACGTCTGGGGTACGTCAGGGCAGGATGCTCGAGGTTGAGCTTCTGGCTGTAAATATCGGAAAAAACTGGAAGCCCTTCTTTCCGCGGTTTAGAGAAACATGACGTACCGCTTGCCTCCTCGTAGTTTATGTTGATAATATTATATAAAAACGTTGGGCTGGGAGTAGCAGACGACGCGCTCATCCTAAAGCGACCGCAGCGCCACCGCCTAGACGGTGATCGCGTGGGGCCGCTCTGCTCCCTGGCTCGCCGGCGCAGTTTGCCAACTGTCTTCACTAGAAACGTTGGCTTCGGCGGACGCGGTTACTGCGACGCGCGTCCTTTCAAGGGCGTAGCAGGGCCAGCAACCAGCGTCTCCGCTTCGGCGGACGCTGTTACTGCGACGCGCGTCATTTCTATCTCTATTGCTGTTACGTTAATATGTAAATAGTTTTATTACCATTGTACCTCATCCCCTGTCCTTTCTACAATCCTCTCACCTCTTTCATTTCTCTCCTACCAACTGCCTGCTATCCTTTATTTCTGCTGAACCAGCTGAGGTGCTTTCAGCAGCGATGGCAGATGCCGGAGCTAGCAACAATCTTTTTCCTTTCATTTACCATGTATTGCTTTCAACTCTCTTCTGTCTGCACGTGGCAGCGGTGGTGGCTCAGCTGTATATCGGTGGCCCGAAGAAATGACTGTCCGTCGTGTCATCGTTGCGATACCCGCTATTGCACCCCGGTGCAAAACAGGTCAGCATGAAGAGGCCCGATGTTACAACATACAAACAAAAAATTCAGGCGCCGCTTTGAGGATCTAAAGTGCGCGAGACGAAAGCCTTTCCACGCAACTTTGGCCGCACGGCTGTTGGCACACACAAGGCGGCAGAACCAACGTTATTTTGCGAGGAGGCTATGGGGTGACTTGGTTTGGCTAGCCATGACTAATTGGGTCATGACCCATGCCTTACTAGTCATGATTGGTTACTAACTAGTCATGATTGGTTAATGACTAACTAGCCATGACTAGTTAATTGATGGCTGGTTAATGACTAGCTAGTCATGACTAATTCGTTGATGACTAACTAGTCATGATTCGTTAATGATGAACTAGTCATGTCTGGTTAATGACTAGCTAGTCGTGGCTAACCAGCAATGACAAACCAGTCATGACTAGTCATGACTAAGCAGTCATTAAGCAATAATAACTAGTCATGTCTGCTTAATGACTGACTACTCATGACTAACCATTCATTGACCAATCATAACTAGTCATGACTACTTAATGACTAATTTATCATGACTGCTTAATGACTAACCAGTCATGACTAATCAGTAATTAGTCATGGTTAGTAATGACTAACCAGTCATGACTAACCATGAGTGGTTAGTGGCTAGCTAGTCATGACTTACTAGTCATGATTGGTTATTGACTTACTAGTCATGATTGATTATTGACTAACTTGTCATGATTAGTTAATGACTAACTAGTCATGATTGGTTAATGACTAACTAGCCATGATTGGTTAATGACTAACTAGCCATGAATAGTTAATTGATGACTGGTCAATGACTAGCTAGTCATGACTAATTAGTTGATGCCTAACTAGTCATGATTGGTTAATGACTAATAGGTCAGGACTATTTAGGTCATGACTAATTAGTTGATGACTAACTAGTCATGATTGGTTAATGACTAACTAGTCATGACTAGTTAATTGATGACTGGTTAATGAGTAGCTAGTTTGACTTATTAGTTGATGACTAACTAGTCATCATTGGTTAATGATGAACTAGACATGCCTGGTTAATGACTAGCTAGTCACGACTAACCAATCATGACTAACTACTGATAATGACTAACGAATGACTAACCAGTCATGACTGGTTAATCATCACTAGTTAGTCATTAAACAATCATGACTAAATAGTCATGAGTTAATGACTGGTTCAAATGCCAAATGAGTAGTTAATGACTTCAAATGCCAAAGGCCCTGGTTCGATGCTCAGCCTCGACACAGCTTTTTAAGTAGTGACGCCGAAACACGGACACATCTGCCGACACGGCTGCAAACGACAGTATGAGGCATTAAAGGCTTTCGCCTTAAAATTAACTGAAAAGCGGACAACACAAAGCGGCTGTCGCGAGTGCACCTTAAAAAGGGCGCAGCAGGGCAGCGAGCCGCACAGAGCGGCGACGAGGGTACGAGGGAGCAAGACTCGATCGCAGCGCCACTAGTTCGCGCGACCGCCACTTGGGACAGCTCTCTGGGCACCACTGTGAAACTGACTTGGTTCTAGTAACGTTGCACACACACACATACGCCGCCGCGGTGGCTCAGTGGTTATGGTGCTCGGCTGCTGCCCCGAAAGACGCGGGTTCGATCCCGGCCGCGGCAGTTGAATTTCTTTGGAGGAGAAAATCTAGATGCCCGTGCGCTGAGCGATATCATTGCACGTTAAAGAACCACAGGTGGTCGATATTTCCGGAGCCCTTCACTACGTCGTCCCTCATAGCCTGAGTTGCTTAGGGACGGTAAACACACACACACGAGCGCACACACGATCACGCGCACACACACACGCAGGTGGAACCAATGGTTAAAACAACCTGGTTTTGCTGCTGCTGGCCGAGGGACCAGTTGCGATAGCCGCCATAGAAGGAGGAGTCACAGTAGCGACGCGGAGCGTAAGTAATACCCCTGTCAAGCGGGCAAGTTAAGTGCACTTACGGAAAGTGTACTTTGCTGTACGTACACTTTGCCGCATCTAAACGACGCAAGTGGAGTGTCACTCGCGGAAAGTGCGCTCCGCCAGGAGTGCGTTCACAGACCATACTTTGCTGGCCGAGTGCGTAGCCTAGACGCCAGCGGTTCCAATGGTACAAAATTTATAATGCATAAAAAGTACTTACAACTTTATTTTACGTGTTATAAACTGTTTTCAGAAAAAAGTTCGTTGGTTATAGCTGCAACCGAAGCAACAAAACAAGTAAACGTGATCAGATGCAACATCGCTGCCCGCCGCCATCTTGTTTGTTGTCGAAATTCTGGATAGCCTTGGCTGGTCTTGGCTTTTCTGCTATTTAAATTTTTTTTTCATCGTTAAAAACTGTTGAGCCTCGCTTTATTTGCACTATCACGTTAAGCAATCAAATATTATTAGTCCTTTTTCTTTTCCATCGGCCTGTTCAGAAATTCCGCTCATTTTCTGTAGCAATTATTTTTTTACTATGAGTGCACTTTGCTTTCCCGTTTAGCACCGCGTAGCCCAAAGTGTCACTCGGGATGCCAAAGCGCACTCCACGTAATGGCACTTAACTTGCCCGCTTGACAGGGGTATAGAGAGAAATAGGTAGAAATTAATTTAATGCTCGGCTGCTGACCCAAAAGACGCGGGTTCGATCCCGGCCGCGGCGGCTAGAATTTCTTTGGAGGAGAAATTCTAGAGGCCCGTGTACTGTGCGATGTCAGTGCACGATAAAGAACCCCAGGTGATCGAAATTTCCGGAGCCCTTCACTACGGCGTCTCTCATAGCCTTAGTCGCTTTGGGACGTTAAACCCCATAAACCAAACCAAACCAAAAATAAACACGTCTTTCCATGAGGGCATAAATATTTAGTTTCTATTTTCACTTCAGACGAGCACATTCCAGTGTGCCAGTAAGAGTCAAATCCCCAGCAGCTTGAAAGTGAAGTATTTCCTGGTAATATGGGAATATCACCATCAAATACTTCTGAACACAAGCTTCTGGTCATGAAATAAAAGCTGACAAAGTGAACATTTTGCTTTGTTAGTGTTTCGCAGAAGAGCCACCGTCCTATGCAGCTGCACGGAGCTGTTTTTTAATATCAGTCTAACAATAGGTTTCAACTTCATCTACACGCACTCGGCGAAACCACACTGTATTGAGAAAAATGCCTCTTTTCCCCTCTTTCATTGAGAGCACGGTGTTAAGTGCTATTGTCCCAGCAAAAGTGACAGTCACTGAGACAAACCAGCGCTAAACAGCTCTGCACCCGGGTAGTCTATGAGCGCATTTTCGAATCCATGCGTACTGCTTCCAACTAAAAACAGCTCCGAATGCGCATCATGCGTTGAATATACTTCAAAAATTTTACAAAAAAAATTATTGTGGCAAAAGAAGCAATATTACGTTTATTTGAAAAATAGCATATTGTTGCCAGACTCTCGTGAAAAACACTGTGGCCAGATTTCGAAAGTAAATTAGTAATTTATTTCAAAACAATATTCTTTAAGAACCAAATATTACTTCACGGCAATAAAAATGATGACTTAAAATTGGCAACGCGTACGTTATAATTTTGAGTTTATGTAATACGCACATTGTGTCTAGATTTTCGAGCTTTAAAAGTGCATAGTGGCCAGACTTCTATGCTAAATGACTTTTTTTTAACACTTTTTAGGAGTCCATTATTACTTAACGTCATTTAAAATGATGACGCAAATTTGGCGACGCGTAGATTATGATTCTATATGTGTGTGTGTGTGTGAGGCACATTGTGTGCAGATTTTCGAAGTTAGAAGAGTGGTGGCCAGAGTTATATGCTGACAAAGAAAAACAACTTTTTCTTTTTTGAAACAAGGTTTGCGTTATAGTATACGACGTGTTTTTATATGTGTGGTAAAAAGTTATGATTTCCTTGAAAGGTTCAATTTGCTTTACAGTCTCCAAAATCGACTGCAGTCGACATCGATGGCTGGGCAGGTAAAGCTTCGAATAAAACTAATGTTAGTATAATGTAAAACCATAGCGATAAAGGAACGTTGCATTATTTCTAAGGTTTGACGTATCTCGGAATATTTCTGTTTGGCACGTAGTGAGGTTTTCCTATTAGCAGAACTTTTCTGTTTCATGAGACGGTATTCAAGTAGAACTTTTTGCTGGGGTAGATGGTCCATTCTGACGTAAGTTCGGCAGCGCGAATGAAGGTGCCCGAAGGCGTCCCTTCTTCGTTTCTACTTCGGGCTTCTTCATTCGCCCTGCTTTACTTATGCCTTAGAGATTGTGATTGCCATAGAGCGCATGTACAGTCCCGAATTGTCACGAGAAAACTCTAAATGTCACCCATCCGCCGTGATCAATTATGGCACCCTTCACGGTAGGCTGTTTAATCTTGGAGTCGATGCTGTCCGTTTCAAGGGGAATTTTTAAGTAGCACGTATTAATTGTGCTCTGTTGTATTTCGTGTCGCTTTGTAGCCCCAGGCTGCAACATCTTATTAACTGCGCGGTTAAACGTTTCAAAGTTTAAATGTTTACTGAAGGTCAGGAAAAGTTATTCCAGCGTTTATTTCCAACGTTTATAAAACAACAACAAACGAACATATAGAACAAACGAACATATAGAACAACACACAGACAAAAAAAAGGAACGTGGTAGTTAATCTTTGGTTACACTCTTCCCCTTATTAATAAATAAAATAGATGAACCCGGAGGTCTCTGTGGGCCTGTGGCGCAACGGATAACGCGTCTGACTTCGGATCAGAAGATTCCAGGTTCGAGTCCTGGCAGGCTGTTTTTTAATTTTTCCCTTCTTGGCCACCATATTGCGAACGGTTTAACATACAAGATATATCGTTCCTGCGACAACCAAAATGTAACCTAGATGACCAGGTGGTCGAAGTTATTCCGGAACTCTCCACAACTGCACCTCTTTTTTCCTTTACGGCGTGGTTGGGGTGTCCAACGAGAAGTGAGACAATTCCTGCGCCATTTCCTTTCCTCAAAAACCAATCTTTCCACTGTGTGCAACGCGACAGCGGCCAACATACCATCTTATTTGTGTGGGCACGTGAACCATCATTGCTGCTTTGGAAGTATTGCTGTCTTAGAGTATTTCTGTCGGACACGAACCCTTGACAGTGAATACACGGCCTTCGCCGTGGCTATACCATGCTGCAGACTCATCCTGGAAAGAGAGGGAGAGATGACTTATTTTTCAGCTCAAGTTCGAGCCTTCCTCATCCTGGAATCCAAGCAGGATTGGGAAAGGAAACACAAACCAAAACAGAAACAAAAGGCAAATAATGAAATTTATGCAGTCACAATTTTCAAAGAGGCAATAAAATCCGCTGCATCTTTACAGACAACGACACTCTGTGGCGTTCAAAACGCTACGGCTTCCAGTTACTTCTCGGCCACGCGGTAGCCACTGTTGCATTGCAGGTCACACTGGACGCGACTGTGTTGCGCATCAAAGCGGCACGCCCGAGCAGCCAACGCGTCAGAACACTGAAGAGCATAGAGGTACTTGACGTACTTGAGTGACGTACTTCAGTGTAAATATTCACGCTTTTAAACCCAAAAACCCTACTGAGGGGCATGATGTGGGCAGCCTCCGTGGAGAATGCAGCAGCACTGAGAACGCCCGGGGCACCGTCAGAAATCGTCGGCTGAGCGTGCCTCCACACACACACACACACACACACACACACACACACACACACACACACACACACACACACACACACACACACACACACACACACACACACACACACACACACACACACACACACACACACACACACACACACACACACACACACACACACACACACACACACACACACACACACACACACACACACACACACACACACACACACACACACACACACACACACACACACACACACACACACACACACACACACACACACACACACACACACACACACACACACACACACACACACACACACACACACACACACACACACACACACACACACACACACACACACACACACACACACACACACACACACACACACACACACACACACACACACACACACACACACACACACACACACACACACACACACACACACACACACACACACACACACACACACACACACACACACACACACACACACACACACACACACACACACACACACACACACACACACACACACACACACACACACACACACACACACACACACACACACACACACACACACACACACACACACACACACACACACACACACACACACACACACACACACACACACACACACACACACACACACACACACACACACACACACACACACACACACACACACACACACACACACACACACACACACACACACACACACACACACACACACACACACACACACACACACACACACACACACACACACACACACACACACACACACACACACACACACACACACACACACACACACACACACACACACACACACACACACACACACACACACACACACACACACACACACACACACACACACACACACACACACACACACACACACACACACACACACACACACACACACACACACACACACACACACACACAGTTACTAGAACCAACTCAGTTTCACAGCTCCCCATACCGCCCAGCGGAGGAGTGTCCCAAGCGGCGGTCACGAGAACTAACGGCGGTGTAGTCGAGCCTTGCTCCCTGCCGGGCGCGTCGTCTGCTACAGGCAGCGCAGAAGCGAGGAGCGGCCGGCACATATGAGGTTTTGGCGAGCTGCGTTTGCGCTCTACATGGCTGCAGTAAAATAATACTTCAATTGCGGCAGCTTTTCCTTCGAAGCTGCGTGTTATCTTGGAGAACACGTTTGTGTGATGAGAAATTAGGCTTTTAATATTGTGAAAAAAAGTCCAAAAATGCTGGCAACACGCTCGCGAGCATTGTTTCTTGCTTTGCTCAATGGCTTGTGTTTTCTAGCGCGTACCCCAGTGCATAGTTCCTATAATGTAAAGAGGTCAGACAAAGTTTCAGTGCGTGGGTGCACTCTACTTTAGGAGGGAACGTAGTGAATATTCGAATATCCACTGCGTTGTCGGTAATGCTGCGGACTCCAGACTGTCACTTTGTGCAGCGCAGCTGGCCATTTCTGAATGCACTTTTGCGATCTCGGAATTCTCTAAGTTACCTCGTGGCACTGCGGTCGCGACACACTGGGCACCGCGATCCATTGGAGGCTTTCTCTTCGGCGTAGTGCATTTTGGCTTTGAAATATGCGCCTGGAATAAAGGAAACAGCTTCGGAAGAGAGCTTGGTGGCAGCATCCATTTCCCTGTCTCCAAAAGCACTTCCGTACCTTGCACTACATGGGGATAGTGCTTTAGAAGGTCTTCTTCTTCGAAATAAAGATCACAAGCTTTGCATTTCGAAGTCAGTTTGCGATCCTTTCTGTGAAGTGCACGCTCCCATCTTTTAAACTCGATGTGGTCTTTTGGCGGCCCGAAGCAATGACGGTCCGTTGAGTCATCGTTGCGATACCCGCTATTGCACCCCGGTGAAAAGCAGGTCGGCATGAACAGGTCCGATGTCACAAAACGCAAACAAAAAAATTACCGGCGATTACGTTACTTCCTAATGCGAAATTTGAGCGCAGCAAGTAAGCTGTTTCACCTTTTCGATAGTGAGTCAACCCCAGCTGCGGAGTTGGTTTCAGGGACAACGCCACCGATGCCCACACAAACAATATGATACCCTCGCTTCCGCAGCGCTAAGAACCAGGTCTAGCCGTGGGAAGGTGGTCACGTATTCGTCGACGTGCCGGGGCCTACGTGAAATTACCGGCGCGTCGGCAACTGAAGAGCACCCTATCCGCCACACGAGAACAGGGGGGGGGGGACCCTTTCCTCCTCTTTCTGCATGGCGGCGACGGTGTTCTATGCAGTCACGTTATCTTGACTCTCTAGCGGCGTCAGCGGCATCCAGCGGTATCAGTGGGTCGTTATCAGTCGGTCGCTGCTAGCGGTGGGGGGATGAAAGGGGGGCGGAGCTGGTTACGAGGCCGACGACGACGCGAAACCCAGGAACGGACGCCAAAGAGCTGCGCTCTAAAATTAACTAAGAAGCAGACGACACAAAGCGGCTGTCGCAAGCGCGCTTTACAAAGGGCGCAGCAGGGCCAGCAACCAACGTCTCCGCTTCGGCCAACGTTTCTAGATAAAGACAGTTGGAAAACATGCTCTGGGTATGCGGCCCCTTTCTGTCGCCGATTTCATCTCAAAGAGATACGAGCGCCATCTTTCGGCTGGTAGGAGTACCGCGTTTGTTCTTCCATGGCCTCCGTGCCTCCGTTACCAGCTCAAGCATCGGTACTTTAACACTGCGCTTGATCTCAGAGGCCACGATTTCTCTTCACCGCCGCGGCGCCCATTGGCTCCGCTTGGTCACAGTTTGCTGCGCGAATGATTACTGTTAGCTCGCGCCTCGCATCGTCTGCGCAGGGGGCGGCTGCTTCTAGCCGCGCTCATCTACGAATTGGGAAGTCCGCGTGCGCTCTACGTCTGGGGTACGTCAGGGCAGGATGCTCGAGGTTGAGCTTCTGGCTGTAAATATCGGAAAATACTGGAAGCCCTTATTTCCGCGGTTTAGAGAAACATGACGTACCGCTTGCCTCCTCGTAGTTTATGTTGAATATTATATAAAAACGTTGGGCTGGGAGTAGCATACGACGCGCTCATCCTAAAGCGACCGCAGCGCCACCGGCTAGACGGTGATCGTGTGGGGCCGCTCTGCTCCCTGGCTCGCCGGCGCAGTTTGCCAACTGTCTTCACTAGAAACTTTGGCTTCGGCGGACGCGGTTACTGCGACGCGCGTCCTTTCAAGGGCGTAGCAGGGCCAGCAACCAGCGTCTCCGCTTCGGCGGACGCTGTTACTGCGACGCGCGTCTTTTCTATCTCTGTTGCTGTTACGTTAATATGTAAATAGTTTTATTACCATTGTACCTCTCCCCCTGTCCTTTCTACAATCCTCTCACCTCTTTCATTTCACTCCTACACATTGCCTGCTATCCTTTATTTCTGCTGAACCAGCTGAGGTGCTTTCAGCAGCGATGGCAGATGCCGGAGATAGCAACAATCTTTTTCCTTTCATTTACCATGTATATTGCTTTCAACTCTCTTCTGTCTGCACGTGGCAGCGGTGGTGGCTCAGCTGTATATCGGTGGCCCGAAGAAATGACTGTCCGTCGTGTCATCGTTGCGATACCCGCTATTGCACCCCGGTGCAAAACAGGTCGGCATGAAGAGGCCCGATGTTACAACATACAAACAAAAAATTCAGGCGCCGCTTTGAGGATCTAAAGTGCGCGAGACGAAAGCCTTTCCACGCAACTTTGGCCGCACGGCTGTTGGCACACACGAGGCGGCAGAACCAACGTTATTTTGCGAGGAGGCTATGGGGTGACTTGGTTTGGCTAGCCATGACTAATTGGGTCATGACCCATGCCTTACTAGTCATGATTGGTTACTAACTAGTCATGATTGGTTAATGACTAACTAGCCATGACTAGTTAATTGATGGCTGGTTAATGACTAGCTAGTCAGGACTAATTAGTTGATGACTAACTAGTCATGATTCGTTAATGATGAACTAGTCATGTCTGGTTAATGACTAGCTAGTCGTGACTAACCAGCAATGACAAACCAGTCATGACTAGTCATGACTAAGCAGTCATTAAGCAATAATAACTAGTCATGTCTGCTTAATGACTGACTAATCATCACTAACCATTCATTGACCAATCATAACTAGTCATGACTACTTAATGACTATTTTATCATGACTGCTTAATGACTAACCGGTCATGACTAATCAGTAATTAGTCATGGTTAGTAATGACAAACCAGTCATGACTAACCATGAGTGGTTAGTGGCTAGCTAGTCATGACTTACTAGTCATGATTGGTTATTGACTTACTAGTCATGATTGATTATTGACTAACTTGTCATGATTAGTTAATGACTAACTAGTCATGATTGGTTAATGGCTAACTAGCCATGATTGGTTAATGACTAACTAGCCATGACTAGTTAATTGATGACTGGTCAATGACTAGCTAGTCACAACTAACCAATCATGAGTAACTACTGATGAGTGATTAATGACTAACGAATGACTCACCAGTCATGACTGGTTAATCATCACTAGTTAGTCATTAAACAATCATGACTAACTACTCATGAGTTAATGACTGGTTCAAATGCCAAATGAGTAGTTAATGACTTCAAATGCCAAGGGCCCTGGTTCGATGCTCAGCCTCGACACAGCTTTTTAAGTAGTGACGCCGAAACACGGACACATCTGCCGACACGGCTGCAAACGACAGTATGAGGCATTAAAGGCTTTCGCCTTAAAATTAACTGAGAAGCGGACAACACAAAGCGGCTGTCGCGAGTGCACCTTAAAAAGGGCGCAGCAGGGCAGCGAGCCGCACAGAGCGGCGACGAGGGTACGAGGGAGCAAGACTAAAGCCCCTCGATAATTTGAAAGTAGCGTCTTTCTGTGAACTATGCCGCCGCGCCGCGCTCCCTCGCCGATCCTCCTCTCTCACCTCTCCCATCGGCGCTTTTCTCAACGGTGATTGGCTCCGCGGGCGGTCTCCGGGAAAGCGCGCGGAAAGCTCGCTCTTTTTGTGTTTTCATTTTTCGTCGGCGCCATTTTTTGGCCAGCCGCCTCTGCTACGACCGAGCTCCCTGGCACTGCGCGCTTGCACTTCGCGTTATTCGCGCTCTTTTAGTGCAGCGCTATGCCGAGTTGCTGTGCATTTCAGTGCACAAGCCGGCGTGAAAAAGCCTTTGTTCTTTCCGCGATTCCGAGCGGGAAGAAAGACAGCATTAGAAGAAAAAAGCGGCTGCACAACATCGGCCGCAAGAACTTTACCCCGACGAAGACTGCCCACCTCTGCGAGCAACTGTGCATTTCTTCCAAGCGACTGCGTATACTGAAACTGCATGCATGCGCATCACAAAGCCAACAACCTCACTTAATTCACTGATCATTTTGCGTCGTTATGCGTGTTATTGTTGTCGCTTCATGGTTCCGCTCAACGTGTTATTATAAGCTAAAGCGTTGGTATGCATGCAGTGGTATCCGCAGTGCGGTAAATTTTTCGCACCTCTGGTAATGGTGCACATCGCAGTAATGCGGCGCATGTCCCGAGCGAGATTTAACCTAGATTTTTTTTTTATGAATGCAACTTGTCTTACGATCTACGCTTATTTGTTGTTTTGCTGAACCGTTACGCTTCTACCAGGTGAGATTATTAATGCCACATTCTCGGAAAAGACCTCATATTGCATTCACATAAATAATTCATTTTTTAATAACTTCAGTGCTTTCCATTGTTGCCTGAATGTACTCAAGTATTGTAAATATCCAATGCATGCCATTTTTGTATTTTCATTGCTACAGTTTGTGATCATTTGCTTTAGTTGAGCATGGTGGCGTAGCCTTTTGTTGAATACATCATACGCTCAAAAAACTATAGGCCTACATTTGAGCTGTTTCATTTCCCTAAGTATGTTTTTGTTTTCTGTGTTTTGTTTTGAGGACTGCACCCAACGGGTGACAGATGTCCACAGCTGGCTTATTCGTGGTTTTAAGGTATATTTTTGGCGTAAATCAACACGACTCATCTGTAATAAACATTGCATCTGAAAAACTGTGTGTCATATTGTGACTGTATTTATACTCACGACTTATATTAGTCAGGCACGACCCTATAAATTTCTCTTGGGTTTTGTCACGGTCGTTGCTATCAGTTTTTTTCTTTCCTAACGTAATATCTCTTTAAGCGGATTTAAAAAGGAATAGAATGTGGGCGGAAAATGCCCAAGTGTGCCAAACTTTGGAGGTGGTCTACCTAAATTTGGAAACCAACATTTCCCATAGTCAAATTAGGTTGGACCCCAATGTTGGTCAAATATGGACGACGTCAAATTTATGGGTTCCGGAGAGACAAATTTTGGGGATAGCCCACCTAATTTTGGAGCTCACCATTGAATTGGTCATATTAAAATTAGGCTTGACACCAATTTTGCTGAAATTCGGACAAGGTCAAATTTCAGTGGTTGAGAGGGCCAAATTTTGGGGTGCGGACACTTTCCTTGGATGATGGAAAATCGGTGCGCGGATCTTTGGCTCTCGGCTTCGGCTCGACATCACCTCAAGGTCGCCGACAGCGGGAGCTGAAGTCGTTTCATGCTTAGTAGAAAAAAGTTCATATTCTTGTTAAGCCACCGCGAAAATTCTACTACAAAAACGATTAAGCCGTTGGATGTGCACTGCGCGGTGCCAAACTAAGACTGAACCTTAATGAAAAATTTTAGGACGGCCATCGAAGCAAATGCCCCAGCCTGCTCCCAGCAACCATCCCACTTCTGAAACTCCACTCGTGAACAACTTCATAAACTGTACTTCCGCGATAATTAGTTCGAAGTGAATCTACATTTAACTAAACATTGGTATGCTGAAAATATTCAGGAATGTTCAAATATATTGTAAATGTTATGCTTCATATACTATGCCGTGTTGAGACAGACGGTATTGAAAAGTAAAAAAAAAGGATGTGAGATGTATGCAGCAAGTGGTTTTGTTTGTGCCGCAAGCGCTCGTATTGGCACTTGCATTGCGCGTACAAGACGCTAATTTATGTGGCTCGTGGTAGACACGCGTGTCGCATGTCTTTCTCGTGTTTTTATTCAATAACAGAGCGTGGAAAAAGCGCGAACTTAAGAGCGCGCGCATGTGCCAGCCAACTGCCCGGACGGCGAGCGAGCGATGGCCAAAAAAGCGTGCCGTGTGCAGCGCGCGCAGCCGGCGGGCGAGGATATTCGAGGAGGAAAACGCCGGAGTGGAGGAGAGTGTCGCTACTTTCAAATTATCGAGGGGCTTTAAGCAAGACTCGATCGCAGCGCCACTAGTTCGCGCGACCGCCACTTGGGACAGCTCTCTGGGCACCGCTGTGAAACTGACTTGGTTCTAGTAACGTTGCACACACACACATACGCCGCCGCGGTGGCTCAGTGGTTATGGTGCTCGGCTGCTGCCCCGAAAGAAGCGGGTTCGATCCCGGCCGCGGCAGTTGAATTTCTTTGGAGGAGAAAATCTAGATGCCCGTGCGCTGAGCGATATCATTGCACGTTAAAGAACCACAGGTGGTCGAAATTTCCGGAGCCCTTCACTACGGCGTCCCTCATAGCCTGAGTTGCTTAGGGACGGTAAACACACACACACGAGCGCACACACGATCACGCGCACACACACACGCAGGTGGAACCAATGGTTAAAACAACCTGGTTTTGCTGCTGCTGGCCGAGGGACCAGTTGCGATAGCCGCCATAGAAGGAGGAGTCACAGTAGCGACGCGGAGCGTAAGTAATACCCCTGTCAAGCGAGCAAGTTAAGTGCCCTTACGGAAAGTGTACTTTGCTGTACGTACACTTTGCCGCATCTAAACGACGCAAGTGGAGTGTCACTCGCGGAAAGTGCGCTCCGCCAGGAGTGCGTTCACGGACCATACTTTGCTGGCCGAGTGCGTAGCCTAGACGCCAGCGGTTCCAATGGTAGAAAATTTATAATGCATAAAAAGTACTTACAACTTTATTTTACGTGTTATAAACTGTTTTCAGAAAAAAGTTCGTTGGTTATAGCTGCAACCGAAGCAACAAAACAAGTAAACGTGATCAGATGCAACATCGCTGCCCGCCGCCATCTTGTTTGTTGTCGAAATTCTGGATAGCCTTGGCTGGTCTTGGCTTTTCTGCTATTTAAATTTTTTTTTCATCGTTAAAAACTGTTGAGCCTCGCTTTATTTGCACTATCACGTTAAGCAATCAAATATTATTAGTCCTTTTTCTTTTCCATCGGCCTGTTCAGAAATTCCGCTCATTTTCTGTAGCAATTATTTTTTTACTATGAGTGCACTTTGCTTTCCCGTTTAGCACCGCGTAGCCCAAAGTGTCACTCGGGATGCCAAAGCGCACTCCCCGTAAGTGCACTTAACTTGCCCGCTTGACAGGGGTATAGAGAGAAATAGGTAGAAATTAATTTAATAAAAATAAACACGTCTTTCCATGAGGGCATAAATATTTAGTTTCTATTTTCACTTCAGACGAGCACATTCCAGTGTGCCAGTAAGAGTCAAATCCCCAGCAGCTTGAAAGTGAAGTATTTCCTGGTAATATGGGAATATCACCATCAAATATTTCTGAACATAAGCTTCTGGTCATGAAATAAAAGCTGACAAAGTGAACATTTTGCTTTGTTAGTGTTTCGCAGAAGAGCCGCCGTCCTATGCAGCTGCACGGAGCTGTTTTTTAATATCAGTCTAACAATAGGTTTCAACTTCATCTACACGCACTCGGCGAAACCACACTGTATTGAGAAAAATGCCTCTTTCCCCTCTTTCATTGAGAGCACGGTGTTAAGTGCTATTGTCCCAGCAAAAGTGACAGTCACTGAGACAAACCAGCGCTAAACAGCTCTGCACCCGGGTTGTCGATGAGCGCATTTTCGAATCCATGCATACTGCTTCCAACTAAAAACAGCTCCGAATGCGCATCATGCGTTGAATATACTTCATAAATTTTACAAAAAAAATTATTGTGGCAAAAGAAGCAATATTACGTTTATTTGAAAAATAGCATATTGTTGCCAGACTCTCGTGAAAAACACTGTGGCCAGATTTCGAAAGTAAATTAGTAATTTATTTCAAAACAATATTCTTTAAGAACCAAATATTACTTCACGGCAATAAAAATGATGACTTAAAATTGGCAACGCGTAGGTTATAATTTTGAGTTTATGCAATACGCACATTGTGTCTAGATTTTCGAGCTTTAAAAGTGCATAGTGGCCAGACTTCTATGCTAAATGACTTTTTTTTAACACCTTTTAGGAGTCCATTATTACTTAACGTCATTTAAAATGATGACGCAAATTTGGCGACGCGTAGATTATGATTCTATATGTGTGTGTGTGTGTGAGGCACATTGTGTGCAGATTTTCGAAGTTAGAAGAGTGGTGGCCAGAGTTATATGCTGACAAAGAAAAACAACTTTTTCCTTGACTTAAAACCCCTTGTGGCGGAGGAGGTTGCAATAGCGATCGCTTACGGATTGGTATAAATTCAGAGCTATCAGAGAAGAACATGAGCATATTGACATAACCTGTATCCAGAACTGGACCGCAACGCTGCTTGAGCATGTAGAAAGGGCAACTGAGGAGGTTTAGGTAGATGACTCCCAAGATAGAATGGACTGCAGGCTCTTCAGCATGTACAAAAGGAAGGAACAGCTAAATAACCAGCTGAAGCGCCAAAGGTGGAACAGAAACCTAAGGAGGGAAATAGCTAGACACAATGTAGAATTAGAAAGGTATGCTCGACAGTTGGAATCTCAGAGACGGGATAATAGATGCGAGGAAATGGAGAAAAGCATGGGAAAATCTAGTACATGGCAGTTGCTCAAATTTCTTATAGACCCAAATAAATCTAAGACGGCTATGAGAACTGAGCAAATAAAAGCTAGGAATAAGTTTAATGGCACAGATGAGCAACTTATTGACACGCTCAAGTCACTGTATATTGCTCCCCATGGGGCCGCTAAATATGACGACTATAAGGGACAACCCAATGAGGAGTTGGATGCCCCCATATTAAGAGCCGAGGTCAGAATGGAACTGCTGAAGCTAAAACGAAGGTCAGCCCCGGGGCTCGACAGAGTAGAAAACAGAATGTTGAGAAATCTGGATGAAGAATCGATAAATAGCCTCACTAGGTATCTCAACCAAATGTGGAAAGCAGGCGCTGTCCCCGAGGAGTGGAAGAAGGCCAAGATCACGCTTATACACAAGCAGGGCAAACCTCCGAGCTTGGAGAACCTCAGGCCGATCTCACTAACATCATGTGTAGGGAAACTGCTTGAGAAGGTCATCCTGACCAGACTGACCAAATACATGGAGGATAACGGCCTCTGGCCAGATGAAATGGTCGGATTTAGGCCTGGGCTCACCACCCAAGATACAATGCTAAGACTCTATGGAGATATAGTAGATCAGCTGGACCTCGGCAACCTGAAGGCGATCTTAGGTATAGATCTTAAGAAAGCCTTTGACAATGTCAGCCATGACGCCATCCTTGATGGGCTAAATGAGATAGCTGTAGGAAAAAACACCTATAACTACATCCGATCGTTCCTAAGGGACAGGACTGCTATCATTACCTTTCAGGGCATCACATCCGATGAGTTCCCCATGGGATGCAGAGGAACCCCACAAGGGGCTGTCCTCTCCCCATTTCTCTTTAATCTGGTAATGAGGGCCCTTCCCCGCAAGCTTAGAGAGATAGAAGGCTTAAACATCAGCCTCTACGCAGATGATGTAAATGTCTGGCTAAACAAAGGAGGCGAATCAGAAATGAAAGAAAAGCTACAGAAGGCAGCGGATATCATTAACGAGCATGCGAAATGCGTGGGTCTCAGCTGCTCTCCGCAAAAGTCTGAGCTATTTGTAGCAATGAGCAAGCGCAGTCAAAGGATACCGGCAATCGAGGTTACACTTGAAAATAGAACGATACCAATTGTCGAGGAAATAAGAATCCTAGGCATGTATATTAACAGAAAAGGGAAAAACAAAAGTACGCTAGACAAGCTCAAAGCGCAAGCTGAACTTGTCGTCAGAGCCTTCAGAAAACTATCTAGAAGGGGGGAAGGACTCTCAGAGTCCAGCAAACTAAGACTCACGCAGGCCTTCATCGTTAGCAGGATATGCTACGCAACCCCATTCCTGAAAAGAAACAAAACCGAAGAAAAGGCATTAGACACAATCATCAGAAAATGTGTCAAACGAGCGCTAGGGCTGCCCATTTCCACGTCCAATGATATACTGGAGAAAATGGGCCTGCATAACAATTGGAGAGAACTGACTGAAGCGGTTAGAACATCGCAAATCGAAAGGCTAACATCCACACCCGCAGGAAGGAAATACCTACAGCTAGCGAAATGGGCAACCGTAGATAGCACAGTGAACACCAGAACAGATCTGGGAAGAGAAATAAGAGAGCATCTTATTATCGCTCCCATACCTAGAAACATGCATCCCATCCACGACAAAGGCAGAAGGAAAAGCAGGGTCGCACAGCTGACTGCTAAGCTAGGCAAGATGCCACAGGGAACCGTGGCCTACACTGATGCCGCGGTAGGCACGCTAGGAGACACCGTCTCCGTAGCCGTCGGGGACTCAGGCAGAACGTTACGCGTTGTAAGACACCTTGACTTAAAACCCCTTGTGGCGGAGGAGGTTGCAATAGCGATCGCTCTAACTCAGCCAGGTACCAAATACGTAGTAAGCGACTGCAAAGCCGCAATTAGAAATTACAGCAAGGGACGCATCCACGAAATGGCGGCTAAATATCTAAAAGACTTTATCCCAGCCCACAATATTCTAATTATCTGGACCCCAGCCCACTCGGGTCTGGTTGGAAACGAGGCCGCCCACAGGCTCGCCCGTTCCTCTTTACCTCGAGGAGCCGTGGACACCTCATACGAATTCAGCACTAAAGAGGAAACCAATACCTTTAATAGCATCACAGACATTCAGAAAAAGAACAAAAGGATCTATCCTCCTCCGGATAGATCGCTTAGCTCGGCTGAGGCCTATGACTGGAGAAGACTCCAAGCTAGAAACTTCGCATCCCCGCTCTGGAGGAGCTGGACAGGAGGTGACACGAGGGAGGATGCGGAGGTGTGCGAGTTCTGCGGGCATACCGCTACACTCGAACACATACTATGGAGATGCCCCAGTGCCCCAGGATATGGCAGAATCAATAATGCAGAGGAATGGGAGACCATACTCAGAAGTGCCGACCTTAGCATACAACGATACGCTACCCGCCTGGCAGCAGAAGCTGCGCGACTATACCGTTGCTAGTCTTCCAGCTGCGACGCTGCCCCTCCCCGGACGCCTGCGTGCGGGCCCGGAGGGGCACGGGTCTTCTTCTGGCGGAAATAAAGTTTCTTCACTCACTCACGGTATAGTATACGACGTGTTTTTATATGTGTGGTAAAAAGTTATGATTTCCTTGAAAGGTTCAATTTGCTTTACAGTCTCCAAAATCGACTGCAGTCGACATCGATGGCTGGGCAGGTAAAGCTTCGAATAAAACTAATGTTAGTATAATGTAAAACCATAGCTATAAAGGAACGTTGCATTATTTCTAAGGTTTGACGTATCTCGGAATATTTCTGTTTGGCACGTAGTGAGGTTTTCCTATTAGCAGAACTTTTCTGTTTCATGAGACGGTATTCAAGTAGAACTTTTTGCTCGGATAGATGGTCCATTCTGACGTAAGTTCGGCAGCGCGAATGAAGGTGCCCGAAGGCGTCCCTTCTTCGTTTCTACTTCGAGCTTCTTCATTCGCCCTGCTTTACTTATGCCTTAGAGATTGTGATTGCCATAGAGCGCATGTACAGTCCCGAATTGTCACGAGAAAACTCTAAATGTCACCCATCCGCCGTCATCAATTATGGCACCCTTCACGGTAGGCTGTTTAATCTTGGAGTCAATGCTGTCCGTTTCAAGGGGAATTTTTATGTAGCACGTATTAATTGTGCTCTGTTGTATTTCGTGTCGCTTTGTAGCCCCAGGCTGCAACGTCTTATTAACTGCGTGGTTAAACGTTTCAAAGTTTAAATGTTTACTGAAGGTCAGGAAAAGTTATTCCAGCGTTTATTTCCAACGTTTATAAAACAACAACAAACGAACATATAGAACAACACACTGACAAAAAAAAGGAACGTGGTAGTTAATCTTTGGTTACACTCTTCCCCTGTATTAATAAATAAAATAGATGAACCCGGAGGTCTCTGTGGGCCTGTGGCGCAACGGATAACGCGTCTGACTTCGGATCAGAAGATTCCAGGTTCGAGTCCTGGCAGGTTCTTTTTTAGTTTTTCCCTTCTTGGCCACCATATTGCGAACGGTTTAACATACAAGATATATCGTTCCTGCGACAACCAAAATGTAACCTAGATGGCCAGGTGGTCGAAGTTATTCCGGAACCCTCCACAACGGCACCTCTTTTTTCCCTTACGGTGTGGTTGGGGTGTCCAACGAGAAGTGAGACAATTCCTGCGCCATTTCCTTTCCTCAAAAACCAATCTTTCCACTGTGTGCAACGCGACAGCGGCCAACATACCATCTTATTTGTGTGGGCGCGTGAACCATCATTGCTGCTTTGGAAGTATTGCTGTCTTAGAGTATTTCTGTCGGACACGAACCCTTGACAGTGAATACCCGGCCTTCGCCGTGGCTATACCATACTGCAGACTCATCCTGGAGAGAGAGAGATGACTTTTATTTTTCAGCTCAAGTCCGAGCCTTCCTCATCCTGGAATCCAAGCAGGATTGGGAAAGGAAACACAAACCAAAACAGAAACAAAAGGCAAATAATGAAATTTATGCAGTCACACTTTTCAAAGAGGCAATAAAATACGCTGCATCTTTACAGACAACGACACTCTGTGGCGTTCAAAACGCTACAGCTTCCAGTTACTTTTCGGCCACGCGGTAGCCACTGTTGCATTGCAGGTCACACTGGACGCGACTGTGTTGCGCATCAAAGCGGCACGCGCGAGCAGGCAACGCGTCAGAACACTGAAGAGCCTAGAGGTACTTGACGTACTTGAGTGACGTACTTGAGTGTAAACATTCACGCTTTTAAACCCAAAAACCCTACTGAGGGGCATGATGTGGGCAGCCTTCGTGGAGAATGCAGCAGCACTGAGATCGCCCGGGCACCGTCAGAAATCGTCGGCTGAGCGTGCCTCCACACACACACACACACACACACACACACACACACACACACACACACACACACACACACACACACACACACACACACACACACACACACGCGCGCACACACACACACACACACACACACGCACACGCACACGCACACGCACACACACACACACACACACAGTTACTAGAACCAACTCAGTTTCACAGCTCCCCATACCGCCCAGCGGAGGAGAGTGTCCCAAGCGGCGGTCACGAGAACTAACGGCGGTGTAGTCGAGTCTTGCTCCCTGCCGGGCGCGTCGTCTGCTACAGGCAGCGCAGAAGCGAGGAGCGGCCGGCACTTATGAGGTTTTGGCGAGCTGCGTTTGCGCTCTACATGGCTGCAGTAAAATAATACTTCAATTGCGGCAGCTTTTCCTTCGAAGCTGCGTATTATCTTGGAGAACACGTTTGTGTGATGCGAAATTAGGCTTTTAATATCGTGAAAAAAGTCCAAAAATGCTGGCAACACGCTCTCCAGCATTGTTTCTTGCTTTGCTCAATGGCTTGTGTTTTCTAGCGCGTACCCCAGTGCATAGTTCCTATAATGTAAAGAGGTCAGACAAAGTTTCAGTGCGTGGGTGCACTCTACTTTAGGAGGGAACGTAGTGAATATTCGAATATCCACTGCGTTGTCGGTAATGCTGCGGACTCCAGACTGTCACTTTGTGCAGCGCAGCTGGACATTTCGGAATGCACTTTTGCGATCTCGGAATCTTCTAAGTTACCTCGTGGCACTGCTGTCGCGACACACTGGGCACCGCGACCCATTGGAGGCCTTCTCTTCGGCGTATTGCATTTTGGCTTTGAAATATGCGCCTGGAATAAAGGAAACAGCTTCGGAAGAGAGCCTGGTGCCAGCATCCATTTCCCTGTCTCCAAAAGCACTTCCGTACCTTGCACTACATGGGGATAGTGCTTTAGAAGGTCTTCTTCTTCGAAATGGAGATCACAAACTTTGCATTTCGAGGTCTGTTTGCGATCCTTTCTGTGAAGTGCACGCTCCCATCTTTTAAACTCGATGTGGTCTTTTGGCGGCCCGAAGCAATGACGGTCCGTTGAGTCATCGTTGCGATACCCGCTATTGCACCCCGGTGAAAAGCAGGTCGGCATGAACAGGTCCGATGTCACAAAATACAAACAAAAATTAAGTAAGAAGCAGACGACACAAAGCGGCTGTCGCAAGCGCGCTTTACAAAGGGCGCAGCAGGGCCAGCAACCAACGTCTCCGCTTCGGCGGACGCGGTTACTGCGACGCGCGTCTTTTCAAGGGCGCAGCAGGTCCAGGAACCAGCGTCTCCGCTTCGGCCAACGTTTCTAGATAAAGACAGTTGGAAAACATGCTCCGGGTATGCGGCCCCTTTCTGTCGCCGATTTCATCTCAAAGAGATACGATCGCCATCTTTCGGCTGGTAGGAGTACCGCGTTTGTTCTTCCATGGCCTCCGTGCCTCCGTAACCAGCTCAAGCATCGGTACATCAACACTGCGCTTGATCTCAGAGGCCACGATTTCTCTTCACCGCCGCGGCGCCCATTGGCTCCGCTTGGTCACAGTTTGCTGCGCGAATGATTAGTGTTAGCTCGCGCCTCGCATCGTCTGCGCAGGGGGCGGCTGCTTCTAGCCGCGCTCATCTACGAATTGGGAAGTCCGCGTGCGCTCTACGTCTGGGGTACGTCAGGGCAGGATGCTCGAGGTTGAGCTTCTGGCTGTAAATATCGGAAAAAACTGGAAGCCCTTCTTTCCGCGGTTTAGAGAAACATGACGTACCGCTTGCCTCCTCGTAGTTTATGTTGATAATATTATATAAAAACGTTGGGCTGGGAGTAGCAGACGACGCGCTCATCCTAAAGCGACAGCAGCGCCACCGCCTAGACGGTGATCGCGTGGTGGTGGTGGTGAAAACTTTTAATTACTGAAATAGAGTTTGGGAGCCACAGAGTGGCCCCGCTACATGGTCGGCGTCCCTAGTCCGGGACACCGCATGACAATGCCCCGTCTCTAGCCCGTTTCACCAGAGCCCTTTGGGACTCAAGCGAGGAGCAGTAGAGAAGGGCAGTCTCCCATGCCTCTCTGGAAGGGGTAGGGGAAGGGGGGAGGTGGGGATTTTGAGTACATGCCCACACCATGTGGAAGATATCACAGGTCTCCCCACAGTGTGGGCATCGCCCATCCGTGTTAGGATCGTAATGCTTTAAGATTGCAGGACAGAGTAGAGTACCTGTCTGCAGGCGCCTTAAAGTTCGCTCCTCCGATACGATCCTCCTAGTGATCGCGTGGGGCCGCTCTGCTCCCTGGCTCGCCGGCGCAGTTTGCCAACTGTCTTCACTAGAAACGTTGGCTTCGGCGGACGCGGTTACTGCGACGCGCGTCCTTTCAAGGGCGTAGCAGGGCCAGCAACCAGCGTCTCCGCTTCGGCGGACGCTGTTACTGCGACGCGCGTCTTTTCTATCTCTGTTGCTGTTACGTTAATATGTAAATAGTTTTATTACCATTGTACCTCATCCCCTGTCCTTTCTACAATCCTCTCACCTCTTTCATTTCTCTCCTACACACTGCCTGCTATCCTTTATTTCTGCTGAACCAGCTGAGGTGCTTTCAGCAGCGATGGCAGATGCCGGAGCTAGCAACAATCTTTTTCCTTTCATTTACCATGTATTGCTTTCAACTCTCTTCTGTCTGCACGTGGCAGCGGTGGTGGCTCAGCTGTATATCGGTGGCCCGAAGAAATGACTGTCCGTCGTGTCATCGTTGCGATACCCGCTATTGCACCCCGGTGCAAAACAGGTCAGCATGAAGAGGCCCGATGTTACAACATACAAACAAAAAATTCAGGCGCCGCTTTGAGGATCTAAAGTGCGCGAGACGAAAGCCTTTCCACGCAACTTTGGCCGCACGGCTGTTGGCACACACGAGGCGGCAGAACCAACGTTATTTTGCGAGGAGGCTATGGGGTGACTTGGTTTGGCTAGCCATGACTAATTGGGTCATGACCCATGCCTTACTAGTCATGATTGGTTACCAACTAGTCATGATTAGTTAATGACTAACTAGCCATGACTAGTTAATTGATGGCTGGTTAATGACTAGCTAGTCATGACTAATTAGTTGATGACTAACTAGTCATGATTCGTTAATGATGAACTAGTCATGTCTGGTCAATGACTAGCTAGTCGTGACTAACCAGCAATGACAAACCAGTCATGACTAGTCATGACTAAGCAGTCATTAAGCAATAATAACTAGTCATGTCTGCTTAATGACTGACTACTCATGACTAACCATTCATTGACCAATCATAACTAGTCATGACTACTTAATGACTAATTTATCATGACTGCTTAATGACTAACCAGTCATGACTAATCAGTAATTAGTCATGGTTAGTAATGACTAACCAGTCATGACTAACCATGAGTGGTTAGTGGCTAGCTAGTCATGACTTACTAGTCATGATGGGTTATTGACTTACTAGTCATGATTGATTATTGACTAACTTGTCATGATTAGTTAATGACTAACTAGTCATGATTGGTTAATGACTAACTAGCCATGATTGGTTAATGACTAACTAGCCATGAATAGTTAATTGCTGACTGGTCAATGACTAGCTAGTCATGACTAATTAGTTGATGACTAACTAGTCATGATTGGTTAATGACTAATAGGTCAGGACTATTTAGGTCATGACTAATTAGTTGGTGACTAACTAGTCATGATTGGTTAATGACTAACTAGTCATGACTAGTTAATTGATGACTGGTTAATGACTAGCTAGTTTGACTTATTAGTTGATGACTAACTAGTCATCATTGGTTAATGATGAACTAGACATGTCTGGTTAATGACTAGCTAGTCACGACTAACCAATCATGACTAACTACTGATGAGTGATTAATGACTAACGAATGACTAACCAGTCATGACTGGTTAATCATCACTAGTTAGTCATTAAACAATCATGACTAAATAGTCATGAGTTAATGACTGGTTCAAATGCCAAATGAGTAGTTAATGACTTCAAATGCCAAAGGCCCTGGTTCGATGCTCAGCCTCGACACAGCTTTTTAAGGTGGCGGTTCCACTGCCGCCATCTTGCGAGTAGTTCATATTCTGCCACCAGGCTATGACACTGATCCATCACTGAGAAAGTGTCTACCCGTCTTGCCCCCAGCGACCCGAGACTGGTTTTGGTTGAGATGTTGAGATACGTGTCCGGTCCTTTCTTGACCCGTGCACCCGTGCTGCGTGAAGGCTTTTCTTTTGTTGCTGCGCCTGCCTTCAGAGGATTACAAACGAACCATGGCAAGCCCGGCTGCTAGTTTCCGTCGTGCGTGGGGGGAGGTGTTGGCTGGGGTGGTTCCGCATGCTTCTTTCTCTGCCTGTCCCTCACCAAAGCCAAAGAGAGTGGGGTTTCCTTTATTCGGTCTATGGTTCCGGAAGGGTGAAGGGAAAAAGTTGGAGAGCCGGGGCAAAGAGGGTACCGCCTTTGTCCAAACGGCGTCAGAGGTGGGGTGATCCTTGTTCGGGATAAGGATACCAGCACGGGAACAGAGGACCGTTTCCTTCTCTCTCTTGTTTAGCCTTGGCTAAATAGCCGCAGAAAGCTGTACCGTCGATGTTACTATCTGGAGGGCCTCCTTTGAGGGAATGTGCCGTTTCGTTCTTGAGTTTTACCCGACTACAGACTTTCCTGTTTTCAATGTCGTGACATATATTAGTGGGAGCAAAGAAAAGGAAACAAATAATGCTGCCCAGCCCGCATCGCAAAAGGCACAACGTCGACACAGTGGAAACTTGGGAGAGTTAGTGATAATTGTCGACATAATTGCACAGAGCAAATTAGTAAGTAAGCGAAAAGAGGAAGCGGACGCCAAAAATAAGGAAGGTGTGAAATAAAGAAAATTAATTATGTTTATGCCCCATGTATATATTTCTAGCGTTTCTTGTTTTGTTTTTTTTCAATGAACCTTATAGTTGAAATCGGTGCCTTTCTTGTGTCCTTCTTTCTTCCCTCGTCTTTTGCGCGTTCAATCACTTCGTCACTGTTGATGCATAGTAATATTAGTAGTAGTCGGAACACTCCTGGTCTAGAGTGTAACCTGCTAACTATAGCGCTGAGAAAAAATATATATTTTTTATCAAATGATATTGCATCTATGATAAGAAAACTATAACAAAGACAGCTATACAATTTAGTCAACGCTAAGCGTATGCCTGTCCAACCTTATAAACTATGGTTGGTAAAGAAAAAGGCAGAGAGAAGTGGGCAATTGTCAATTTCTGTTTACCCTTGAGATGAATCGACATTGCGCAAGAGACGTGAAATTGCTATTGAGAGGGTTAGCACCGCAGGGTGTCGGAATGTGTTTACCTCAGAAGCAAATATTCGTCGTACATGCGGCGGCACCTTGCAACCAATTCCGATCAACTTCGACGGAATTTTGCCAAGGCTCACAAAAATGCAGTATACAGATGCATACCATTCACGAGGGGGACTCGAGACTTTTTTATAGACATTGTACGAAGGAATGCTGCCAAAAAAAAGGGGTCGGCTACAAAGCGATAGTTCTGTAGGCACTTAGGGCGACCCCCTCCCCTCTCTCGTTAGGACCCTCAACTGCGTGCTCTTATTCATTTTAGACGTACGTCTTTCTTGTATCCAGTTTGCATCATTAGGTTGCTTATTCCCTCCATAATTTTCCATCGCGTGCTGAAATGTGTATCTTTCTTGCCTTGCGTCGATTTGCCTCGATTTGGTTGGATCAAAGATTGAAAAAGTGCGCCCGCGTATGTGTGTGTGTATGCGTGCGTGTCCACGCGCGCGTACCTGGAAACTGTAGGAACAGCTGCTATTTTCACACCGTCTATTGTCAGGAAACTGTAGCCTCGTTTACATGAACCCGACTTCGGCGGGTCGAGCCAGGAGATCGAGTTGAGCAAGGTCAGCCCAACTTTACTGCATGTTTACATGAACTCGATTTTAGCGAGTCGCGACCGGTTCAACAGCAGCGGCACCAAGCGTCGAACGGCGCAGCGGGAAAGGGCAGTGGCAGCCGGGAAGATTGCGGCATGCACGGCTGCCTCGCAGGCGCTACGGCGCAAGCGAATAACAGGTTCGCGTTTATCACCTCTCCTTCCACTAACCCGACTCAGACCGGTTTACGTGCTATCTGCTGTTGGGGTCGAGGGAGTCAACCCACCCCCTGCAGCGGAGTTGACTGGACTCGCTCCCTCGACTCCCGGACCCGACTCGTTTAAATGAACCCAGTAACCGGTTTTCAGCTCAAATCCTCCACTCAACCCGTCATGTAAACACCGCTTATAACGTGCTTGTAATCATTTTCCGAGAATTCCTTTTCGTGCGGCGCTAGTCTACCCCGCCTGCAGGAGGGGCGCGCAGCAAGGGGAGGGGGCGGTCCTTTGTGCCAGTTCCGGAAGAGGGGACCTCACAGAACTATAGTCGGTTACAACTAAAGAACGAAGCGGCACATGCAACTCAGAGGGAGCCCTCCAGCCAGTCACGTCGATTTCTGTGGCTGTGCATGCAGCCAAGCCTGCGAAAGAGAAGGAAGGAGACGGCGTTTTGTCCCAGTGTAGCCGAGAGTGGATGTCCTTTGTTCGGGATAAGGCTAAAAGAATAATAACGCAAAAAGAAAGGAAAAGATTTTGCTGCCCCGGCATCCGCCATCGTCTCTAGGAGCACCTGAGCTGGAGCAGGGGAAAAGACAGGGAGAAAGGCGAAGGTACTAGTAGGTGTGGTGCCCCCGTTTATTGTTCTAGCTGCACTGGCCACTAAAGGGGGAGGGGGGGAGAGGGCTGGGCTGCTCACCTTTCGCACAGATCCGCGCGAGAGCGTCTTTTTCGCAAAAGCGCTGAATGTTACAGGTGGGGTCATATTCGGCAACAGACGGTCGTGGCAGCTTCAGTCTCCACTGCTGTCGCGGCGCACCTGTGGAGACCGAACAGAAACCTGTTCGGTCGACGCGCTTGGCTGGGCGGTCTCCTGTGATGGGCATGTGCTGCTTCGTTCTTGAGTTGTACCCGACTTATATGCCACATGGATTCATTTCAGCGGTGGAACATGGCGCTCTCTAAACCAAGGCATTCGTTTGAAGAAAGTGCGAGTCTAGTTCAGGAAAACTGCACCTGCTCCATGGTTAGTCCTGAAATAGTGCAGCTGCAGCCGCCATGGAAGCAGATGATGGTTTGCGGGTTGTGATAAACGGCGGAGGCTCAAGTAACTTTCACTCGTCGACAAGCTAGAACGCTGCTCGAGTTCTCCAAAGAAAACGGATCGAGGCTGGTTCATGGCAACATGTTATTGTGATGTGCTGTTTGCACATTTCTTCATGAGATACGAGAGGTTGGCTGCCGCTGATGTAGGCTGTAAACAGCTGGCTGCAATTCATTGGCATCGCAAAGGCTAGCGACGACCAGGCCTGCACTCGACCATCCGTTTTGGAAGCAGACAGTGCCAAACTGCGCTCAAAGTGCCGGAACTAGCGGTACACACCCGCCGCACCGCCGCTGCCGCAGAACTTTGCCGAACTGGTGCATTGAGTGCAGGCGAATCGAGCGCTCTCCAACTTCCCCTCCACAGCGC
This sequence comes from Amblyomma mixtum, assembly GCF_055824585.1. Lineage (NCBI taxonomy): Eukaryota > Metazoa > Arthropoda > Arachnida > Ixodida > Ixodidae > Amblyomma > Amblyomma mixtum. The sequence continues at coordinate 48,688,302 of NC_143014.1, forward strand.
TAGCCGGAACAACGAACAACCGGCAGCACGAAGCGAAAGCCTGTCTCTTCCCTTTCCTGTCGCTTTAGTAATGCCTGTCCTCGAAAAATAATACGACGCCCTGAATGCGTTTCGTAGCGTCAGGCGAAAAAAATTGGCAGTGGCTTAGCTCTGCTATGCCTGGATATACGTAGCGTAAAGTGCTCCGGTGTTTCGGCCGCACGTTTCGCCTTGGCTGCTCGACGGCGAACTGCCAGGCGACAACCTCGGGATCGGAAGAATTTACATTTTCCAGTCTTCTGCGTCATTTGGCAGCGGCTCGACTCTCCTTAGCTTACCAGAGCTTACATGTTGAGCGCGACCGTCATTTCTCCGCGCACCCTCCTCGCGCATGCGCAGTAGCGCGCGGCGCAACTGTCGTAAACACGAGGTCACGCGTCGGAGAGGAGCGCAAGCCGGCGGCGCCGGCAGCGAGAAGCTCGCACCGGCTGTGGCGAGGAGGCGACGCACCTGCGGACCTGCGCCTCTCGTGACGTCACGCGGTTCTCGCGCATGCGCATAACAGGCGGCGCACACTCGCGCAAAACTCGGCTCTGACCCGCGTAGTGTGGCTTTACTAGCTTTACGCTACAAAACAATCCAGCAAAGCAATATGGCGGAAATCTGCTTGGAAGTTCGACACACACTACATAGGGCAAAATCGAGGGAAACGTGCAAACATCGTAGAGGTATCGTTCCCTCTCGTGAACACCTCCTGATTGTAAATGTTTAGCAGCGCCACACTCGTTATTTTTTTGAACTGTGATTATTTAGTACACGTGCAAGTGTGTAGATGGCGCTACTTACTTCATTTATCTACATTTATCGCATGTCGCTGCGTTATTGCTATTATTGTTTGTATTCTGTGGACTTTGTTCTTGGCAATTGTGACAAGTTGATTAAAAGAATGAGAGACCGACATTTTAAGAGTATATTTGCCAGAAAAAAAGAAGCCGCGGAACGTTTCAAGAGCTTGTGTCCTTCATGACGAGAACAAAAAAGGTAGCTAAAATCAACTAGACATTGCGCATTCCCCAAAAGCCGTAGAGCAAAGGCGATGCTTAGCCGCGTAGAGCGAAGTAATAAGTTTCTTCACGCAAAATCTCAAAACTGCCACGCGCTGGTTACCTGAACAGTATTGCATTCCGTTTTTAACTATTTCGAAAAAACGCTAATTTTGATCAGGAATAACTTTTAAACTAAACAAGGCAGACGGATGAAATTTTCAGAATGAAAGGGCGATTAGACGATCTCAAACTATACAAAAAGGCGCCGTAGTGCAATGCATATCCCAAAAGTTATTGCAGATTACATTGTTCTGTTTTCTATGCTTTTCAAACATGCGTGGCTAATAAACTAATCTATACACGTACTTCTAAATGCTTAAATATGTTCACTAGCATCAGATCTCAAAGTATCTCGAAAGATATTTCTCTAGGTGCAAGAGGTTTTTCACAATTTTGCATTTCCTGAGACAAGTTGAGCTCAACTGCCAGTTTTCATCTTTGCGTTTTCATTTACAGTTGAAACAAATTTGCAGCTACCGTTAAACAAAATGCATCTTTTGAAAGCAGAGAAAAGTAGCTTTTCGGAGATATCTGAACCATATTTATGAAGCGAACGAGCGAGGTACAGTCGACGTACAAATATCACCAAAAATGGTTCCCGCTCACCGTCAGAGTGGGACCGCCACCTTAAGTAGTGACGCCGAAACACGGACACATCTGCCGACACGGCTGCAAACGACAGTATGAGGCATTAAAGGCTTTCGCCTTAAAATTAACTGAGAAGCGGACAACACAAAGCGGCTGTCGCGAGTGCACCTTAAAAAGGGCGCAGCAGGGCAGCGAGCCGCACAGAGCGGCGACGAGGGTACGAGGGAGCAAGACTCGATCGCAGCGCCACTAGTTCGCGCGACCGCCACTTGGGACACCTCTCTGGGCACCGCTGTGAAACTGACTTGGTTCTAGTAACGTTGCACACACACACATACGCCGCCGCGGTGGCTCAGTGGTTATGGTGCTCGGCTGCTGCCCCGAAAGACGCGGGTTCGATCCCGGCCGCGGCAGTTGAATTTCTTTGGAGGAGAAAATCTAGATGCCCGTGCGCTGAGCGATATCATTGCACGTTAAAGAACCACAGGTGGTCGAAATTTCCGGAGCCCTTCACTACGTCGTCCCTCATAGCCTGAGTTGCTTAGGGACGGTAAACACACACACACGAGCGCACACACGATCACGCGCACACACACACGCAGGTGGAACCAATGGTTAAAACAACCTGGTTTTGCTGCTGCTGGCCGAGGGACCAGTTGCGATAGCCGCCATAGAAGGAGGAGTCACAGTAGCGACGCGGAGCGTAAGTAATACCCCTGTCAAGCGGGCAAGTTAAGTGCACTTACGGAAAGTGTACTTTGCTGTACGTACACTTTGCCGCATCTAAACGACGCAAGTGGAGTGTCACTCGCGGAAAGTGCGCTCCGCCAGGAGTGCGTTCACGGACCATACTTTGCTGGCCGAGTGCGTAGCCTAGACGCCAGCGGTTCCAATGGTACAAAATTTATAATCCATAAATGTACTTACAACTTTATTTTACGTGTTATAAACTGTTTTCAGAAAAAAGTTCGTTGGTTATAGCTGCAACCGAAGCAACAAAACAAGTAAACGTGATCAGATGCAACATCGCTGCCCGCCGCCATCTTGTTTGTTGTCGAAATTCTGGATAGCCTTGGCTGGTCTTGGCTTTTCTGCTATTTAAATTTTTTTTTCATCGTTAAAAACTGTTGAGCCTCGCTTTATTTGCACTATCACGTTAAGCAATCAAATATTATTAGTCCTTTTTCTTTTCCATCGGCCTGTTCAGAAATTCCGCTCATTTTCTGTAGCAATTATTTTTTTACTATGAGTGCACTTTGCTTTCCCGTTTAGCACCGCGTAGCCCAAAGTGTCACTCGGGATGCCAAAGCGCACTCCCCGTAAGTGCACTTAACTTGCCCGCTTGACAGGGGTATAGAGAGAAATAGGTAGAAATTAATTTAATAAAAATAAACACGTCTTTCCATGAGGGCATAAAAATTAAGTTTCTATTTTCACTTCAGACGAGCACATTCCAGTGTGCCAGTAAGAGTCAAATCCCCAGCAGCTTGAAAGTGAAGTATTTCCTGGTAATATGGGAATATCACCATCAAATACTTCTGAACACAAGCTTCTGGTCATGAAATAAAAGCTGACAAAGTGAACATTTTGCTTTGTTAGTGTTTCGCAGAAGAGCCACCGTTCTATGCAGCTGCACGGAGCTGTTTTTTAATATCAGTCTAACAATAGGTTTCAACTTCATCTACACGCACTCGGCCAAACCACACTGTATTGAGAAAAATGCCTCTTTCCCCTCTTTCATTGAGAACACGGTGTTAAGTGCTATTGTCCCAGCAAAAGTGACAGTCACTGAGACAAACCAGCGCTAAACAGCTCTGCACCCGGGTAGTCTATGAGCGCATTTTCGAATCCATGCATACTGCTTCCAACTAAAAACAGCTCCGAATGCGCATCATGCGTTGAATATACTTCAAAAATTTTACAAAAAAAAATTATTGTGGCAAAAGAAGCAATATTACGTTTATTTGAAAAATAGCATATTGTTGCCAGACTCTCGTGAAAAACACTGTGGCCAGATTTCGAAAGTAAATTAGTAATTTATTTCAAAACAATATTCTTTAAGAACCAAATATTACTTCACGGCAATAAAAATGATGACTGAAAATTGGCAACGCGTACATTATAATTTTGAGTTTATGCAATACGCACATTGTGTCTAGATTTTCGAGCTTTAAAAGTGCATAGTGGCCAGACTTCTATGCTAAATGACTTTTTTTTAACACCTTTTAGGAGTCCATTATTACTTAACGTCATTTAAAATGATGACGCATATTTGGCGACGCGTAGATTATGATTCTATATGTGTGTGTGTGTGTGTGAGGCACATTGTGTGCAGATTTTCGAAGTTAGAAGAGTGGTGGCCAGAGTTATATGCTGACAAAGAAAAACAACTTTTTCTTTTTTGAAACAAGGTTTGCGTTATAGTATACGACGTGTTTTTATATGTGTGGTAAAAAGTTATGATTTCCTTGAAGGGTTCAATTTGCTTTACAGTCTCCAAAATCGACTGCAGTCGACATCGATGGCTGGGCAGGTAAAGCTTCGAATAAAACTAATGTTAGTATAATGTAAAACCATAGCGATAAAGGAACGTTGCATTATTTCTAAGGTTTGACGTATCTCGGAATATTTCTGTTTGGCACGTAGTGAGGTTTTCCTATTAGCAGAACTTTTCTGTTTCATGAGACGGTATTCAAGTAGAACTTTTTGCTGGGATAGATGATCCATTCTGACGTAAGTTCGGCAGCGCGAATGAAGGTGCCCGAAGGCGTCCCTTCTTCGTTTCTACTTCGGGCTTCTTCATTCGCCCTGCTTTACTTATGCCTTAGAGATTGTGATTGCCATAGAGCGCATGCACAGTCCCGAATTGTCACGAGAAAACTCTAAATGTCACCCATCCGCCGTGATCAATTATGGCACCCTTCACGGTAGGCTGTTTAATCTTGGAGTCGATGCTGTCCGTTTCAAGGGGAATTTTTAAGTAGCACGTATTAATGGTGCTCTGTTGTATTTCGTGTCGCTTTGTAGCCCCAGGCTGCAACATCTTATTAACTGCGTGGTTAAACGTTTCAAAGTTTAAATGTTTACTGAAGGTCAGGAAAAGTTATTTCAGCGTTTATTTCCAACGTTTATAAAACAACAACAAACGAACATATAGAACAAACGAACATATAGAACAACACACTGACAAAAAAAAGGAACGTGGTAGTTAATCTTTGGTTACACTCTTCCCCTGTATTAATAAATAAAATAGATGAACCCGGAGGTCTCTGTGGGCCTTATACAATGGAGGCCAGGGACGCGACGTACTTAAGCGTGTGAAGGCGATGCAGGTGCCGCCAAGTGCAAAAACTTTTTTCTTTAAATTACATACCGGAACACTACCAGTAAAGGAATTCTTGGAAAGGAAGCAGTTATTTCTACCTTGGGGATCACATTGTTTAATTTGTAAACAACCAGAAACAATAGACCACGTTTTTTTGCACTGTTGGGAGGGGGTATACTTTTGGGACATTTTGCAACGGACTTTAAAAAAGGAATTTCCGCTCGACGCTCATGGTATTCGGTACTTGCCTATAGTGAGTGAGGATGGGACACCATTCGACCTCATTATGCTAATGGGCCTCCATTGTATTTGGCGCTCCAGAATGGCAGGATATCATTGCGATCCTGATGCACGGCCAGCACGGATCTATTTTCGGGAGTGCATGCATAAGTATATTGAAGTTCAGAAACTTGCTCCTGAAGCTCCCGAGTGGCTCGAAAGAGTCGAGCCTTTGGTGACGCTTAAGGAGTTTTAATATGATGAAGCCACGCACCCCCGGGCGGATAGTGTTGTTAATTATTGCTCATTGCGCTCTGTAAGTGTATATGTGTACTGTGGTTCTTGCCGAAGTCAGGCAATAAATAAAAAAAAGGGCCTGTGGCGCAACGGATAACGCGTCTGACTTCGGATGAGAAGATTCCAGGTTCGAGTCCTGGCAGGCCCTTTTTCAATTTTTCCCTTCTTGGCCACCATATTGCGAATGGTTTAACATACAAGATATATCGTTCCTGCGACAACCAAACTGTAACCTAGATGGCCAGGTGGTCGAAGTTATTCCGGAACCCTCCACAACGGCACCTCTTTTTTCCCTTACGGCGTGGTTGGGGTGTCCAACGAGAAGTGAGACAAGTCCTGCGCCATTTCCTTTCCTCAAAAACCAATCTTTCCACTGTGTGCAACGCGACAGCGGCCAACATACCATCTTATTTGTGTGGGCATGTGAACCATCATTGCTGCTTTGGAAGTATTGCTGTCTTAGAGTATTTCTGTCGGACACGAACCCTTGACAGTGAATACCCGGCCTTCGCCGTGGCTATACCATACTGCAGACTCATCCTGGAGAGAGAGGGAGAGATGACTTTTATTTTTCAGCTCAAGTTCGAGCTTTCCTCATCCTGGAATCCAAGCAGGATTGGGAAAGGAAACACAAACCAAAACAGAAACAAAAGGCAAATAATGAAATTTATGCAGTCACACTTTTCAAAGAGGCAATAAAATCCCCTGCATCTTTATAGACAACGACACTCTGTGGCGTTCAAAACGCTACGGCTTCCAGTTACTTCTCGGCCACGCGGTAGCCACTGTTGCATTGCAGGTCACACTGGACGCGACTGTGTTGCGCATCAAAGCGGCACGCGCGAGCAGGCAACGCGTCAGAACACTGAAGAGCATAGAGGTACTTGACGTACTTGAGTTGAATTTCTTTGGAGGAGAAATTCTAGATGTCCGTGCGCTGAGCGATATCATTGCACGTTAAAGAACCCCAGGTGGTCGAAATTTCCGGAGCCCTTCACTACGGCGTCCCTCATAGCCTGAGTTGCTTAGGGACGGTAAACACACACACACGAGCGCACACACGATCACGCACACACACACACGCAGGTGGAACCAATGGTTAAAACAACCTGGTTTTGCTGCTGCTGGCCGCAAGACCAGTTGCGATAGCCGCCATAGAAGGAGGAGTCACAGTAGCGACGCGGAGCGTAAGTAATACCCCTGTCAAGCGGGCAAGTTAAGTGCACTTACGGAAAGTGTACTTTGCTGTAAGTACACTTTGCCGCATCTAAACGACGCAAGTGGAGTGTCACTCGCGGAAAGTGCGCTCCACCAGGAGTGCGTTCACGGACCATACCAAGGGAGTGACACTCTCATAGAGCCAATGGGGACGTTTTTTTGAGAAGGCGATGGTGGCGGCACCTGGGAGAGGCGGTAAACGCATCAAAAATCCAATATGGCGGCGCGCGTTTAGGCGGCTGGTTGTGGCCGGTTGCTCGCGCTACAGTGCACTGTACTCGCGCGTTCCTGGTGCTGGCGGCCGCTAGCTCTATCCAAGCTTTGTAAATACTGGTGATTAACTGATCCCGCGCTGCATTTACGCTTGATTTCCTAAGTACTTACGGAATCTACTCACTCGCGTTTGTATTTCGATGTGTCTGTTGATGTCGAATGGTGCAGGAAGGCGAGCGGCGCGATTGCCTAGCAGCTGCGCTCGCTCGAGAACGAAAAGCGTAAATGGTTTTGTACAAAGAACAATTTATTAAAAGAACATCAGCAGTGACAATCGATGTTCAAGAATGATTTTAGGCATAAGTGACATTGATGTATCATTTCAACAGGCGTCCTAAAAATCAAATAAAAAAAAACGCTATTATGTAAACCTAGAAGAGATGAGCGCACAGAGAATATATAGGGGATAAAAAAAGGTATCAAGGTAGGTACAATAATAAAATGCCACATGACTGAATATAGGTTTGTACGTGACTTTGTAAGAGATTTAGGTAAATTAAATAGCAGCCAAGTAAAACATCTGACATGTATTGAAACGCATCAGTCTGTGGCTATGAATAAACACACGCAGAGAAAGGCAGCGAAAATTTTCAACCTTTGACTCGTGTAGAAGAAATCACAGTGTGTTGGGCTAGGGACAACATAATATGCTGCAGTGCTAGTTCTTAGCATAAAGACTCCAAGAAAAGCTCACTGTGTGACTCGACATGACGCCAATGACGCTGCTGCAGTGCGAATGTCGCCGACGTCGCCGTTTTCGCTTGCGCGGCTGACCGGGCGTCGTCTGCTTGTCGTCTGCTGCCGCGTTACCCGCGTCATCTTCGCAACTAATTTCTTTGATATCTTATTTTTAATACCTATGGCTGGTTGTAATTTAGTTCATAAGCATGATTTTATTCTTGATAGTGGTCGAAAAATTTCACCTTTATTAGGCTTAACTGCAGCCGCGGTTACCGCCGATACCAGGATCGCTGCAAACGTTTCGACCGTGGCGCCACCCTCGGCGCGGACGCGCAACTTGCAACATGCCACAGCCCTGACCATACTTTGCTGGCAGGGTGCGTAGCCTCGACGCCAGCGGTTCCAATGGTACAAAATTTATAATGCATAAAAAGTACTTACAACTTTATTTTACGCGTTATAAACTGTTTTCAGAAAAACGTTCGTTGGTTATAGCTACAACCGAAGCAACAAAACAAGTAAACGTGAAGAGATGCAACATCGCTGCCCGCCGCCATCTTGTTTGTTGTCGAAATTCTGGATAGCCTTGGCTGGTCTTGGCTTTTCTGCTATTTAAATTTTTTTTCATCGTTAAAAACTGTTGAGCCTCGCTTTATTTGCACTATCACGTTAAGCAATCAAATATTATTAGTCCTTTTTCTTTTCCATCGGCCTGTTCAGAAATTCCGCTCATTTTCTGTAGCAATTATTTTTTTACTATGAGTGCACTTTGCTTTCCCGTTTAGCACCGCGTAGCCCAAAGTGTCACTCGGGATGCCAAAGCGCACTCCCCGTAAGTGCACTTAACTTGCCCGCTTGACAGGGGTATAGAGAGAAATAGGTAGAAATTAATTTAATAAAAATAAACACGTCTTTCTATGAGGGCATGAATATTTAGTTTCTATTTTCACTTCAGGGGAGCACATTCCATTGTGCCAGTAAGAGTCAAATCCCCAGCAGCTTGAAAGTGAAGTATTTCCTGGTAATATGGGAATATCACCATCAAATACTTCTGAACACAAGCTTCTGGTCATGAAATAAAAGCTGACAAAGTGAACATTTTGCTTTGTTAGTGTTTCGCAGAAGAGCCACCGTCCTATGCAGCTGCACGGAGCTGTTTTTTAATATCAGTCTAACAATAGGTTTCAACTTCATCTACACGCACTCGGCGAAACCACACTGTATTGAGAAAAATGCCTCTTTTCCCCTCTTTCATTGAGAGCACGGTGTTAAGTGCTATTGTCCCAGCAAAAGTGACAGTCACTGAGACAAACCAGCGCTAAACAGCTCTGCACCCGGGTAGTCTATGAGCGCATTTTCGAATCCATGCATTCTGCTTCCAACTAAAAACAGCTCCGAATGCGCATCATGCGTTGAATATACTTCAAAAATTTTACAAAAAAATTATTGTGGCAAAAGAAGCAATATTACGTTTATTTGAAAAATAGCATATTGTTGCCAGACTCTCGTGAAAAACACTGTGGCCAGATTTCGAAAGTAAATTAGTAATTTATTTCAAAACAATATTCTTTAAGAACCACATATTACTTCACGGCAATAAAAATGATGACTTAAAATTGGCAACGCGTACGTTATAATTTTGAGTTTATGTAATACGCACATTGTGTCTAGATTTTCGAGCTTTAAAAGTGCATAGTGGCCAGACTTCTATGCTAAATGACTTTTTTTTAACACCTTTTACGAGTCCATTATTACTTAACGTCATTTAAAATGATGACGCAAATTTGGCGACGCGTAGATTATGATTCTATATGTGTGTGTGTGTGTGAGGCACATTGTGTGCAGATTTTCGAAGTTAGAAGAGTGGTGGCCAGAGTTATATGCTGACAAAGAAAAACAACTTTTTCTTTTTTGAAACAAGGTTTGCGTTATAGTATACGACGTGTTTTTATATGTGTGGTAAAAAGTTATGATTTCCTTGAAAGGTTCAATTTGCTTTACAATCTCCAAAATCGACTGCAGTCGACATCGATGCCTGGGCAGGTAAAGCTTCGAATAAAACTAATGTTAGTATAATGTAAAACCATAGCGATAAAAGAACGTTGCATTATTTCTAAGGTTTGACGTATCTCGGAATATTTCTGTGTTTGGCACCTAGTGAGGTTTTCCTATTAGCAGAACTTTTCTGTTTCATGAGACGGTATTCAAGTAGAACTTTTTGCTGGGATAGATGGTCCATTCTGACGTAAGTTCGGCAGCGCGAATGAAGGTGCCCGAAGGCGTCCCTTCTTCGTTTCTACTTCGAGCTTCTTCATTCGCCCTGCTTTACTTATGCCTTAGAGATTGTGATTGCCATAGAGCGCATGTACAGTCCCGAATTGTCACGAGAAAACTCTAAATGTCACCCATCCGCCGTGATCAATTATGGCACCCTTCACGGTAGGCTGTTTAATCTTGGAGTCGATGCTGTCCGTTTCAAGGGGAATTTTTATGTAGCACGTATTAATTGTGCTCTGTTGTATTTCGTGTCGCTTTGTAGCCCCAGGCTGCAACGTCTTATTAACTGCGTGGTTAAACGTTTCAAAGTTTAAATGTTTACTGAAGGTCAGGAAAAGTTATTCCAGCGTTTATTTCCAACGTTTATAAAACAACAACAAACGAACATATAGAACAACACACTGACAAAAAAAAGGAACGTGGTAGTTAATCTTTGGTTACACTCTTCCCCTGTATTAATAAATAAAATAGATGAACCCGGAGGTCACTGTGGGCCTGTGGCGCAACGGATAACGCGTCTGACTTCGGATCAGAAGATTCCAGGTTCGAGTCCTGGCAGGCTCTTTTTTAATTTTTCCCTTCTTGGCCACCATATTGCGAACGGTTTAACATACAAGATATATCGTTCCTGCGGCAACCAAAATGTAACCTAGATGGCCAGGTGGTCGAAGTTATTCCGGAACCCTCCACAACTGCACCTCTTTTTTTCCTTTACGGCGTGGTTGGGTTGTCCAACGAGAAGTGAGACAATTCCTGCGCCATTTCCTTTCCTCAAAAACCAATCTTTCCACTGTGTGCAACGCGACAGCGGCCAACATACCATCTTATTTGTGTGGGCACGTGAACCATCATTGCTGCTTTGGAAGTATTGCTGTCTTACAGTATTTCTGTCGGACACGAACCCTTGACAGTGAATACCCGGCCTTCGCCGTGGCTATACCATACTGCAGACTCATCCTGGAGAGAGAGAGAGAGATGACTTTTATTTTTCAGCTCAAGTCCGAGCCTTCCTCATCCTGGAATCCAAGCAGGATTGGGAAAGGAAACACAAACCAAAACAGAAACAAAAGGCAAATAATGAAATTTATGCAGTCACACATTTCAAAGAGGCAATAAAATCCACTGCATCTTTACAGACAACGACACTCTCTGGCGTTCAAAACGCTACGGCTTCCAGTTACTTCTCGGCCACGCGGTAGCCACTGTTGCATTGCAGGTCACACTGGACGCGACTGTGTTGCGCATCAAAGCGGCACGCGCGAGCAGGCAACGCATCAGAACACTGAAGAGCATAGAGGTACTTGACGTACTTGAGTGACGTACTTGAGTGTAAACATTCACGCTTTTAAACCCAAAAACCCTACTGAGGGGCATGATGTGGGCAGCCTTCGTGGAGAATGCAGCAGCACTGAGAACGCCCGGGGCACCGTCAGAAATTGTCGGCTGAGCGTGCCTCCACACACACACACACACACACACACACACACACACACACACACACACACACACACACACACACACACACACACACACACACACACACTCACACACACACACACACACACACACACACACACACACACACAACATACACACACGCACGCACGCAAGCACGCACACACACACACACAGTTACTAGAACCAACTCAGTTTCACAGCTCCCCATACCGCCCAGCGGAGGAGAGTGTCCCAAGCGGCGGTCACGAGAACTAACGGCGGTGTAGTCGAGCCTTGCTCCCTGCCGGGCGCGTCGTCGGCTACAGGCAGCGCTGAAGCGAGGAGCGGCCGGCACTTATGAGGTTTTGGCGAGCTGCGTTTGCGCTCTACATGGCTGCAGTAAAATAATACTTCAATTGCGGCAGCTTTTCCTTCGAAGTTGCGTGTTATCTTGGAGAACACGTTTGTGTGATGCGAAATTAGGCTTTTAATATTGTGAAAAAAGTCCAAAAATGCTGGCAACACGCTCGCGAGCCTTGTTTCTTGCTTTGCTCAATGGCTTGTGTTTTCTAGCGCGTACCCGAGTGCATAGTTCCTATAATGTAAAGAGGTCAGACAAAGTTTCAGTGCGTGGGTGCACTCTACTTTAGGAGGGAACGTAGTGAATATTCGAATATCCACTGCGTTGTCGGTAACGCTGCGGACTCCAGACTGTCACTTTGTGCAGCGCAGCTGGGCATTTCGGAATGCACTTTTGCGATCTCAGAATTCTCTAAGTTACCTCGTGGCACTGCTGTCGCGACACACTGGGCACCGCGATCCATTGGAGGCTTTCTCTTCGGCGTAGTGCATTTTGCCTTTGAAATATGCGCCTGGAATAAAGGAAACAGCTTCGGAAGAGAGCCTGGTGCCAGCATCCATTTCCCTGTCTCCAAAAGCACTTCCGTACCTTGCACTACATGGGGATAGTCCTTTAGAAGGTCTTCTTCTTCGAAATGGAGATCACAAACTTTGCATTTCGAAGTCAGTTTGCGATCCTTTCTGTGAAGTGCACGCTACCATCCTTTAAACTCGATGTGCTCTTTTGGCGGCCCGAAGCAATGACGGTCCGTTGAGTCATCGTTGCGATACCCGCTATTGCACCCCGGTGAAAAGCAGGTCGGCATGAACAAGTCCGATGTCAAAAAAATACAAACAAAAATTAACTAAGAAGCAGACGACACAAAGCGGCTGTCGCAAGCGCGCTTTACAAAGGGCGCAGCAGGGCCAGCAACCAGCGTCTCCGCTTCGGCCAACGTTTCTAGATAAAGACAGTTGGAAAACATGCTCCGGGTATGCGGCCCCTTTCTGTCGCCGATTTCATCTCAAAGAGATACGAGCGCCATCTTTCGGCTGGTAGGAGTACCGCGTTTGTTCTTCCATGGCCTCCGTGCCTCCGTAACCAGCTCAAGCATCGGTACTTTAACACCGCGCTTGATCTCAGAGGCCACGATTTCTCTTCACCGCCGCGGCGCCCATTGGCTCCGCTTGGTCACAGTTTGCTGCGCGAATGATTACTGTTAGCTCGCGCCTCGCATCGTCTGCGCAGGGGGCGGCTGCTTCTAGCCGCGCTCATCTACGAATTGCGAAGTCCGCGTGCGCTCTACGTCTGGGGTACGTCAGGGCAGGATGCTCGAGGTTGAGCCTCTGGCTGTAAATATCGGGAAAAACTGGAAGCCCTTCTTTCCGCGGTTTAGAGAAACATGACGTACCGCTTGCCTCCTCGTGGTTTATGTTGATAATATTATATAAAAACGTTGAGCTGGGAGTAGCAGACGACGCGCTCATCCTAAAGCGACCGCAGCGCCACCGCCTAGACGGTGATCGCGTGGGGCCGCTCTGCTCTCTGGCTCGCCGGCGCAGTTTGCCAACTGTCTTTACTAGAAACGTTGGCTTCGGCGGACGCGGTTACTGCGACGCGCGTCCTTTCAAGGGCGTAGCAGGACCAGCAACCAGCGTCTCCGCTTCGGCGGACGCGGTTACTGCGACGCGCGTCTTTTCTATCTCTGTTGCTGTGACGTTAATATGTAAATAGTTTTATTACCATTGTACCTCTTCCCCTGTCCTTTCTACAATCCTCTCACCTCTTTCCTTTCACTCTTACACACTGCCTGCTATCCTTTATTTCTGTTGAACCAGCTGAGGTGCTTTCAGCAGCGATGGCAGATGCCGGAGCTAGCAACAATCTTTTTCCTTTCATTTACCATGTATTGCTTTCAACTCTCTTCTGTCTGCACGTGGCAGCGGTGGTGGCTCAGCTGTATATCGGTGGCCCGAAGAAATGACTGTCCGTCGTGTCATCGTTGCGATACCCGCTATTGCACCCCGGTGCAAAACAGGTCAGCATGAAGAGGCCCGATGTTACAACATACAAACAAAAAATTCAGGCGCCGCTTTGAGGATCTAAAGTGCGCGAGACGAAAGCCTTTCCACGCAACTTTGGCCGCACGGCTGTTGGCACACACGAGGCGGCAGAACCAACGTTATTTTGCGAGGAGGCAATGGGGTGACTTGGTTTGGCTAGCCATGACTAATTGGGTCATGACCCATGCCTTACTAGTCATGATTGGTTACTAACTAGTCATGATTGGTTAATGACTAACTAGCCATGACTAGTTAATTGATGGCTGGTTAATGACTAGCTAGTCATGACTAATTAGTTGATGACTAACTAGTCATGATTCGTTAATGATGAACTAGTCATGTCTGGTTAATGACTATCTAGTCGTGACTAACCAGCAATGACAAACCAGTCATGACTAGTCATGACTAAGCAGTCATTAAGCAATAATAACTAGTCATGTCTGCTTAATGACTGACTACTCATGACTAACCATTCATTGACCAATATAACTAGTCATGACTACTTAATGACTAATTTATCATGACTGCTTAATGACTAACCAGTCATGACTAATCAGTAATTAGTCATGGTTAGTAATGACTAACCAGTCATGACTAACCATGAGTGGTTAGTGGCTAGCTAGTCATGACTTACTAGTCATGATTGGTTATTGACTTACTAGTCATGATTGATTATTGACTAACTTGTCATGATTAGTTAATGACTAACTAGTCATGATTGGTTAATGACTAACTAGCCATGATTGGTTAATGACTAACTAGCCATGAATAGTTAATTGATGACTGGTTAATGACTAGCTAATTTGACTTAGTTAATGACTAACTAGACATGATTGGTTAATGACTAACTAGCCATAACTAGTTAATTGATGACTGGTCAATGAACTAGGTAGTCATCATTAATTGGTTGATGACTAACTAGTCATGATCGGTTAATGACTAATTAGTCATGGCTATTTAAGTCATGACTAATTTGTTGATGACTAACTAGTCATGATTGCTTAATGACTAAATAGTCATGACTAGTTAATTGATCACTAGTTAATGACTAGCTAGTTTGACTTATTAGTTGATGACTAACTAGTCATCATTGGTTAATGATGAACTAGACATGTCTGGTTAATGACTAGCTAGTCACGACTAACCAATCATGACTAACTACTGATGAGTGATTAATGACTAACGAATGACTAACCAGTCATGACTGGTTAATCATCACTAGTTAGTCATTAAACAATCATGACTAACTAGCCATGAGTTAATGACTGGTTCAAATGCCAAATGAGTAGTTAATGACTTCAAATGCCAAAGGCCCTGGTTCGATGCTCAGCCTCGACACAGCTTTTTAAGTAGTGACGCCGAAACACGGACACATCTGCCGACACGGCTGCAAACGACAGTATGAGGCATTAAAGGCTTTCGCCTTAAAATTAACTGAGAAGCGGACAACACAAAGCGGCTGTCGCGAGTGCACCTTAAAAAGGGCGCAGCAGGGCAGCGAGCCGCACAGAGCGGCGACGAGGGTACGAGGGAGCAAGACTCGATCGCAGCGCCACTAGTTCGCGCGACCGCCACTTGGGACAGCTCTCTGGGCACCGCTGTGAAAGTGACTTGGTTCTAGTAACGTTGCGCACACACACATACGCCGCCGCGGTGGCTCAGTGGTTATGGTGCTCGGCTGCTGACCCGAAAGACGCGGGTTCGATCCCGGCCGCGGCGGTTGAATTTCTTTGGAGGAGAAATTCCAGATGCCCGTGCGCTGAGCGATATCATTGCACGTTAAAGAACCCCAGGTGGTCGAAATTTCCGGAGCCCTTCACTACGGCGTCCCTCATAGCCTGAGTTGCTTAGGGACGGTAAACACACACACACGAGCGCACACACGATCACGCATACACACACACGCAGGTGGAACCAATGGTTAAAACAACCTGGTTTTGCTGCTGCTGGCCGCAAGACCAGTTGCGATAGCCGCCATAGAAGGAGGAGTCACAGTAGCGACGCGGAGCGTAAGTAATAATACCCCTGTCAAGCGGGCAAGTTAAGTGCACTTACGGAAAGTGTACTTTGCTGTAAGTACACTTTGCCGCATCTAAACGACGCAAGTGGAGTGTCACTCGCGGAAAGTGCGCTCCACCAGGAGTGCGTTCACGGACCATACTTTGCTGGCCGAGTGCGTAGCCTCGACGCCAGCGGTTCCAATGGTACAAAATTTATAATGCATAAAAAGTAATTACAACTTTATTTTACGTGTTATAAACTGTTTTCAGAAAAAAGTTCGTTGGTTATAGCTACAACCGAAGCAACAAAACAAGTAAACGTGATCAGATGCAACATCGCTGCCCGCCGCCATCTTGTTTGTTGTCGAAATTCTGGATAGCCTTGGCTGGTCTTGGCTTTTCTGCTATTTAAATTTTTTTTTCATCGTTAAAAACTGTTGAGCCTTGCTTTATTTCCACTATCACGTTAAGCAATCAAATATTATTAGTCCTTTTTCTTTTCCATCGGCCTGTTCAGAAATTCCGCTCATTTTCTGTAGCAATTATTTTTTTACTATGAGTGCACTTTGCTTTCCCGTTTAGCACCGCTTAGCCCAAAGTGTCACTCGGGATGCCAAAGCGCACTCCCCGTAAGTGCACTTAACTTGCCCGCTTGACAGGGGTATAGAGAGAAATAGGTAGAAACTAATTTAATAAAAATAAACACGTCTTTCCATGAGGGCATAAATATTTAGTTTCTATTTTCACTTCAGGGGAGCACATTCCAGTGTGCCAGTAAGAGTCAAATCCCCAGCAGCTTGAAAGTGAAGTATTTCCTGGTAATATGGGAATATCACCATCAAATACTTCTGAACACAAGCACCTGGTCATGAATTAAAAGCTGACAAAGTGAACATTTTGCTTTGTTAGTGTTTCGCAGAAGAGCCACCGTCCTATGCAGCTGCACGGAGCTGTTTTTTAATATCAGTCTAACAATAGGTTTCAACTTCATCTACACGCACTCGGCGAAACCACACTGTATTGACAAAAATGCCTCTTTTACCCTCTTTCATTGAGAGCACGGTGTTAAGTGCTATTGTCCCAGCAAAAGTGACAGTCACTGAGACAAACCAGCGCTAAACAGCTCTGCACCCGGGTAGTCTATGAGCGCATTTTCGAATCCATGCATACTGCTTCGAACTAAAAACAGCTCCGAATGCGCATCATGCGTTGAATATACTTCAAAAATTTTACAAAAAAATTATTGTGGCAAAAGAAGCAATATTACGTTTATTTGAAAAATAGCATATTGTTGCCAGACACTCGTGAAAAACACTGTGGCCAGATTTCGAAAGTAAATTAGTAATTTATTTCAAAACAATATTCTTTAAGAACCACATATTACTTCACGGCAATAAAAATGATGACTTAAAATTGGCAACGCGTACGTTATAATTTTGAGTTTATGTAATACGCACATTGTGTCTAGATTTTCGAGCTTTAAAAGTGCATAGTGGCCAGACTTCTATGCTAAATGACTTTTTTTTAACACCTTTTACGAGTAAATTATTACTTAACGTCATTTAAAATGATGACGCAAATTTGGCGACGCGTAGATTATGATTCTATATGTGTGTGTGTGTGTGTGTGTGTGAGGCACATTGTGTGCAGATTTTCGAAGTTAGAAGAGTGGTGGCCAGAGTTATATGCTGACAAAGAAAAACAACTTTTTCTTTTTTGAAACAAGGTTTGCGTTATAGTATACGACGTGTTTTTATATGTGTGGTAAAAAGTTATGATTTCCTTGAAAGGTTCAATTTGCTTTACAATCTCCAAAATCGACTGCAGTCGACATCGATGCCTGGGCAGGTAAAGCTTCGAATAAAACTAATGTTAGTATAATGTAAAACCATAGCGATAAAAGAACGTTGCATTATTTC
Source organism: Amblyomma mixtum (assembly GCF_055824585.1). Taxonomy (NCBI): domain Eukaryota; kingdom Metazoa; phylum Arthropoda; class Arachnida; order Ixodida; family Ixodidae; genus Amblyomma; species Amblyomma mixtum. The sequence continues at coordinate 48,706,024 of NC_143014.1, forward strand.
TAAGGTTTGACGTATCTCGGAATATTTCTGTGTTTGGCACCTAGTGAGGTTTTCCTATTAGCAGAACTTTTCTGTTTCATGAGACGGTATTCAAGTAGAACTTTTTGCTGGGATAGATGGTCCATTCTGACGTAAGTTCGGCAGCGCGAATGAAGGTGCCCGAAGGCGTCCCTTCTTCGTTTCTACTTCGAGCTTCTTCATTCGCCCTGCTTTACTTATGCCTTAGAGATTGTGATTGCCATAGAGCGCATGTACAGTCCCGAATTGTCACGAGAAAACTCTAAATGTCACCCATCCGCCGTGATCAATTATGGCACCCTTCACGGTAGGCTGTTTAATCTTGGAGTCGATGCTGTCCGTTTCAAGGGGAATTTTTATGTAGCACGTATTAATTGTGCTCTGTTGTATTTCGTGTCGCTTTGTAGCCCCAGGCTGCAACGTCTTATTAACTGCGTGGTTAAACGTTTCAAAGTTTAAATGTTTACTGAAGGTCAGGAAAAGTTATTCCAGCGTTTATTTCCAACGTTTATAAAACAACAACAAACGAACATATAGAACAACACACTGACAAAAAAAAGGAACGTGGTAGTTAATCTTTGGTTACACTCTTCCCCTGTATTAATAAATAAAATAGATGAACCCGGAGGTCACTGTGGGCCTGTGGCGCAACGGATAACGCGTCTGACTTCGGATCAGAAGATTCCAGGTTCGAGTCCTGGCAGGCTCTTTTTTAATTTTTCCCTTCTTGGCCACCATATTGCGAACGGTTTAACATACAAGATATATCGTTCCTGCGGCAACCAAAATGTAACCTAGATGGCCAGGTGGTCGAAGTTATTCCGGAACCCTCCACAACTGCACCTCTTTTTTTCCTTTACGGCGTGGTTGGGTTGTCCAACGAGAAGTGAGACAATTCCTGCGCCATTTCCTTTCCTCAAAAACCAATCTTTCCACTGTGTGCAACGCGACAGCGGCCAACATACCATCTTATTTGTGTGGGCACGTGAACCATCATTGCTGCTTTGGAAGTATTGCTGTCTTACAGTATTTCTGTCGGACACGAACCCTTGACAGTGAATACCCGGCCTTCGCCGTGGCTATACCATACTGCAGACTCATCCTGGAGAGAGAGAGAGAGATTACTTTTATTTTTCAGCTCAAGTCCGAGCCTTCCTCATCCTGGAATCCAAGCAGGATTGGGAAAGGAAACACAAACCAAAACAGAAACAAAAGGCAAATAATGAAATTTATGCAGTCACACATTTCAAAGAGGCAATAAAATCCACTGCATCTTTACAGACAACGACACTCTCGGGCGTTCAAAACGCTACGGCTTCCAGTTACTTCTCGGCCACGCGGTAGCCACTGTTGCATTGCAGGTCACACTGGACGCGACTGTGTTGCGCATCAAAGCGGCACGCGCGAGCAGGCAACGCATCAGAACACTGAAGAGCATAGAGGTACTTGACGTACTTGAGTGACGTACTTGAGTGTAAACATTCACGCTTTTAAACCCAAAAACCCTACTGAGGGGCATGATGTGGGCAGCCTTCGTGGAGAATGCAGCAGCACTGAGAACGCCCGGGGCACCGTCAGAAATTGTCGGCTGAGCGTGCCTCCACACACACACACACACACACACACACACACACACACACACACACACACACACACACACACACACACACACACACACACACACACACACACACACACACACACACACACACACACACTCACACACACACACACACACACACACACACACACACACAACATACACACACGCACGCACGCAAGCACGCACACACACACACACAGTTACTAGAACCAACTCAGTTTCACAGCTCCCCATACCGCCCAGCGGAGGAGAGTGTCCCAAGCGGCGGTCACGAGAACTAACGGCGGTGTAGTCGAGCCTTGCTCCCTGCCGGGCGCGTCGTCGGCTACAGGCAGCGCTGAAGCGAGGAGCGGCCGGCACTTATGAGGTTTTGGCGAGCTGCGTTTGCGCTCTACATGGCTGCAGTAAAATAATACTTCAATTGCGGCAGCTTTTCCTTCGAAGTTGCGTGTTATCTTGGAGAACACGTTTGTGTGATGCGAAATTAGGCTTTTAATATTGTGAAAAAAGTCCAAAAATGCTGGCAACACGCTCGCGAGCCTTGTTTCTTGCTTTGCTCAATGGCTTGTGTTTTCTAGCGCGTACCCGAGTGCATAGTTCCTATAATGTAAAGAGGTCAGACAAAGTTTCAGTGCGTGGGTGCACTCTACTTTAGGAGGGAACGTAGTGAATATTCGAATATCCACTGCGTTGTCGGTAACGCTGCGGACTCCAGACTGTCACTTTGTGCAGCGCAGCTGGGCATTTCGGAATGCACTTTTGCGATCTCAGAATTCTCTAAGTTACCTCGTGGCACTGCTGTCGCGACACACTGGGCACCGCGATCCATTGGAGGCTTTCTCTTCGGCGTAGTGCATTTTGCCTTTGAAATATGCGCCTGGAATAAAGGAAACAGCTTCGGAAGAGAGCCTGGTGCCAGCATCCATTTCCCTGTCTCCAAAAGCACTTCCGTACCTTGCACTACATGGGGATAGTCCTTTAGAAGGTCTTCTTCTTCGAAATGGAGATCACAAACTTTGCATTTCGAAGTCAGTTTGCGATCCTTTCTGTGAAGTGCACGCTACCATCCTTTAAACTCGATGTGCTCTTTTGGCGGCCCGAAGCAATGACGGTCCGTTGAGTCATCGTTGCGATACCCGCTATTGCACCCCGGTGAAAAGCAGGTCGGCATGAACAAGTCCGATGTCAAAAAAATACAAACAAAAATTAACTAAGAAGCAGACGACACAAAGCGGCTGTCGCAAGCGCGCTTTACAAAGGGCGCAGCAGGGCCAGCAACCAGCGTCTCCGCTTCGGCCAACGTTTCTAGATAAAGACAGTTGGAAAACATGCTCCGGGTATGCGGCCCCTTTCTGTCGCCGATTTCATCTCAAAGAGATACGAGCGCCATCTTTCGGCTGGTAGGAGTACCGCGTTTGTTCTTCCATGGCCTCCGTGCCTCCGTAACCAGCTCAAGCATCGGTACTTTAACACCGCGCTTGATTTCAGAGGCCACGATTTCTCTTCACCGCCGCGGCGCCCATTGGCTCCGCTTGGTCACAGTTTGCTGCGCGAATGATTACTGTTAGCTCGCGCCTCGCATCGTCTGCGCAGGGGGCGGCTGCTTCTAGCCGCGCTCATCTACGAATTGCGAAGTCCGCGTGCGCTCTACGTCTGGGGTACGTCAGGGCAGGATGCTCGAGGTTGAGCCTCTGGCTGTAAATATCGGGAAAAACTGGAAGCCCTTCTTTCCGCGGTTTAGAGAAACATGACGTACCGCTTGCCTCCTCGTGGTTTATGTTGATAATATTATATAAAAACGTTGAGCTGGGAGTAGCAGACGACGCGCTCATCCTAAAGCGACCGCAGCGCCACCGCCTAGACGGTGATCGCGTGGGGCCGCTCTGCTCTCTGGCTCGCCGGCGCAGTTTGCCAACTGTCTTTACTAGAAACGTTGGCTTCGGCGGACGCGGTTACTGCGACGCGCGTCCTTTCAAGGGCGTAGCAGGACCAGCAACCAGCGTCTCCGCTTCGGCGGACGCGGTTACTGCGACGCGCGTCTTTTCTATCTCTGTTGCTGTGACGTTAATATGTAAATAGTTTTATTACCATTGTACCTCTTCCCCTGTCCTTTCTACAATCCTCTCACCTCTTTCCTTTCACTCTTACACACTGCCTGCTATCCTTTATTTCTGTTGAACCAGCTGAGGTGCTTTCAGCAGCGATGGCAGATGCCGGAGCTAGCAACAATCTTTTTCCTTTCATTTACCATGTATTGCTTTCAACTCTCTTCTGTCTGCACGTGGCAGCGGTGGTGGCTCAGCTGTATATCGGTGGCCCGAAGAAATGACTGTCCGTCGTGTCATCGTTGCGATACCCGCTATTGCACCCCGGTGCAAAACAGGTCAGCATGAAGAGGCCCGATGTTACAACATACAAACAAAAAATTCAGGCGCCGCTTTGAGGATCTAAAGTGCGCGAGACGAAAGCCTTTCCACGCAACTTTGGCCGCACGGCTGTTGGCACACACGAGGCGGCAGAACCAACGTTATTTTGCGAGGAGGCAATGGGGTGACTTGGTTTGGCTAGCCATGACTAATTGGGTCATGACCCATGCCTTACTAGTCATGATTGGTTACTAACTAGTCATGATTGGTTAATGACTAACTAGCCATGACTAGTTAATTGATGGCTGGTTAATGACTAGCTAGTCATGACTAATTAGTTGATGACTAACTAGTCATGATTCGTTAATGATGAACTAGTCATGTCTGGTTAATGACTATCTAGTCGTGACTAACCAGCAATGACAAACCAGTCATGACTAGTCATGACTAAGCAGTCATTAAGCAATAATAACTAGTCATGTCTGCTTAATGACTGTCTACTCATGACTAACCATTCATTGACCAATATAACTAGTCATGACTACTTAATGACTAATTTATCATGACTGCTTAATGACTAACCAGTCATGACTAATCAGTAATTAGTCATGGTTAGTAATGACTAACCAGTCATGACTAACCATGAGTGGTTAGTGGCTAGCTAGTCATGACTTACTAGTCATGATTGGTTATTGACTTACTAGTCATGATTGATTATTGACTAACTTGTCATGATTAGTTAATGACTAACTAGTCATGATTGGTTAATGACTAACTAGCCATGATTGGTTAATGACTAACTAGCCATGAATAGTTAATTGATGACTGGTTAATGACTAGCTAATTTGACTTAGTTAATGACTAACTAGACATGATTGGTTAATGACTAACTAGCCATGACTAGTTAATTGCTGACTGGTCAATGAACTAGGTAGTCATCATTAATTGGTTGATGACTAACTAGTCATGATCGGTTAATGACTAATTAGTCATGGCTATTTAAGTCATGACTAATTTGTTGATGACTAACTAGTCATGATTGCTTAATGACTAAATAGTCATGACTAGTTAATTGATCACTAGTTAATGACTAGCTAGTTTGACTTATTAGTTGATGACTAACTAGTCATCATTGGTTAATGATGAACTAGACATGTCTGGTTAATGACTAGCTAGTCACGACTAACCAATCATGACTAACTACTGATGAGTGATTAATGACTAACGAATGACTAACCAGTCATGACTGGTTAACCATCACTAGTTAGTCATTAAACAATCATGACTAACTAGCCATGAGTTAATGACTGGTTCAAATGCCAAATGAGTAGTTAATGACTTCAAATGCCAAAGGCCCTGGTTCGATGCTCAGCCTCGACACAGCTTTTTAAGTAGTGACGCCGAAACACGGACACATCTGCCGACACGGCTGCAAACGACAGTATGAGGCATTAAAGGCTTTCGCCTTAAAATTAACTGAGAAGCGGACAACACAAAGCGGCTGTCGCGAGTGCACCTTAAAAAGGGCGCAGCAGGGCAGCGAGCCGCACAGAGCGGCGACGAGGGTACGAGGGAGCAAGACTCGATCGCAGCGCCACTAGTTCGCGCGACCGCCACTTGGGACAGCTCTCTGGGCACCGCTGTGAAAGTGACTTGGTTCTAGTAACGTTGCGCACACACACATACGCCGCCGCGGTGGCTCAGTGGTTATGGTGCTCGGCTGCTGACCCGAAAGACGCGGGTTCGATCCCGGCCGCGGCGGTTGAATTTCTTTGGAGGAGAAATTCCAGATGCCCGTGCGCTGAGCGATATCATTGCACGTTAAAGAACCCCAGGTGGTCGAAATTTCCGGAGCCCTTCACTACGGCGTCCCTCATAGCCTGAGTTGCTTAGGGACGGTAAACACACACACACGAGCGCACACACGATCACGCATACACACACACGCAGGTGGAACCAATGGTTAAAACAACCTGGTTTTGCTGCTGCTGGCCGCAAGACCAGTTGCGATAGCCGCCATAGAAGGAGGAGTCACAGTAGCGACGCGGAGCGTAAGTAATAATACCCCTGTCAAGCGGGCAAGTTAAGTGCACTTACGGAAAGTGTACTTTGCTGTAAGTACACTTTGCCGCATCTAAACGACGCAAGTGGAGTGTCACTCGCGGAAAGTGCGCTCCACCAGGAGTGCGTTCACGGACCATACTTTGCTGGCCGAGTGCGTAGCCTCGACGCCAGCGGTTCCAATGGTACAAAATTTATAATGCATAAAAAGTAATTACAACTTTATTTTACGTGTTATAAACTGTTTTCAGAAAAAAGTTTGTTGGTTATAGCTACAACCGAAGCAACAAAACAAGTAAACGTGATCAGATGCAACATCGCTGCCCGCCGCCATCTTGTTTGTTGTCGAAATTCTGGATAGCCTTGGCTGGTCTTGGCTTTTCTGCTATTTAAATTTTTTTTTCATCGTTAAAAACTGTTGAGCCTTGCTTTATTTCCACTATCACGTTAAGCAATCAAATATTATTAGTCCTTTTTCTTTTCCATCGGCCTGTTCAGAAATTCCGCTCATTTTCTGTAGCAATTATTTTTTTACTATGAGTGCACTTTGCTTTCCCGTTTAGCACCGCTTAGCCCAAAGTGTCACTCGGGATGCCAAAGCGCACTCCCCGTAAGTGCACTTAACTTGCCCGCTTGACAGGGGTATAGAGAGAAATAGGTAGAAACTAATTTAATAAAAATAAACACGTCTTTCCATGAGGGCATAAATATTTAGTTTCTATTTTCACTTCACGGGGAGCACATTCCAGTGTGCCAGTAAGAGTCAAATCCCCAGCAGCTTGAAAGTGAAGTATTTCCTGGTAATATGGGAATATCACCATCAAATACTTCTGAACACAAGCACCTGGTCATGAATTAAAAGCTGACAAAGTGAACATTTTGCTTTGTTAGTGTTTCGCAGAAGAGCCACCGTCCTATGCAGCTGCACGGAGCTGTTTTTTAATATCAGTCTAACAATAGGTTTCAACTTCATCTACACGCACTCGGCGAAACCACACTGTATTGACAAAAATGCCTCTTTTACCCTCTTTCATTGAGAGCACGGTGTTAAGTGCTATTGTCCCAGCAAAAGTGACAGTCACTGAGACAAACCAGCGCTAAACAGCTCTGCACCCGGGTAGTCTATGAGCGCATTTTCGAATCCATGCATACTGCTTCGAACTAAAAACAGCTCCGAATGCGCATCATGCGTTGAATATACTTCAAAAATTTTACAAAAAAATTATTGTGGCAAAAGAAGCAATATTACGTTTATTTGAAAAATAGCATATTGTTGCCAGACACTCGTGAAAAACACTGTGGCCAGATTTCGAAAGTAAATTAGTAATTTATTTCAAAACAATATTCTTTAAGAACCACATATTACTTCACGGCAATAAAAATGATGACTTAAAATTGGCAACGCGTACGTTATAATTTTGAGTTTATGTAATACGCACATTGTGTCTAGATTTTCGAGCTTTAAAAGTGCATAGTGGCCAGACTTCTATGCTAAATGACTTTTTTTTAACACCTTTTACGAGTAAATTATTACTTAACGTCATTTAAAATGATGACGCAAATTTGGCGACGCGTAGATTATGATTCTATATGTGTGTGTGTGTGTGTGTGAGGCACATTGTGTGCAGATTTTCGAAGTTAGAAGAGTGGTGGCCAGAGTTATATGCTGACAAAGAAAAACAACTTTTTCTTTTTTGAAACAAGGTTTGCGTTATAGTATACGACGTGTTTTTATATGTGTGGTAAAAAGTTATGATTTCCTTGAAAGGTTCAATTTGCTTTACAGTCTCCAAAATCGACTGCAGTCGACATCGATGGCTGGGCAGGTAAAGCTTCGAATAAAACTAATGTTAGTATAATGTAAAACCATAGCGATAAAGGAACGTTGCATTATTTCTAAGGTTTGACGTATCTCGGAATATTTCTGTTTGGCACGTATTGAGGTTTTCCTATTAGCAGAACTTTTCTGTTTCATGAGACGGTATTCAAGTAGAACTTTTTGCTGGGATAGATGGTCCATTCTGACTTAAGTTCGGCAGCGCGAATGAAGGTGCCCGAAGGCGTCCCTTCTTCGTTTCTCCTTCGAGCTTCTTCATTCGCCCTGCTTTACTTATGCCTTAGAGATTGTGATTGCCATAGAGCGCATGTACAGTCCCGAATTGTCACGAGAAAACTCTAAATGTCACCCATCCGCCGTGATCAATTATGGCACCCTTCACGGTAGGCTGTTTAATCTTGGAGTCGATGCTGTCCGTTTCAAGGGGAATTTTTAAGTAGCACGTATTAATTGTGCTCTGTTGTATTTCGTGTCGCTTTGTAGCCCCAGGCTGCAACGTCTTATTAACTGCGTGGTTAAACGTTTCAAAGTTTAAATGTTTACTGAAGGTCAGGAAAAGTTATTCCAGCGTTTATTTCCAACGTTTATAAAACAACAACAAACGAACATATAGAACAACACACTGACAAAAAAAAGGAACGTGGTAGTTAATCTTTGGTTACACTCTTCCCCTGTATTAATAAATAAAATAGATGAACCCGGAGGTCTCTGTGGGCCTGTGGCGCAACGGATGACGCGTCTGACTTCGGATCAGAAGATTCCAGGTTCGAGTCCTGGCAGGCTCTTTTTTAATTTTTCCCTTCTTGGCCACCATATTGCGAACGGTTTAACATACAAGATATATCGTTCCTGCGACAACCAAAATGTAACCTAGATGGCCAGGTGGTCGAAGTTATTCCGGAACCCTCCACAACTGCACCTCTTTTTTCCTTTACGGCGTGGTTGGGTTGTCCAACGAGAAGTGAGACAATTCCTGCGCCATTTCCTTTCCTCAAAAATCAATCTTTCCACTGTGTGCAACGCGACAGCGGCCAACATACCATCTTATTTGTGTGGGCACGTGAACCATCATTGCTGCTTTAGAAGTATTGCTGTCTTAGAGTATTTCTGTCGGACACGAACCCTTGACAGTGAATACCCGGCCTTCGCCGTGGCTATACCATACTGCAGACTGATCCTGGAGAGAGAGAGAGAGATGACTTTTATTTTTCAGCTCAAGTCCGAGCCTTCCTCATCCTGGAATCCAAGCAGGATTGGGAAAGGAAACACAAACCAAAACAGAAACAAAAGGCAAATAATGAAATTTATGCAGTCACACTTTTCAAAGAGGCAATAAAATCCGCTGCATCTTCACAGACAACGACACTCTCTGGCGTTCAAAACGCTACGGCTTCCAGTTACTTCTCGGCCACGCGGTAGCCACTGTTGCATTCCAGGTCACACTGGACACGACTGTGTTGCGCATCAAAGCGGCACGCGCGAGCAGGCAACGCGTCAGAACACTGAAGAGCATAGAGGTACTTGACGTACTTGAGTGACGTACTTGAGTGTAAACATTCACGCTTTTAAACCCAAAAATCCTACTGAGGGGCATGATGTGGGCAGCCTTCGTGGAGAATGCAGCAGCACTGAGAACGCCCGGGGCACCGTCAGAAATTTTCGGCTGAGCGTGCCTCCACACACACACACACACACACACACACACACACACACACACACACACACACACACACACTCACACACACACACACACACACACACACACACACACACACGCACACGCACACACACACACACAACATACACGCACGCACGCACGCACGCACACACACACACACAGTTACTAGAACCAACTCAGTTTCACAGCTCCCCATACCGCCCAGCGGAGGAGAGTGTCCCAAGCGGCGGTCACGAGAACTAACGGCGGTGTAGTCGAGCCTTGCTCCCTGCCGGGCGCGTCGTCGGCTACAGGCAGCGCTGAAGCGAGGAGCGGCCGGCACTTATGAGGTTTTGGCGAGCTGCGTTTGCGCTCTACATGGCTGCAGTAAAATAATACTTCAATTGCGGCAGCTTTTCCTTCGAAGTTCCGTGTTATCTTGGAGAACACGTTTGTGTGATGCGAAATTAGGCTTTTAATATTGTGAAAAAAGTCCAAAAATGCTGGCAACACGCTCGCGAGACTTGTTTCTTGCTTTGCTCAATGGCTTGTGTTTTCTAGCGCGTACCCGAGTGCATATTTCCTATAAGGTAAAGAGGTCAGACAAAGTTTCAGTGCGTGGGTGCACTCTACTTTAGGAGGGAACGTAGTGAATATTCGAATATCCACTGCGTTGTCGGTAACGCTGCGGACTCCAGACTGTCACTTTGTGCAGCGCAGCTGGGCATTTCGGAATGCACTTTTGCGATCTCGGAATTCTCTAAGTTACCTCGTGGCACTGCCGTCGCGACACACTGGGCACCGCGATCCATTGGAGGCTTTCTCTTCGGCGTAGTGCATTTTGCCTTTGAAATATGCGCCTGGAATAAAGGAAACAGCTTCGGAAGAGAGCCTGGTCCCAGCATCCATTTCCCTGTCTCCAAAAGCACTTCCGTACCTTGCACTACATGGGGATAGTCCTTTAGAAGGTCTTCTTCTTCGAAATGGAGATCACAAACTTTGCATTTCGAAGTCAGTTTGCGATCCTTTCTGTGAAGTGCACGCTCCCATCTTTTAAACTCGATGTGGTCTTTTGGCGGCCCGAAGCAATGACGGTCCGTTGAGTCATCGTTGCGATACCCGCTATTGCACCCCGGTGAAAAGCAGGTCGGCATGAACAAGTCCGATGTCAAAAAAATACAAACAAAAATTAACTAAGAAGCAGACGACACAAAGCGGCTGTCGCAAGCGCGCTTTACAAAGGGCGCAGCAGGGCCAGCAACCAGCGTCTCCGCTTCGGCCAACGTTTCTAGATAAAGACAGTTGGAAAACATGCTCCGGGTATGCGGCCCCTTTCTGTCGCCGATTTCATCTCAAAGAGATACGAGCGCCATCTTTCGGCTGGTAGGAGTACCGCGTTTGTTCTTCCATGGCCTCCGTGCCTCCGTAACCAGCTCAAGCATCGGTACTTTAACACCGCGCTTGATCTCAGAGGCCACGATTTCTCTTCACCGCCGCGGCGCCCATTGGCTCCGCTTGGTCACAGTTTGCTGCGCGAATGATTATTGTTAGCTCGCGCCTCGCATCGTCTGCGCAGGGGGCGGCTGCTTCTAGCCGCGCTCATCTACGAATTGCGAAGTCCGCGTGCGCTCTACGTCTGGGGTACGTCAGGGCAGGATGCTCGAGGTTGAGCCTCTGGCTGTAAATATCGGGAAAAACTGGAAGCCCTTCTTTCCGCGGTTTAGAGAAACATGACGTACCGCTTGCCTCCTCGTGGTTTATGTTGATAATATTATATAAAAACGTTGAGCTGGGAGTAGCAGACGACGCGCTCATCCTAAAGCGACCGCAGCGCCACCGCCTAGACGGTGATCGCGTGGGGCCGCTCTGCTCCCTGGCTCGCCGGCGCAGTTGGCCAACTGTCTTTACTAGAAACGTTGGCTTCGGCGGACGCGGTTACTGCGACGCGCGTCTTTTCTATCTCTGTTGCTGTTACGTTAATATGTAAATAGTTTTATTACCATTGTACCTCTTCCCCTGTCCTTTCTACAATCCTCTCACCTCTTTCATTTCACTCTTACACACTGCCTGCTATCCTTTATTTCTGTTGAACCAGCTGAGGTGCTTTCAGCAGCGATGGCAGATGCCGGAGCTAGCAACAATCTTTTTCCTTTCATTTACCATGTATTGCTTTCAACTCTCTTCTGTCTGCACGTGGCAGCGGTGGTGGCTCAGCTGTATATCGGTGGCCCGAAGAAATGACTGTCCGTCGTGTCATCGTTGCGATACCCGCTATTGCACCCCGGTGCAAAACAGGTCAGCATGAAGAGGCCCGATGTTACAACATACAAACAAAAAATTCAGGCGCCGCTTTGAGGATCTAAAGTGCGCGAGACGAAAGCCTTTCCACGCAACTTTGGCCGCACGGCTGTTGGCACACACGAGGCGGCAGAACCAACGTTATTTTGCGAGGAGGCAATGGGGTGACTTGGTTTGGCTAGCCATGACTAATTGGGTCATGACCCACGCCTTACTAGTCATGATTGGTCACTAACTAGTCATGATTGGTTAATGACTAACTAGCCATGACTAGTTAATTGATGGCTGGTTAATGACTAGCTAGTCATGACTAATTCGTTGATGACTAACTAGTCATGATTCGTTAATGATGAACTAGTCATGTCTGGTTAATGACTAGCTAGTCGTGACTAACCAGCAATGACAAACCAGTCATGACTAGTCATGACTAAGCAGTCATTAAGCAATAATAACTAGTCATGTCTGCTTAATGACTGACTACTCATGACTAACCATTCATTGACCAATATAACTAGTCATGACTACTTAATGACAAATTTATCATGACTGCTTAATGACTAACCAGTCATGACTAATCAGTAATTAGTCATGGTTAGTAATGACTAACCAGTCATGACTAACCATGAGTGGTTAGTGGCTAGCTAGTCATGACTTACTAGTCATGATTGGTTATTGACTTACTAGTCATGATTGATTATTGACTAACTTGTCATGATTAGTTAATGACTAACTAGTCATGATTGGTTAATGACTAACTAGCCATGATTGGTTAATGACTAACTAGCCATGAATAGTTAATTGATGACTGGTGAATGACTAGCTAGTCATGACTAATTAGTTGATGACTAACTAGTCATGATTGGTTAATGACTAATAGGTCAGGACTATTTAGGTCATGACTAATTAGTTGATGACTAACTAGTCATGATTGCATAATGACTAACTAGTCATGACTAGTTAATTGATGACTGGTTAATGACTAGCTAATTTGACTTATTAGTTAATGACTAACTAGACATGATTGGTTAATGACTAACTAGTCATGACTAGTTAATTGATGACTGGTCAATGAACTAGGTAGTCATCACTAATTGGTTGATAACTAGTCATGATCGGTTAATGACTAATTAGTCATGGCTATTTAAGTCATGACTAATTTGTTGATGACTAACTAGTCATGATTGCTTAATGACTAAATAGTCATGACTAGTTAATTGATCACTAGTTAATGACTAGCTAGTTTGACTTATTAGTTGATGACTAACTAGTCATCATTGGTTAATGAAGAACTAGACATGTCTGGTTAATGACTAGCTAGTCACGACTAACCAATCATGACTAACTACTGATGAGTGATTAATGACTAACGAATGACTAACCAGTCACGACTGGTTAATCATCACTAGTTAGTCATTAAACAATCATGACTAACTAGCCATGAGTTAATGACTGGTTCAAATGCCAAATGAGTAGTTAATGACTTCAAATGCCAAAGGCCCTGGTTCGATGCTCAGCCTCGACACAGCTTTTTAAGTAGTGACGCCGAAACACGGACACATCTGCCGACACGGCTGCATACGACAGTATGAGGCATTAAACGCTTTCGCCTTAAAATTAACTGAGAAGCGGACAACACAAAGCGGCTGTCGCGAGTGCACCTTAAAAAGGGCGCAGCAGGGCAGCGAGCCGCACAGAGCGGAGACGAGGGTACGAGGGAGCAAGACTCGATCGCAGCGCCACTAGTTCGCGCGACCGCCACTTGGGACAGCTCTCTGGGCACCGCTGTGAAACTGACTTGGTTCTAGTAACGTTGCACACACACACATACGCCGCCGCGGTGGCTCAGTGGTTATGGTGCTCGGCTGCTGACCCGAAAGACGCGGGTTCGATCCCGGCCGCGGTGGTTGAATTTCTTTGGAGGAGAAATTCTAGATGCCCGTGCGCTGAGCGATATCATTGCACGTTAAAGAACCCCAGGTGGTCGAAATTTCCGGAGCCCTTCACTACGGCGTCCCTCATAGCCTGAGTTGCTTAGGGACGGTAAACACACACACACGAGCGCACACACGATCACGCACACACACACACGCAGGTGGAACCAATGGTTAAAACAACCTGGTTTTGCTGCTGCTGGCCGCAAGACCAGTTGCGATAGCCGCCATAGAAGGAGGAGTCACAGTAGCGACGCGGAGCGTAAGTAATACCCCTGTCAAGCGGTCAAGTTAAGTGCACTTACGGAAAGTGTACTTTGCTGTAAGTACACTTTGCCGCATCTAAACGACGCAAGTGGAGTGTCACTCGCGGAAAGTGCGCTCCACCAGGAGTGCGTTCACGGACCATACTTTGCTGGCCGAGTGCGTAGCCTCGACGCCAGCGGTTCCAATGGTACAAAATTTATACTGCATAAAAAGTACTTACAACTTTATTTTACGTGTTATAAACTGTTTTCAGAAAAAAGTTCGTTGGTTATAGCTACAACCGAAGCAACAAAACAAGTAAACGTGATCAGATGCAACATCGCTGCCCGCCGCCATCTTGTTTGTTGTCGAAATTCTGGATAGCCTTGGCTGGTCTTGGCTTTTCTGCTATTTAAATTTTTTTTCATCGTTAAAAACTGTTGAGCCTTGCTTTATTTCCAATATCACGTTAAGCAATCAAATATTATTAGTCCTTTTTGTTTTCCATCGGCCTGTTCAGAAATTCCGCTCATTTTCTGTAGCAATTAATTTTTTACTATGAGTGCACTTTGCTTTCCCGTTTAGCACCGCGTAGCCCAAAGTGTCACTCGGGATGCCAAAGCGCACTCCCCGTAAGTGCACTTAACTTGCCCGCTTGACAGGGGTATAGAGAGAAATAGGTAGAAACTAATTTAATAAAAATAAACACGTCTTTCCATGAGGGCATAAATATTTAGTTTCTATTTTCACTTCAGGGGAGCACATTCCAGTGTGCCAGTAAGAGTCAAATCCCCAGCAGCTTGAAAGTGAAGTATTTCCTGGTAATATGGGAATATCACCATCAAATACTTCTGAACACAAGTTTCTGGTCATGAAATAAAAGCTGACAAAGTGAACATTTTGCTTTGTTAGTGTTTCGCAGAAGAGCCACCGTCTATGCAGCTGCACGGAGCTGTTATTTAATATGTCTAACAATAGGTTTCAACTTCATCTACACGCACTCGGCGAAACCACACTGTATTGAGAAAAATGCCTCTTTTCCCCTCTTTCATTGAGAGCACGGTGTTAAGTGCTATTGTCCCAGCAAAACTGACAGTCACTGAGACAAACCAGCGCTAAACAGCTCAGCACCCGGGTAGTCTATGAGCGCATTTTCGAATCCATGCATACTGCTTCCAACTAAAAACAGCTCCGAATGCGCATCATGCGTTGAATATACTTCATAAATTTTACAAAAAAAATTATTGTGGCAATAGAAGCAATATTATGTTTATTTGAAAAATAGCATATTGTTGCCAGACTCTCGTGAAAAACACTGTGGCCAGATTTCGAAAGTAAATTGGTAATTTACTTCAAAACAATATTCTTTAAGAACCAAATATTACTTCACGGCAATAAAAATGATGACTTAAAATTGGCAACGCGTACGTTATAATTTTGAGTTTATGTAATGCGCACATTGTGTCTAGATTTTCGAGCTTTAAAAGTGCATAGTGGCCAGACTTCTATGCTAAATGACTTTTTTTTAACACCTTTTAGGAGTCCATTATTACTTAACGTCATTTAAAATGATGACGCAAATTTGGCGACGCGTAGATTATGATTCTATATAGGTGTGTGTGTGTGAGGCACATTGTGTGCAGATTTTCGAAGTTAGAAGAGTGGTGGCCAGAGTTATATGCTGACAAAGAAAAACAACTTTTTCTTTTTTGAAACAAGTTTTGCGTTATAGTATACGACGTTTTTTTATATGTGTGGTAAAAAGTTATGATTTCCTTGAAAGGTTCAATTTGCTTTACAGTCTCCAAAATCGACTGCAGTCGACATCGATGGCTGGGCAGGTAAAGCTTCGAATAAAACTATTGTTAGTATAATGTAAAACCATAGCGATGAAGGAACGTTGCATTATTTCTAAGGTTTGACGTATCTCGGAATATTTCTGTTTGGCACGTAGTGAGGTTTTCCTATTAGCAGAACTTTTCTGTTTCATGAGACGGTATTCAAGTAGAACTTTTTGCTGGGATAGATGGTCCATTCTGACGTAAGTTCGGCAGCGCGAATGAAGGTGCCGGAAGGCGTCGTCCCTTCTTCGTTTCTACTTCGAGCTTCTTCATTCGCCCTGCTTTACTTATGCCTTAGAGATTGTGATTGCCATAGAGCGCATGTACAGTCCCGAATTGTCACGAGAAAACTCTAAATGTCACCCATCCGCCGTGATCAATTATGGCACCCTTCACGGTAGGCTGTTTAATCTTGGAGTCGATGCTGTCCGTTTCAAGGGGAATTTTTAAGTAGTACGTATTAATTGTGCTCTGTTGTATTTCGTGTCGCTTTGTAGCCCCAGGCTGCAACGTCTTATTAACTGCGTGGTTAAACGTTTCAAAGTTTAAATGTTTACTGAAGGTCAGGAAAAGTTATTCCAGCGTTTATTTCCAACGTTTATAAAACAACAACAAACGAACATATAGAACAACACACTCACAAAAAAAAAGGAACGTGGTAGTTAATCTTTGGTTACACTCTTCCCCTGTATTAATAAATAAAATAGATGAACCCGGAGGTCTCTGTGGGCCTGTGACGCAACGGATAACGCGTCTGACTTCGGATCAGAAGATTCCAGGTTCGAGTCCTGGCAGGCTCTTTTTTAATTTTTCCCTTCTTGGCCACCATATTGCGAACGGTTTAACATACAAGATATATCGTTCCTGCGACAACCAAAATGTAACCTAGATGGCCAGGTGGTCGAAGTTATTCCGGAACCCTCCACAACTGCACCTCTTTTTTCCTTTACGGCGTGGTTGGGGTGTCCAACGAGAAGTGAGACAATTCCTGCGCCATTTCCTTTCCTCAAAAACCAATCTTTCCACTGTGTGCAACGCGACAGCGGCCAACATACCATCTTATTTGTGTGGGCACGTGAACCATCATTGCTGATTTGGAAGTATTGCTGTCTTAGAGTATTTCTGTCGGACACGAACCCTTGACAGTGAATACCCGGCCTTCGCCGTGGCTATACCATACTGCAGACTCATCCTGGAGAGAGAGAGATTGAGATGACTTTTATTTTTCAGCTCAAGTCCGAGCCTTCCTCATCCTGGAATCCAAGCAGGATTGGGAAAGGAAACACAAACCAAAACAGAAACAAAAGGCAAATAATGAAATTTATGCAGTCACACTTTTCAAAGAGGCAATACAATCCGCTGCATCTTTACAGACAACGACACTCTGTGGCGTTCAAAACGCTACGGCTTCCAGTTACTTCTCGGCCACGCGGTAGCCACTGTTGCATTGCAGGTCACACTGGACGCGACTGTGTTGCGCATCAAAGCGGCACGCGCGAGCAGGCAACGCGTCAGAACACTGAAGAGCATAGAGGTACTTGACGTACTTGAGTGACGTACTTGAGTATAAACATTCACGCTTTTAAACCCAAAAACCCTACTGAGGGGCATGATGTGGGCTGCCTTCGTGGAGAATGCAGCAGTACTGAGAACGCCCGGGGCACCGTCAGAAATCGTCGGCTGAGCGTGCCTCCACAGACACACACACACACACTCACACACACACACACACACACACACACACACACACACACACACACACACACACACACACACACACACACACACACACACACACACACACACACACAGTTACTAGAACCAACTCAGTTTCACAGCTCCCCATACCGCCCAGCAGAGGAGAGTGTCCCAAGCGGCGGTCACTGGAACTAACGGCGGTGTAGTCGAGTCTTGCTCCCTGCCGGGCGCGTCGTCTGCTACAGGCAGCGCAGAAGCGAGGAGCGGCCGGCACATATGAGGTTTTGGCGAGCTGCGTTTGCGCTCTACATGGCTGCAGTAAAATAATACTTCAATTGCGGCAGCTTTTCCTTCGAAGCTGCTTGTTATCTTGGAGAACACGTTTGTGTGATGCGAAATTAGGCTTTTAATATTGTGAAACAAGTCCAAAAATGCTGGCAACACGCTCGCGAGCATTGTTTTTTGCTTTGCTCAATGGCTTGTGTTTTCTAGCGCGTACCCCAGTGCATAGTTCCTATAATGTAAAGAGGTCAGACAAAGTTTCAGTGCGTGGGTGCACTATACTTTAGGAGGGAACGTAGTGAATATTCGAATATCCACTGCGTTGTCGGTAATGCTGCGGACTCCAGACTGTCACTTTGTGCAGCGCAGCTGGCCATTTCGGAATGCACTTTTGTGATCTCGCAATCTTCTAAGTTACCTCGTGGCACTGCTGTCGCGACACACTGGGCACCGCGATCCATTGGAGGCTTTCTCTTCGGCGTAGTGCATTTTGGCTTTGAAATATGCGCCTGGAATAAAGGAAACAGCTTCGGAAGAGAGCCTTGTGCCAACGTCCATTTCCCTGTCTCCAAAAGCACTTCCGTACCTTGCACTACATGTGGATAGTGCTTTAGAAGGTCTTCTTCGAAATGGAGATCACAAACTTTGCATTTCGAAGTCTGTTTGCGATCCTTTCTGTGAAGTGCACGCTCCCATCTTTTAAACTCGATGTGGTCTTTCGGCGGCCCGAAGCAATGACGGTCCGTTGAGTCACCGTTGCGATACCCACTATTGCACCCCGGTGAAAAGCAGGTCGGCATGAACAGCTCCGATGTCACAAAACACAAACAAAAATTAACTAAGAAGCAGACGACACAAAGCGGCTGTCGCAAGCGCGCTTTACAAAGGGCGCAGCAGGGCCAGCAACCAACGTCTCCGCTGCGGCGGACGCGGTTACTGCGACGCGCGTCTTTTCAAGGGCGCAGCAGGTCCAGCAACCAGCGTCTCCGCTTCGGCCAACGTTTCTAGATAAAGACAGTTGGAAAACAAGCTCCGGGTATCGGCCCCTTTCTGTCGCCGATTTCATCTCAAAGAGATACGAGCGCCATCTGTCTGCTGGTAGGAGTACCGCGTTTGTCCTTCCATGGCCTCCGTGGCTCCGTAACCAGCTCAAGCATCGGTACTTTAACACTGCGCTTGATCGCAGAGGCCACGATTTCTCTTCACCGGCGCGGCGCCCATTGGCTCCGCTTGGTCACAGTTTGCTGCGCGAATGATTACTGTTAGCTCGCGCCTCGCATCGTCTGCGCAGGGGGCCGCTGCTTCTAGCCGCGCTCATCTACGAATTGCGAAGTCCGCGTGCGCTCTACGTCTGGGGTACGTCAGGGCAGGATGCTCGAGGTTGAGCTTCTGCCTGTAAATATCGGAAAAAACTGGAAGCCCTTCTTTCCGCGGTTTAGAGAAACATGACGTACCGCTTGCCTCCTCGTAGTTTATGTTGATAATATTATATAAAAACGTTGGGCTGGGAGTAGCAGACGACGCGCTCATCCTAAAGCGACCGCAGCGCCACCGCCTAGACGGTGATCGCGTGGGGCCGCTCTGCTCTCTGGCTCGCCGGCGCAGTTTGCCAACTGTCTTTACTAGAAACGTTGCCTTCGGCGGACGCGGTTACTGCGACGCGCGTCCTTTCAAGGGCGTAGCAGGGCCAGCAACCAGCGTCTCCGCTTCGGCGGACGCTGTTACTGCGACGCGCGTCTTTTCTATCTCTGTTGCTGTTACGTTAATATGTAAATAGTTTTATTACCATTGTACCTCTCCCCCTGTCCTTTCTACAATCCTCACACCTCTTTCATTTCTCTCCTACACACTGCCTGCTATCCTTTATTTCTGTTGAACCAGCTGAGGTGCTTTCAGCAGCGATGGCAGATGCCGGAGCTAGCAACAATCTTTTTCCTTTCATTTACCATGTATTGCTTTCAACTCTCTTCTGTCTGCACGTGGCAGCGGTGGTGGCTCAGCAGTATATCGGTGGCCCGAAGAAATGACTGTTCGTCGTGTCATCGTTGCGATACCCGCTATTGCACCCCGGTGCAAAACAGGTCAGCATGAAGAGGCCCGATGTTACAACATACAAACAAAAAATTCAGGCGCCGCTTTGAGGATCTAAAGTGCGCGAGACGAAAGCCTTTCCACGCAACTTTGGCCGCACGGCTGTTGGCACACACGAGGCGGCAGAACCAACGTTATTTTGCGAGGAGGCAATGGGGCGACTTGGTTTGGCTAGCCATGACTAATTGGGTCATGACCCATGCCTTACTTGTCATGATTGGTTACTAACTAGTCATGATGGGTTAATGACTAACTAGCCATGACTAGTTAATTGATGGCTGGTTAATGACTAGCTAGTCATGACTAATTAGTTGATGACTAACTAGTCATGATTCGTTAATGATGAACTAGTCGTGTCTGGTTAATGACTAGCTGGTCGTGACTAACCAGCAATGACAAACCAGTCATGACTAGTCATGACTAAGCAGTCATTAAGTAATAATAACTAGTCATGTCTGCTTAATGACTGACTACTCATGACTAACCATTCATTGACCAATCATAACTAGTCATGACTACTTAATGACTAATTTATCATGACTGCTTAATGACTAACCTGTCATGACTAATCAGTAATTAGTCATGGTTAGTAATGACTAACCAGTCATTACTAACCAGTCATGACTAACCATCAGTGGTTAGTGGCTAGCTAGTCATGACTTACTGGTCATGATTGGTTATTGACTTACTAGTCATGATTGGTTATTGACTTACTAGTCATGATTGATTATTGACTAACTTGTCATTATTAGTTAATGACTAACTAGCCATGATTGGTTAATGACTAACTAGCCATGACTAGTTAATTGATGACTGGTCAATGACTAGCTAGTCATGACTAATTAGTTGATGACTAACTAGTCATTGATTAATGACTAACTAGTCATGACTAGTTAATTGATGACTGGTTAATGACTAGCTAATTTGACTTATTAGTTAATGACTAACTAATTATGATTGGTTAATGACTAACTAGCCATGACTAGTTAATTGATGACTGGTCAATGAACTAGGTAGTCATCACTAATTGGTTGATGACTAACTAGTCATGATTGCTTAATGACTAACTAGTAACGACTAGTTAATTGATCACTAGTTAATGACTAGCTAGTTTGACTTATTAGTTGATGACTAACTAGTCATCATTGGTTAATGATGAACTAGACATGTCTGGTTAATGACTAGCTAATCACGACTAACCAATCATGGCTAACTACTGATGAGTGATTAATGACTAACGAATGACTAACCAGTCATGACTGGTTAATCATCACTAGTTAGTCATTAAACAATCATGACTAACTAGTCATGAGTTAATGACTGGTTCAAATGCCAAATGAGTAGTTAATGACTTCAAATACCAAAGGCCCTGGTTCGATGCTCAGCCTCGACACAGCTTTTTAAGTGGTGACGCCGAAACACAGACACATCTGCCGACACGGCTGCAAACGACAGTATGAGGCATTAAAGGGACACTGAGGAGAAATTGAAGTTGGCTTGTATCGACAGAATACCAGCTCCTGATTACAAAAACGCCACTCATACTGACAACAAAGCTCTTGTAACGTAGAAAAGAGCAAGAACCAAAATACAGGTATCGCCGCCACAGGCCAAACTCGCAAGTACAAGCGTCATGACGTCATATAACAAAACAGTGTTGCTAGAACCAATGGTTCTAGCAACGCTAGGACACGAGAAGCACAAATCACTGAGGCGCAGCCAATGCATGCGCAAATCTCCTTGACGTCGCCAGATGGCGCCACGTGCCGGGCAGCTACGCGCTCGCCTGAAGCATCGGGACCAATCAGCGCCTGCTCGCCGGCGTTAGGCGGGCTCCCGGTATTCCGCTAGCGGTATCAAGGTGCACGGTATGCTAAAGGTGTCTATTTGCGAGAACTTCGTTGACGACTTCGAGAACGAGATCCATCGTAACGCTCGCAAAACGCCGGTGCAAACGTAAGCGAAGCGACTGTAGCGACGGCCGCAATAGCCGATAGATGCCTTCAACGTGCGGCCGGCGGTAGCTTTCTTTTCGGCTGCTGCTAGGCCGCACTGCTGGCCCCCAGAAATCACGGAGTCTGCATCACGTCATGTCACGTCATGTTTCACGTCACTTAGTCCTCTGTCGTCATAGCCGAATCCCAAGTTTGAATCACAGTGGCGGGAAAAACCTTTTCAACTTCGAATCCAAATTTCTTAGAAATAAATGCATTTTTCGCTGCCGGTCAAGTGGCAACAAAGCCATGACATGCCGAACTATCGGATTTTGCTATAAAAAATATATTAATAGTGCTCTCCTCAGTGTCCCTTTAAAGGCTTTCGCCTTAAAATTAACTGAGAAGCGGACAACACAAAGCGGCTGTCGCGAGTGCACCTTAAAAAGGGCGCAGCAGGGCAGCGAGCCGCACAGAGCGGCGACGAGGGTACGAGGGAGCAAGACTCGATCGCAGCGCCACTAGTTCGCGCGACCGCCACTTGGGACAGCTCTCTGGGCACCGCTGTGAAACTGACTTGGTTCTAGTAACGTTGCACACACACACATACGCCGCCGCGGTGGCTCAGTGGTTATGGTGCTCGGCTGCTCACCCGAAAGACGCGGGTTCGATCCCGGCCGCGGCGGTTGAATTTCTTTGGAGGAGAAATTCTAGATGCCCGTGCGCTGAGCGATAGCATTGCACGTTAAAGAACCCCAGGTCGTCGAAATTTCCGGAGCCCTTCACTACGGCGTCCCTCATAGCCTGAGTTGCTTAGGGACGGTAAACACACACACACGAGCGCACACACGATCACGCACACACACACACGCAGGTGGAACCAATGGTTAAAACAACCTGGTTTTGCTGCTGCTGGCAGCAAGACCAGTTGCGATAGCCGCCATAGAAGGAGGAGTCACAGTAGCGAGGCGGAGCGTAAGTAATACCCCTGTCAAGCGGGCAAGTTAAGTGCACTTACGGAAAGTGTACTTTGCTGTAAGTACACTTTGCCGCATCTAAACGACGCAAGTGGAGTGTCACTCACGGAAAGTGCACTCCGCCAGGAGTGCGTTCACGGACCATACTTTGCTGGCCGAGTGCGTAGCCTCGACGCCAGCGGTTCCAATGGTACAAACTTTATAATGCATAAAAAGTACTTACAACTTTATTTTACGTGTTATAAACTGTTTTCAGAAAAAGTTCGTTGGTTATAGCTACAACCGAAGAAACAAAACAAGTAAACGTGATCAGATGCAACATCGCTGACCGCCGCCATCTTGTTTGTTGTCGAAATTCTGGATAGCCTTGGCTGGTCTTGGCTTTTCTGCTATTTAAATTTTTTTTTCATCGTTAAAAACTGTTGAGCCTCGCTCTATTTGCACTATCACGTTAAGCAATCAAATATTATTAGTCCTTTTTCTTTTCCATCGGCCTGTTCAGAAATTTCGCTCATTTTCTGTAGCAATTATTTTTTTACTATGAGTGCACTTTGCTTTCCCGTTTAGCACCGCGTAGCCCAAAGTGTCACTCGGGATGCCAAAGTGCACTCCCCGTAAGTGCACTTAACTTGCCCGCTTGACAGGGGTATAGAGAGAAATAGGTAGAAATTAATTTAATAAAAATAAACACGTCTTTTCATGAGGGCATAAATACGTAGTTTCTATTTTCACTTCAGGGGAGCACATTCCAGTGTGCCAGTAAGAGTCAAATCCCCAGCAGCTTGAAAGTGAAGTATTTCCTGGTAATATGGGAATATCACCATCAAATACTTCTGAACACAAGCTTCTGGTCATGAAATAAAAGCTGACAAAGTGAACATTTTGCTTTGTTAGTGTTTCGCAGAAGAGCCACCGTCCTATGCAGCTGCACGGAGCTGTTATTTAATATGTCTAACAATAGGTTTCAAATTCATCTACACGCACTCGGCGAAACCACACTGTATTGAGAAAAATGCCTCTTTTCCCCTCTTTCATTGAGAGCACGGTGTTAAGTACTATTGTCCCAGCAAAAGTGACAGTCACTGAGACAAACCAGCACTAAACAGCTCTGCACCCGGGTAGTCTATGAGCGCATTTTCGAATCCATGCATACTGCTTCCAACTAAAAACAGCTCCGAATGCGCATCATGCGTTGAATATACTTCAAAAATTTTACAAAAAAAATTATTGTGGCAAAAGAAGCAATATTACGTTTATTTGAAAAATAGCATATTGTTGCCAGACTCTCGTGAAAAACACTGTGGCCAGATTTCGAAAGTAAATTAGTAATTTATTTCAAAACAATATTCTTTAAGAACCAAATATTACTTCACGGCAATAAAAATGATGACTTAAAATTGGCAACGCGTACGTTATAATTTTGAGTTTATGCAATACGCACATTGTGTCTAGACTTTCGAGCTTTAAAAGTGCATAGTGGCCAGACTTCTATGCTAAATGACTTTTCTTAACACTTTTTAGGAGTCCATTATTACTTAACGTCATTTAAATTGATGACGCAAATTTGGCGACGCGTAGATTATGATTCTATGTGTGTGTGTGAGGCACATTGTGTGCAGATTTTCGAAGTTAGAATAGTGGTGGCCTGAGTTATATGCTGACAAAGAAAAACAACTTTTTCTTTTTTGAAACAAGGTTTCCGTTATAGTGTACGACGTGTTTTTATATGTGTGGAAAAGAGTTATGATTTCCTTGAAATGTTCAATTTGCTTTACAGTCTCCAAAATCGACTGCAGTCGACATCGATGGCTGGGCAGGTAAAGCTTCGAATAAAACTAATGTTAGTATAATGTAAAACCATAGCGATAAAGGAACGTTGCCATTATTTCTAAGATTTGACGTATCTCGGAATATTGCTGTGTTTGGCACATAGTGAGGTTTTCCTATTAGCAGAACTTTTCTGTTTCATGAGACGGTATTCGA
The DNA here is from genome assembly GCF_055824585.1 of Amblyomma mixtum. Classification (NCBI taxonomy): domain Eukaryota; kingdom Metazoa; phylum Arthropoda; class Arachnida; order Ixodida; family Ixodidae; genus Amblyomma; species Amblyomma mixtum. The sequence goes on from NC_143014.1 coordinate 48,730,847, forward strand.
GTGGAACTTTTTGCTGGGATAGATGGTCCATTCTGACGTAAGTTCGGCAGCGCGAATGAAGGTGCCCGAAGGCGTCCCTTCTTCGTTTCTACTTCGAGCTTCTTCATTCGCCCTGCTTTACTTATGCCTTAGAGATTGTGATTGCCATAGAGCGCATGTACAGTCCCGAATTGTCACGAGAAAACTCTAAATGTCACCCATCCGCCGTGATCAATTATGGCACCCTTCACGGTAGGCTGTTTAATCTTGGAGTCGATGCTGTCCGTTTCAAGGGGAATTTTTAAGTAGCACGTATTAATTGTGCTCTGTTGTATTTCGTGTCGCTTTGTACCCCAGGCTGCAACATCTTATTAACTGCGTGGTTAAACGTTTCAAAGTTTAAATGATTACTGAAGGTCAGGAAAAGTTATTCCAGCGTTTATTTCCAACGTTTATAAAACAACAACAAACGAACATATAGAACAACACACTGACAAAAAAAAGGAACGTGGTAGTTAATCTTTGGTTACACTCTTCCCCTGTATTAATAAATAAAATAGATGAACCCGGAGGTCTCTGTGGGCCTGTGACGCAACGGATAACGCGTCTGACTTCGGATCAGAAGATTCCAGGTTCGAGTCCTGGCAGGCTCTTTTTCAGTTTTTCCCTTCTTGGCCACCATATTGCGAACGGTTTAACATGCAAGATATATCATTCCTGCGACAACCAAAATGTAACCTAGATGGCCAGGTGGTCGAAGTTATTCCGGAACCCTCCACAACGGAACCTCTTTTTTCCCTTACGGCGTGGTTGGGGTGTCCAACGAGAAGTGAGACAATTCCTGCGCCATTTCCTTTCCTCAAAAACCAATCTTTCCACTGTGTGCAACGCGACAGCGGCCAACATACCATCTTATTTGTGTGGGCACGTGAACCATCATTGCTGCTTTGGAAGTATTGCTGTCTTAGAGTATTTCTGTCGGACACGAACCCTTGACTGTGAATACCCGGCCTTCGCCGTGGCTATACCATACTGCAGACTCGTCCTGGAGAGAGAGGGAGAGATGACTTTTATTTTTCAGCTCAAGTTCGAGCCTTCCTCATCCTGGAATCCAAGCAGGATTGGGAAAGGAAACACAAACCAAAACAGAAACGAAAGGCAAATAATGAAATTTATGCAGTCACACTTTTCAAAGAGGCAATAAAATCCGCTGCATCTTTACAGACAACGACACTCTGTGGCGTTCAAAACGTTACGGCTTCCAGTTACTTCTCGGCCGCGCGGTAGCCACTGTTGCATTGCAGGTCACACTGGACGCGACTGTGTTGCGCATCAAAGCGGCACGCGCGAGCAGGCAACGCGTCAGAACACTGAAGAGCATAGAGGTACTTGACGTACTTGAGTGACGTACTTCAGTGTAAACATTCACGCTTTTAAACCCAAAAACCATACTGAGGGGCATGATGTGGGCAGCCTTCGTGGAGAATGCAGGAGGTCTGAGAACGCCCGGGGCACCGTCAGAAATCGTCGGCTGAGCGTGCCTCCACACACACACACACACACACACACACACACACACACACACACACACACACACACACACATACACACATGCGCGCACACACACACACACACGCACACGCACACACACACAACACACACACACGCACGCACGCACGCACACACACACAACACACACACACACGCACGCGCACACACACAACACACACACACGCACGCACACACACACACAGTTACTAGAACCAACTCAGTTTCACAGCTCCCCATACCGCCCAGCGGAGGAGAGTGTCCCAAGCGGCGGTCACGAGAACTAACGGCGGTGTAGTCGAGTCTTGCTGCCTGCCGGGCGCGTCGTCTGCTACAGGCAGCGCAGAAGCGAGGAGCGGCCGGCACATATGAGGTTTTGGCGGGCTGCGTGTGCGCTCTACATGGCTGCAGTAAAATAATACTTCAATTGCGGCTGCTTTTCCTTCGAAGCTGCCTGTTATCTTGGAGAACACGTTTGTGTGATGCGAAATTAGGCTTTTAATACTGTGAAAAAAGTCCAAAAATGCTGGCAACACGCTCGCGAGCATTGTTTCTTGCTTTGCTCAATGGCTTGTTTTCTAGGCGTACCCCATTGCATAGTTCCTATAATGTAAAGAGGTCAGACAAAGTTTCAGTGCGTGGGTGCACTCTACTTTAGGACGGAACGTAGTGAATATTCGAATATCCACTGCGTTGTCGGTAATGCTGCGGACTCCAGACTGTCACTTTGTGCAGCGCAGCTGGCCATTTCGGAATGCACTTTTGCGATCTCGGAATTCTCTAAGTTACCTCGTGGCACTGCTGTCGCGACACACTGGGCACCGCGATCCATTGGAGGCTTTCTCTTCGGCGTAGTGCATTTTGGCTTTGAAATATGCTCCTGGAATAAAGGAGACAGCTTCGGAAGAGAGCCTGGTGCCAGCATCCATTTCCCTGTCTCCAAAAGCACTTCCGTACCTTGCACTACATGGGGATAGTGCTTTAGAAGGTCTTCTTCGAAATAAAGATCACAAACTTTGCATTTCGAAGTCAGTTTGCGATCCTTTCTGTGAAGTGCACGCTCCCATCTTTTAAACTCGATGTGGTCTTTTGGCGGCCGGAAGCAATGACGGTCCGTTGAGTCATCGTTGCGATACCCGCTATTGCACCCCGGTGAAAAGCAGGTCGGCATGAACAGGTCCGATGTCACAAAATACAAACAAAAAAATTACCGACGATTACGTTACTTCCTAATGCGAAATTTGAGGGCAGCAAAGAAGCTGTTTCACCTTTTCGATAGTGAGTCAACCCCAGCTGCGGAGTTGGTTTCAGGGACAACGCCGCCGATGCCGACACAAACAATATGATACCCTCGCTTCCGCAGCGCTAAGAACCAGGTCTAGCCGTGGGAAGGTGGTCACATATTCGTCGACGTGCCGGGGCCTACGTGAAATAACCGGCGCGTCGGCAACTGAAGAGCACCCTATCCGCCGCACAAGAACAGGGGCGGGGGGACCCTTTCATCCTCTTTCTGCATGGCGGCGACGGTGTTCTATGCAGTCACGTTATCTTGACTCTCTAGCGGCGTCAGCGGCATCCAGCGGTATCAGTCGGTCGTTATCAGTCGGTCGCTGCTAGCGCTGGGGGGATGAAAGGGGGGCGGAGCTGGTTACGAGGCCGACGACGACGCGAAACCCAGGAACGGACGCCAAAGAGCTGCGCTCTAAAATTAACTAAGAAGCAGACGACACAAAGCGGCTGTCGCAAGCGCGCTTTACAAAGGGCGCAGCAGGGCCTGCAACCAACGTCTCCGCTTCGGCCAACGTTTCTAGATAAAGACAGTTGGAAAACATGCTCTGGGTATGCGGCCCCTTTCTGTCGCCGATTTCATCTCAAAGAGATACGAGCGCCATCTTTCTGCTGGTAGGAGTACCGCGTTTGTTCTTCCATGGCCTCCGTGGCTCCGTAACCAGCTCAAGCATCGGTACTTTAACACTGCGCTTGATCTCAGAGGCCACGATTTCTCTTCACCGCCGCGGCGCCCATTGGCTCCGCTTGGTCACAGTTTGCTGCGCGAATGATTACTGTTAGCTCGCGCCTCGCATCGTCTGCGCAGGGGGCGGCTGCTTCTAGCCGCGCTCATCTACGAATTGGGAAGTCCGCGTGCGCTCTACGTCTGGGGTACGTCAGGGCAGGATGCTCGAGGTTGAGCTTCTGGCTGTAAATATCGGAAAAAACTGGAAGCCCTTCTTTCCGCGGTTTAGAGAAACATGACGTACCGCTTGCCTCCTCGTAGTTTATGTTGATAATATTATATAAAAACGTTGGGCTGGGAGTAGCAGACGACGCGCTTATCCTAAAGCGACCGCAGCGCCACCGCCTAGACGGTGATCGCGTGGGGCCGCTCTGCTCCCTGGCTCGCCGGCGCAGTTTGCCAACTGTCTTTACTAAAAACGTTGGCTTCGGCGGACGCGGTTACTGCGACGCGCGTCCTTTCAAGGGCGTAGCAGGGCCAGCAACCAGCGTCTCCGCTTCGGCAGACGCTGTTACTGCGACGCGCGTCTTTTCTATCTCTGTTGCTGTTACGTTAATATGTAAATAGTTTTATTACCATTGTACCTCTCCCCCTGTCCTTTCTACAATCCTCTCACCTCTTTCATTTCACTCCTACACACTGCCTGCTACCCTTAGAGAGAGAGAAAGGAATTTTAATGAGGGAAAGGTGGAGAGGTCGGCCGGTGGTAACATGGCCCTGGCCTGCTACCCTTTATTTCTGCTGAACCAGCTGAGGTGCTTTCAGCAGCGATGGCAGATGCCGGAGCTAGCAACAATCTTTTTCCTTTCATTTACCATGTATTGCTTTCAACTCTCTTCTGTCTGCACGTGGCAGCGGTGGTGGCTCAGCTGTATATCGGTGGCCCGAAGAAATGACTGTCCGTCGTGTCATCGTTGCGATACCCGCTATTGCACCCCGGTGCAAAACAGGTCAGCATGAAGAGGCCCGATGTTACAACATACAAACAAAAAATTCAGGCGCCGCTTTGAGGATCTAAAGTGCGCGAGAGGAAAGCCTTTCCACGCAACTTTGGCCGCACGGCTGTTGGCACACACGAGGCGGCAGAACCAACGTTATTTTGCGAGGAGGCTATGGGGTGACTTGGTTTGGCTAGCCATGACTAATTGGGTCATGACCCATGCCTTACTAGTCATGATTGGTTACTAACTAGTCATGATTCGTTAATGATGAACTAGTCATGTCTGGTTAATGACTAGCTAGTCGTGACTAACCAGCAATGACAAACCAGTCATGACTAGTCATGACTAAGCAGTCATTAAGCAATAATAACTAGTCATTTCCGCTTAATGACTGACTACTCATGACTAACCATTCATTGACCAATCATAACAAGTCATGACTACTTAATGACTAATTTATCAAGACTGCTTAATGACTAACCAGTCATGACTAATCAGTAATTAGTCATGGTTAGTAATGACTAACCAGTCATGACTAACCATGAGTGGTTAGTGGCTAGCTAGTCATGACTTACTAGTCATGATTGGTTATTGACTTACTAGTCATGATTGATTATTGACTAACTTGTCATGATTAGGTAATGACTAACTAGTCATGATTGGTTAATGGCTAACTAGCCATGATTGGTTAATGACTAACTAGCCATGACTAGTTAATTGATGACTGGTCAATGACTAGCTAGTCATGACTAATTAGTTGATGACTAACTAGTCATGATTGATTAATGACTAATAGGTCAGGACCATTTAGGTCATGACTAATTAGTTGATGACTAACTAGTCATGATTGGTTAATGACTAACTAGTCATGACTAGTTAATTGATGACTGGTTAATGACTAGCTAATTTGACTTATTAGTCAATGACTAACTAGTCATGATTGGTTAATGACTAACTAGCCATGACTAGTTAATTGATGACTGGTCAATGAACTAGGTAGTCATCACTAATTGGTTGATGACTAACTAGTCATGATCGGTTAATGACTAATTAGTCATGGCTGTTTAAGTCATGACTAATTAGTTGATGACTAACCAGTCATGATTGCTTAATGACTAACTAGTCATGACTAGTTAATTGATCACTAGTTAATGACTAGCTAGTTTGACTTATTAGTTGATGACTAACTAGTCATCATTGGTTAATGATGAACTAGACATGTCTGGTTAATGACTAGCTAATCACGACTAACCAATCATGGCTAACTACTGATGAGTGATTAATGACTAACGAATGACTAACCAGTCATGACTGGTTAATCATCACTAGTTAGTCATTAAACAATCATGACTAACTAGTCATGAGTTAATGACTGGTTCAAATGCCAAATGAGTAGTTAATGACTTCAAATGCCAAAGGCCCTGGTTCGATGCTCAGCCTCGACACAGCTTTTTAAGTAGTGACGCCGAAACACGGACACATCTGCCGACACGGCTGCAAACGACAGTATGAGGCATTAAAGGCTTTCGCCTTAAAATTAACTGAGAAGCGGACAACACAAAGCGGCTGTCTCGAGTGCACCTTAAAAAGGGCGCAGCAGGGCAGCAAGCCGCACAGAGCGGCGACGAGGGTACGAGGGAGCAAGACTCGATCGCAGCGCCACTAGTTCGCGCGACCGCCACTTGGGACAGCTCTCTGGGCACCGCTTTGAAACTGACTTGGTTCTAGTAACGTTGCACACACACACATACGCCGCCGCGGTGGCTCAGTGGTTATGGTGCTCGGCTGCTGACCCGAAAGACGCGGGTTCGATCCCGGCCGCGGCGGTTGAATTTCTTTGGAGGAGAAATTCTAGATGCCCGTGCGCTGAGCGATATCATTGCACGTTAAAGAACCCCAGGTGGTCGAAATTTCCGGAGCCCTTCACTACGGCGTCCCTCATAGCCTGAGTTGCTTTGGGACGGTAAACACACACACACGAGCGCACACACGATCACGCACACACACACACGCAGGTGGAACCAATGGTTAAAACAACCTGGCTTTGCTGCTGCTGGCCGCAAGACCAGTTGCGATAGCCGCCATAGAAGGAGGAGTACCAGTAGCGACGCGCAGCGTAAGTAATACCCCTGTCAAGCGGGCAAGTTAAGTGCACTTACGGAAAGTGTACTTTGCTGTAAGTACACTTTGCCGCATCTAAACGACGCAAGTGGAGTGTCACTCGCGGAAAGTGCGCTCCGCCAGGAGTGCGTTCACGGACCATACTTTGCTGGCCGAGTGCGTAGCCTCGACGCCAGCGGTTCCAATGGTACAAAATTTATACTGCATAAAAAGTACTTACAACTTTATTTTACGTGTTATAAACTGTTTTCAGAAAAAAGTTCGTTGGTTATAGCTACAACCGAAGCAACAAAACAAGTAAACGTGATCAGATGCAACATCGCTGCCCGCCGCCATCTTGTTTGTTGTCGAAATTCTGGATAGCCTTGGCTGGTCTTGGCTTTTCTGCCATTTAAAATTTTTTCATCGTTAAAAACTGTTGAGCCTCGCTTTATTTGCACTATCACGTTAAGCAATCAAATATTATTAGTCCTTTTTCTTTTCCATCGGCCTGTTCAGAAATTCCGCTCATTTTCTGTAGCAATTAATTTTTTACTATGATTGCACTTTGCTTTCCCGTTTAGCAGCGCGTAGCCCAAAGTGTCACTCGGGATGCCAAAGCGCACTCCCCGTAAGTGCACTTAACTTGCCCGCTTGACAGGGGTATAGAGAGAAATAGGTAGAAATTAATTTAATAAAAATAAACACGTCTTTCCATGAGGGCATAAATATTTAGTTTCTATTTTCACTTCAGGGGAGCACATTCCAGTGTGCCGGTAAGAGTCAAATCCCCAGCAGCTTGAAACTGAAGTATTTCCTGGTAATATGGGAATATCACCATCAAATACTTCTGAACACAAGTTTCTGGTCATGAAATAAAAGCTGACAAAGTGAACATTTTGCTTTGTTAGTGTTTCGCAGAAGAGCCACCGTCCTATGCAGCTGCACGGAGCTGTTATTTAATATGTCTAACAATAGGTTTCAACTTCATCTACACGCACTCGGCGAAACCACACTGTATTGAGAAAAATGCCTCTTTTCCCCTCTTTCATTGAGAGCACGGTGTTAAGTGCTATTGTCCCAGCAAAAGTGACAGTCACTGAGACAAACCAGCGCTAAACAGCTCTGCACCCGGGTAGTCTATGAGCGCATTTTCGAATCCATGCATACTGCTTCCAACTAAAAACAGCTCCGAATGCGCATCATGCGTTGAATATACTTCATAAATTTTACAAAAAAAATTATTGTGGCAAAAGAAGCAATATTATGTTTATTTGAAAAATAGCATATTGTTGCCAGACTCTCGTGAAAAACACTGTGGCCAGATTTCGAAAGTAAATTAGTAATTTACTTCAAAACAATATTCTTTAAGAACCAAATATTACTTCACGGCAATAAAAATGATGACTTAAAATTGGCAACGCGTACGTTATAATTTTGAGTTTATGTAATACGCACATTGTGTCTAGATTTTCGAGCTTTAAAAGTGCATAGTGGCCAGACTTCTATGCTAAATGACTTTTTTTTAACACCTTTTAGGAGTCCATTATTACTTAACGTCATTTAAAATGATGACGCAAATTTGGCGACGCGTAGATTATGATTCTATATAGGTGTGTGTGTGTGAGGCACATTGTGTGCAGATTTTCGAAGTTAGAAGAGTGGTGGCCAGAGTTATATGCTGACAAAGAAAACAACTTTTTCTTTTTTGAAACAAGTATTGCGTTATAGTATACGACGTGTTTTTATATGTGTGGTAAAAAGTTATGATTTCCTTGAAAGGTTCAATTTGCTTTACAGTCTCTAAAATCGACTGCAGTCGACATCGATGGCTGGGCAGGTAAAGCTTCGAATAAAACTAATGTTAGTATAATGTAAAACCACAGCGATAAAGGAACGTTGCATTATTTCTAAGGTTTGACGTATCTCGGAATATTTCTGTTTGGCACGTAGTGAGGTTTTCCTATTAGCAGAACTTTTCTGTTTCATGAGACGGTATTCAAGTAGAACTTTTTGCTGGGATAGATGGTCCATTCTGACGTAAGTTCGGCAGCGCGAATGAAGGTGCCGGAAGGCGTCCCTTCTTCGTTTCTACTTCGAGCTTCTTCATTCGCCCTGCTTTACTTATGCCTTAGAGATTGTGATTGCCATAGAGCGCATGTACAGTCCCGAATTGTCACGAGAAAACTCTAAATGTCACCCATCCGCCGTCATCAATTATGGCACCCTTCACGGTAGGCTGTTTAATCTTGGAGTCGATGCTGTCCGTTTCAAGGGGAATTTTTAAGTAGTACGTATTAATTGTGCTCTGTTGTATTTCGTGTCGCTTTGTAGCCCCAGGCTGCAACGTCTTATTAACTGCGTGGTTAAACGTTTCAAAGTTTAAATGTTTACTGAAGGTCAGGAAAAGTTATTCCAGCGTTTATTTCCAACGTTTATAAAACAACAACAAACGAACATATAGAACAACACACTGACAAAAAAAAAGGAACGTGGTAGTTAATCTTTGGTTACACTCTTCCCCTGTATTAATAAATAAAATAGATGAACCCGGAGGTCTCTGTGGGCCTGTGACGCAACGGATAACGCGTCTGACTTCGGATCAGAAGATTCCAGGTTCGAGTCCTGGCAGGCTCTTTTTTAATTTTGCCCTTCTTGGCCACCATATTGCGAACGGTTTAACATACAAGATATATCGTTCCTGCGACAACCAAAATGTAACCTAGATGGCCAGGTGGTCGAAGTTATTCCGGAACACTCCACAACTGCACCTCTTTTTTCCTTTACGGCGTGGTTGGGGTGTCCAACGAGAAGTGAGACAATTCCTGCGCCATTTCCTTTCCTCAAAAACCAATCTTTCCACTGTGTGCAACGCGACAGCGGCCAACATACCATCTTATTTGTGTGGGCACGTGAACCATCATTGCTGCTTTGGAAGTATTGCTGTCTTAGAGTATTTCTGTCGGACACGAACCCTTGACAGTGAATACCCGGCCTTCGCCGTGGCTATACCATACTGCAGACTCATCCTGGAGAGAGAGAGATTGAGATGACTTTTATTTTTCAGCTCAAGTCCGAGCCTTCCTCATCCTGGAATCCAAGCAGGATTGGGAAAGGAAACACAAACCAAAACAGAAACAAAAGGCAAATAATGAAATTTATGCAGTCACACTTTTCAAAGAGGCAATAAAATCCGCTGCATCTTTACAGACAACGACACTCTGTGGCGTTCAAAACGCTACGGCTTCCAGTTACTTTTCGGCCGCGCGGTAGCCACTGTTGCATTGCAGGTCACACTGGACGCGACTGTGTTGCGCATCAAAGCGGCACGCGCGAGCAGGCAACGCGTCAGAACACTGAAGAGCATAGAGGTACTTGACGTACTTGAGTGACGTACTTGAGTGTAAACATTCACGCTTTTAAACCCAAAAACCCTACTGAGGGGCATGATGTGGGCAGCCTTCGTGGAGAATGCAGCAGCACTGAGAACGCCCGGGGCACCGTCAGAAATCGTCGGCTGAGCGTGCCGCCACACACACACACACACACACACACACACACACACACACACACACACACACACACACACACACACACACACACACACACACACACACACACACACACACACACACGCACACACACACACACACACACACACACACAACACACACGCACGCACGCACACACACACACAGTTACTAGAACCAACTCAGTTTCACAGCTCCCCATACCGCCCAGCGGAGGAGAGTGTCCCAAGCGGCAGTCACGAGAACTAACGGCGGTGTAGTCGAGCCTTGCTCCCTGCCGGGCGCGTCGTCGGCTACAGGCAGCGCTGAAGCGAGGAGCGGCCGGCACTTATGAGGTTTTGGCGAGCTGCGTTTGCACTCTACATGGCTGCAGTAAAATAATACTTCAATTGCGGCAGCTTTTCCTTCGAAGCTGCGTGTTATCTTGGAGAACACGTTTGTGTGATGCGAAATTAGGCTTTTAATATTGTGAAAAAAGTCCAAAAATTCTGGAAACACGCTCGCGAGCATTGTTTCTTGCTTTGCTCAATGGCTTGTGTTTTCTAGCGCGTACCCGAGTGCCTAGTTCCTATAATGTAAAGAGGTCAGACAAAGTTTCAGTGCGTGGGTGCACTCTACTTTAGGAGGGAACATAGTGAATATTCGAATATCCACTGCGTTGTCGGTAATGCTGCGGACTCCAGACTGTCACTTTGGCAGCGCAGCTGGGCATTTCGGAATGCACTTTTGCGATCTCGGAATTCTCTAAGTTACCTCGTGGCACTGCTGTTGCGACACACTGGGCACCGCGATCCATTGGAGGCTCTCTCTTCGGCGTAGTGCATTTTGGCTTTGAAATATCCGCCTGGAATAAAGGAAACAGCTTCGGAAGAGAGCCTGGTGCCAGCATCCATTTCCCTGTCTCCAAAAGCACTTCCGTACCTTGCACTACATGGGGATAGTCCTTTAGAAGGTTTTCTTCTTCGAAATGGAGATCACAAACTTTGCATTTCGAAGTCAGTTTGCGATCCTTTCTGTGAAGTGCACGCTTCCATCTTTTAAACTCGATGTGGTCTTTTGGCGGCCCGAAGCAATGACGGTCCGTTGAGTCATCGTTGCGATACCCGCTATTGCACCCCGGTGAAAAGCAGGTCGGCATGAACAGGTCCGATGTCACAAAATACAAACAAAAATACAAAAATTAACTAAGAAGCAGACGACACAAAGCGGCTGTCGCAAGCGCGCTTTACAAAGGGCGCAGCAGGGCAGCAACCAGCGTCTCCGCTTCGGCCAACGTTTCTAGATAAAGACAGTTGGAAAACCTGCTCCTGGTATGCGGCCCCTTTCTGTCGCCGATTTCATCTCAAAGAGATACGAGCGCCATCTTTCGGCTGGTAGGAGTACCGCGTTTGTTCTTCCATGGCCTCCGTGCCTCCGTAACCAGCTCAAGCATCGGTACTTTAACACCGCGCTTGATCTCAGAGGCCACGATTTCTCTTCACCGCCGCGGCGCCCATTGGCTCCGCTTGGTCACAGTTTGCTGCGCGAATGATTACTGTTAGCTCGCGCCTCGCATCGTCTGCGCAGGGGGCGGCTGCTTCTAGCCGCGCTCATCTACGAATTGCGAAGTCCGCGTGCGCTCTACGTCTGGGGTACGTCAGGGCAGGATGCTCGAGGTTGAGCCTCTGGCTGTAAATATCGGAAAAAACTGGAAGCCCTTCTTTCCGCGGTTTAGAGAAACATGACGTACAGCTTGCCTCCTCGTAGTTTATGTTGATAATATTATATAAAAACGTTGAGCTGGGAGTAGCAGACGACGCGCTCATCCTAAAGCGACCGCAGCGCCACCGCCTAGACGGTGATCGCGTGGGGCCGCTCTGCTCCCTGGCTCGCCGGCGCAGTTTGCCAACTGTCTTTACTAGAAACGTTGGCTTCGGCGGACGCGGTTACTGCGACGCGCGTCTTTTCTATCTCTGTTGCTGTTACGTTAATATGTAAATAGTTTTATTACCATTGTACCTCTCCCCCTGTCCTTTCTACAATCCTCTCACCTCTTTCATTTCACTCCTACACACTGCCTGCTATCCTTTATTTCTGTTGAACCATCTGAGGTGCTTTCAGCAGCGATGGCAGATGCCGGAGCTAGCAACAATCTTTTTCCTTTCATTTACCATGTATTGCTTTCAACTCTCTTCTGTCTGCACGTGGCAGCGGTGGTGGCTCAGCTGTATATCGGTGGCCCGAAGAAATGACTGTCCGTCGTGTCATCGTTGCGATACCCGCTATTGCACCCCGGTGCAAGACAGGTCAGCATGAAGAGGCCCGATGTTACAACATACAAACAAAAAATTCAGGCGCCGCTTTGAGGATCTAAAGTGCGCGAGACGAAAGCCTTTCCACGCAACTTTGGCCGCACGGCTGTTGGCACACACGAGGCGGCAGAACCAACGTGATTTTGCGAGGAGGCAATGGGGTGACTTGGTTTGGCTAGCCATGACTAATTGGGTCATGACCCATGCCTTACTGGTCATGATTGGTTACTAACTAGTCATGATTGGTTAATGACTAACTGGCCATGACTAGTTAATTGATGGCTGGTTAATGACTAGCTAGTCATGACTAAATAGTTGATGACTAACTAGTCATGATTCGTTAATGATGAACTAGTCATGTCTGGTTAATGACTAGCTAGTCGTGACTAGCCAGCAATGACAAACCAGTCATGACTAGTCATGACTAAGCAGTCATTAAGCAATAATAACTAGTCATGTCTGCTTAATGACTGACTACTCATGACTAACCATTCATTGACCAATCATAACTAGTCATGACTACTTAATGACTAATTTATCATGACTGCTTAGTGACTAACCAGTCATGACTAATCAGTAATTAGTCATGGTTAGTAATGACTAACCAGTCATGACTAACCATGAGTGGTTAGTGGCTAGCTAGTCATGACTTACTAGTCATGATTGGTTATTGACTTACTAGTCATGATTGATTATTGACTAACTTGTCATGATTAGTTAATGACTAACTAGTCATGATTGGTTAATGACTAACTAGCCATGATTGGTTAATGACTAACTAGCCATGAATAGTTAATTGATGACTGGTCAATGACTAGCTAGTCATGACTAATTAGTTGATGACTAACTAGTCATGATTGGTTAATGACTAATAGGTCAGGACTATTTAGGTCATGACTAATTAGTTGATGACTAACTAGTCATGATTGGTTAATGACTAACTAGTCATGACTAGTTAATTGATGACTGGTTAATGACTAGCTAATTTGACTTATTAGTTAATGACTAACTAGTTATGATTGGTTAATGACTAACTAGCCATGACTAGTTAATTGATGACTGGTCAATGAACTAGGTAGTCATCACTAATTGGTTGATGACTAACTAGTCATGATCAGTTAATGACTAAATAGTCATGGCTATTTAAGTCATGACTAATTAGTTGATGACTAACCAGTCATGATTGCTTAATGACGAACTAGTCATGACTAGTTAATTGATCACTAGTTAATGACTAGCTAGTTTGACTTATTAGTTGATGACTAACTAGTCATCATTGGTTAATGATGAACTAGACATGTCTGGTTAATGACTAGCTAGTCACGACTAACCAATCATGACTAACTACTGATGAGTGATTAATGACTAACGAATGACTAACCAGTCATGACTGGTTAATCATCACTAGTTAGTCATTAAACAATCATGACTAACTAGTCATGAGTTAATGACTTGTTCAAATGCCAAATGAATAGTTAATGACTTCAAATGCCAAGGGCCCTGGTTCGATGCTTAGCCTCGACACAGCTTTTTAAGTAGTGACGCCGAAACACGGACACATCTGCCGACACGGCTGCAAACGACAGTATGAGGCATTAAAGGCTTTCGCCTTAAAATTAACTGAGAAGCGGACAACACAAAGCGGTTGTCGCGAGTGCACCTTAAAAAGGGCGCAGCAGGGCAGCGAGCCGCACAGAGCGGCGACGAGGGTACGAGGGAGCAAGACTCGATCGCAGCGCCACTAGTTCGCGCGACCGCCACTTGGGACAGCTCTCTGGGCACCGCTGTGAAACTGACTTGGTTCTAGTAACGTTGCACACACACACATACGCCGCCGCTGTGGCTCAGTGGTTATGGTGCTCGGCTGCTGACCCGAAAGACGCGGGTTCGATCCCGGCCGCGGCGGTTGAATTTCTTTGGAGGAGAAATTCTAGATGCCCGTGCGCTGAGCGATATCATTGCACGTTAAAGGGCCCCAGGTGGTCGAAATTTCCGGAGCCCTTCACTACGGCGTCCCTCATAGCCTGAGTTGCTTAGGGACGGTAAAACACACACACGAGCGCACACACGATCACGCACACACACACACGCAGGTGGAACCAATGGTTAAAACAACCTGGTTTTGCTGCTGCTGGCCGAGGGACCAGTTTGCGATAGCCGCCATAGAAGGAGGAGTCACAGTAGCGACGCGGAGCGTAAGTAAGAAAGAAATAGGTAGAAATTAATTTAATAAAAATAAACACGTCTTTCCATGAGGGCATAAATATTTAGTTTCTATTTTCACTTCAGGGGAGCACATTCCAGTGTGCCAGTAAGAGTCAAATCCCCAGCAGCTTGAAAGTGAAGTATTTCCTGGTAATATGGGAATATCACCATCAAATACTTCTGAACACAAGCTTCTGGTCATGAAATAAAAGCTGACAAAGTGAACCTTTTGCTTTGTTAGTGTTTCGCAGAAGAGCCACCGTCCTATGCAGCTGCACGGAGCTGTTTTTTAATATCAGTCTAACAATAGGTTCGAACTTCATCTACACGCACTCGGCGAAACCACACTGTATTGAGAAAAATGCCTCTTTTCCCCTCTTTCATTGAGAGCACGGTGTTAAGTGCTATTGTCCCAGCAAAAGTGACAGTCACTGAGACAAACCAGCGCTAAACAGCTCTGCACCCGGGTAGTCTATGAGCGCATTTTCGAATCCATGCATACTGCTTCCAACTAAAAACAGCTCCGAATGCGCATCATGCGTTGAATATACTTCAAAAATTTTACAAAAAAATTATTGTGGCAAAAGAAGCAATATTATGTTTATTTGAAAAATAGCATATTGTTGCCAGACTCTCGTGAAAAACACTGTGGCCAGATTTCGAAAGTAAATTAGTAATTTATTTCAAAACAATATTCTTTAAGAACCAAATATTACTTCAGGGCAATAGAAATGATGACTTAAAATTGGCAACGCGTACGTTATAATTTTGAGTTTATGCAATACGCACATTGTGTCTAGATTTTCGAGCTTTAAAAGTGCATAGTGGCCAGACTTCTATGCTAAATGACTTTTTTTTAACACCTTTTACGAGTCCATTATTACTTAACAACATTTAAAATGATGACGCAAATTTGGCGACGCGTAGATTATGATTCTATATGTGTGTTTGTGTGTGAGGCACATTGTGTGCAGATTTTCGAAGTTAGAAGAGTGGTGGCCAGAGTTATATGCTGACAAAGAAAAACAACTTTTTCTTTTTTGAAACAAGGTTTGCGGTATAGTATACGACGTGTTTTTATGTGTGGTAAAAAGTTATGATTTCCTTGAAAGGTTCAATTTGCTTTACAGTCTCCAAAATCGACTGCAGTCGACATCGATGGCTGGGCAGGTAAAGCTTCGAATAAAACTAATGTTAGTATAATGTAAAACCATAGCGATAAAGGAACGTTGCATTATTTCTAAGGTTTGACGTATCTCGGAATATTTCTGTTTGGCACGTAGTGAGGTTTTCCTATTAGCAGAACTTTTCTGTTTCATGAGAGGGTATTCAAGTAGAACTTTTTGCTGGGATAGATGGTCCATTGTGACGTAAGTTCGGCAGCGCGAATGAAGGTGCCCGAAGGCGTCCCTTCTTCGTTTCTACTTCGGGCTTCTTCATTCGCCCTGCTTTACTTATGCCTTAGAGATTGTGATTGCCATAGAGCGCATGTACAGTCCCGAATTGTCACGAGAAAACTCTAAATGTCACCCATCCGCCGTGATCAATTATGGCACCCTTCACGGTAGGCTGTTTAATCTTGGAGTCGATGCTGTCCGTTTCAAGGGGAATTTTTATGTAGCACGTATTAATGGTGCTCTGTTGTATTTCGTGTCGCTTTGTAGCCCCAGGCTGCAACGTCTTATTAACTGCGTGGTTAAACGTTTCAAAGTTTAAATGTTTACTGAAGGTCAGGAAAAGTTATTCCAGCGTTTATTTCCAACGTTTATAAAACAACAACAAACGAACATATAGAACAACACACTGACACAAAAAAGGAACGTGGTAGTTAATCTTTGGTTACACTCTTCCCCTGTATTAATAAATAAAATAGATGAACCAGGAGGTCTCTGTAACAACCAGAAACAATAGACCACGTTTTTTTGCACTGTTGGGAGGGGGTATACTTTTGGGACATTTTGCAACGGACTTTAAAAAAGGAATTTCCGCTCGACGCTCATGGTATTCGGTACTTGCCTGTAGAGAGTGAGGATGGGACACCATTCGACCTCATTATGCTAATGGGCCTCCATTGTATTTGGCGCTCCAGAATGGCAGGATATCATTGCGATCCTGCAGCACGGCCAGCACGGATCTATTTTCGGGAGTGCATGCATAGGTATATTGAAGTTCAGAAACTTGCTCCTGAAGCTCCCGAGTGGCTCGAAAGAGTCGAGCCTTTGGTGACGCTTAAGGAGTTTTAATATGACGAAGCCACGCACCCCCGGGCGGATAGTGTTGTTAAGTATTGCTCATTGCGCTCTGTAAGTGTATTTGTGTACTGTGGTTCTTGCCGAAGTCAGGCAATAAATAAAAAAAAGGGCCTGTGGCGCAACGGATAACGCCTCTGACTTCGGATCAAAAGATTCCAGGTTCGAGTCCTGGCAGGCTCTTTTTTAATTTTTCCCTTCTTGGCCACCATATTGCGAACGGTTTAACATACAAGATATATCGTTCCTGCGACAACCAAAATGTAACCTAGATGGCCAGGTGGTCGAAGTTATTCCGGAACCCTCCACAACGGCACCTCTTTTGTCCCTTACGGCGTGGTTGGGGTGTCCAACGAGAAGTGAGACAATTCCTGCGCCATTTCCTTTCCTCAAAAACCAATCTTTCCACTGTGTGCAACGCGACAGCGGCCAACATACCATCTTATTTGTGTGGGCACGTGAACCATCATTGCTGCTTTGGAAGTATTGCTGTCTTAGAGTATTTCTGTCGGACACGAACCCTTGACAGTGAATACCCGGCCTTCGCCGTGGCTATACCATACTGCAGACTCATCCTGGAGAGAGAGAGAGAGATGACTTTTATTTTTCAGCTCAAGTCCGAGCCTTCCTCATCCTGGAATCCAAGCAGGATTGGGAAAGGAAACACAAACCAAAACAGAAACAAAAGGCAAATAATGAAATTTATGCAGTCACACTTTTCAAAGAGGCAATAAAATACGCTGCATCCTTACAGACAACGACACTCTGTGGCGTTCAAAACGCTACGGCTTCCAGTTACTTTTCGGCCACGCGGTAGCCACTGTTGCATTGCAGGTCACACTGGACGCGACTGTGTTGCGCATCAAAGCGGCACGCGCGAGCAGGCAACGCGTCAGAACACTAAAGAGCATAGAGGTACTTGACGTACTTGAGTGACGTACTTGAGTGTAAACATTCACGCTTTTAAACCCAAAAACCCTACTGAGGGGCATGATGTGGGCAGCCTTCGTGGAGAATGCAGCAGCACTGAGAACGCCCGGGGCACCGTCAGAAATCGTCGGCTGAGCGTGCCTCCACACACACACACACACACACACACACACACACACACACACACGCACACGCACACGCACACGCACACACACACACACACACACACACACACAGTTACTAGAACCAACTCAGTTTCACAGCTCCCCATACCGCCCAGCGGAGGAGAGTGTCCCAAGCGCCGGTCACGAGAACTAACGGCAGTGTAGTCCAGTCTTGCTCCCTGCCGGGCGCGTCGTCTTCTACAGGCAGCGCAGAAGCGAGGAGCGGCCGGCACATATGAGGTTTTGGCGAGCTGCGTTTGCGCTCTATATGGCTGCAGTAAAATATTACTTCAATTGCGGCAGCTTTTCCTTCGAAGCTGCGTATTATCTTGGAGAACACGTTTGTGTGATGCGAAATTAGGCTTTTAATATCGTGAAAAAAGTCCAAAAATGCTGGCAACACGCTCTCCAGCATTGTTTCTTGCTTTGCTCAATGGCTTGTGTTTTCTAGCGCGTACCCCAGTGCATAGTTCCTATAATGTAAAGAGGTCAGACAAAGTTTCAGTGCGTGGGTGCACTCTACTTTAGGAGGGAACGTAGTGAATATTCGAATATCCACTGCGTTGTCGGTAATGCTGCGGACTCCAGACTGTCACTTTGTGCAGCGCAGCTGGCCATTTCGGAATGCACTTTTGCGATCTCGGAATCTTCTAAGTTACCTCGTGGCACTGCTGTCGCGACACACTGGGCACCGCGACCCATTGGAGGTCTTCTCTTCGGCGTAGTGCATTTTGGCTTTGAAATATGCGCCTGGAATAAAGGAAACAGCTTCGGAAGAGAGCCTGGTGCCAGCATCCATTTCCCTGTCTCCAAAAGCACTTCCGTACCTTGCACTACATGGGGATAGTGCTTTAGAAGGTCTTCTTCTTCGAAATGGAGATCACAAACTTTGCATTTCGAGGTCTGTTTGCGATCCTTTCTGTGAAGTGCACGCTCCCATCTTTTAAACTCGATGTGGTCTTTTGGCGGCCCGAAGCAATGACGGTCCGTTGAGTCATCGTTGCAATACCCGCTATTGCACCCCGGTGAAAAGCAGGTCGGCATGAACAGGTCCGATGTCACAAAATACAAACAAAAATTAAGTAAGAAGCAGACGACACAAAGCGGCTGTCGCTAGCGCGCTTTACAAAGGGCGCAGCAGGCCAGCAACCAACGTCTCCGCTTCGGCGGACGCGGTTACTGCGACGCGCGTATTTTCAAGGGCGCAGCAGGTCCAGGAACCAGCGTCTCCGCTTCGGCCAACGTTTCTAGATAAAGACAGTTGGAAAACATGCTCCGGGTATGCGGCCCCTTTCTGTCGCCGATTTCATCTCAAAGAGATACGATCGCCATCTTTCGGCTGGTAGGAGTACCACGTTTGTTCTTCCATGGCCTCCGTGCCTCCGTAACCAGCTCAAGCATCGGTACATTAACACTGCGCTTGATCTCAGAGGCCACGATTTCTCTTCACCGCCGCGGCGCCCATTGGCACCGCTTGGTCACAGTTTGCTGCGCGAATGATTAGTGTTAGCTCGCGCCTCGCATCGTCTGCGCAGGGGGCGGCTGCTTCTAGCCGCGCTCATCTACGAATTGGGAAGTCCGCGTGCGCTCTACGTCTGGGGTACGTCAGGGCAGGATGCTCGAGGTTGAGCTTCTGGCTGTAAATATCGGAAAAAACTGGAAGCCCTTCTTTCCGCGGTTTAGAGAAACATGACGTACCGCTTGCCTCCTCGTAGTTTATGTTGATAATATTATATAAAAACGTTGGGCTGGGAGTAGCAGACGACGCGCTCATCCTAAAGCGACCGCAGCGCCACCGCCTAGACGGTGATCGCGTGGGGCCGCTCTGCTCCCTGGCTCGCCGGCGCAGTTTGCCAACTGTCTTCACTAGAAACGTTGGCTTCGGCGGACGCGGTTACTGCGACGCGCGTCCTTTCAAGGGCGTAGCAGGGCCAGCAACCAGCGTCTCCGCTTCGGCGGACGCTGTTACTGCGACGCGCGACTTTTCTATCTCTGTTGCTGTTACGTTAATATGTAAATAGTTTTATTACCATTGTACCTCATCCCTTGTCCTTTCTACAATCCTCTCACCTCTTTCATTTCTCTCCTACACACTGCCTGCTATCCTTTATTTCTGCTGAACCAGCTGAGGTGCTTTCAGCAGCGATGGCAGATGCCGGAGCTAGCAACAATCTTTTTCCTTTCATTTACCATGTATTGCTTTCAACTCTCTTCTGTCTGCACGTGGCAGCGGTGGTGGCTCAGCTGTATATCGGTGGCCCGAAGAAATGACTGTCCGTCGTGTCATCGTTGCGATACCCGCTATTGCACCCCGGTGCAAAACAGGTCAGCATGAAGAGGCCCGATGTTACAACATACAAACAAAAAATTCAGGCGCCGCTTTGAGGATCTAAAGTGCGCGAGACGAAAGCCTTTCCACGCAACTTTGGCCGCACGGCTGTTGGCACACACGAGGCGGCAGAACCAACGTTATTTTGCGAGGAGGCTATGGGGTGACTTGGTTTGGCTAGCCATGACTAATTGGGTCATGACCCATGCCTTACTAGTCATGATTGGTTACTAACTAGTCATGATTAGTTAATGACTAACTAGCCATGACTAGTTAATTGATGGCTGGTTAATGACTAGATAGTCATGACTAATTAGTTGATGACTAACTAGTCATGATTCGTTAATGATGAACTAGTCATGTCTGGTCAATGACTAGCTAGTCGTGACTAACCAGCAATGACAAACCAGTCATGACTAGTCATGACTAAGCAGTCATTAAGCAATAATAACTAGTCATGTCTGCTTAATGACTGACTACTCATGACTAACCATTCATTGACCAATCATAACTAGTCATGACTACTTAATGACTAATTTATCATGACTGCTTAATGACTAACCAGTCATGACTAATCAGTAATTAGTCATGGTTAGTAATGACTAACCAGTCACAACTAACCATGAGTGGTTAGTGGCTAGCTAGTCATGACTTACTAGTCATGATGGGTTATTGACTTACTAGTCATGATTGATTATTGACTAACTTGTCATGATTAGTTAATGACTAACTAGTCATGATTGGTTAATGACTAACTAGCCATGATTGGTTAATGACTAACTAGCCATGAATAGTTAATTGATGACTGGTCAATGAGTAGCTAGTCATGACTAATTAGTTGATGACTAACTAGTCATGATTGGTTAATGACTAATAGGTCAGGACTATTTAGGTCATGACTAATTAGTTGGTGACTAACAAGTCATGATTGGTTAATGACTAACTAGTCATGACTAGTTAATTGATGACTGGTTAATGACTAGCTAGTTTGACTTATTAGTTGATGACTAACTAGTCATCATTGGTTAATGGTGAACTAGACATGTCTGGTTAATGACTAGCTAGTCACGACTAACCAATCATGACTAACTACTGATGAGTGATTAATGACTAACGAATGACTAACCAGTCATGACTGGTTATCATCACTAGTTAGTCATTAAACAATCATGACTAAATAGTCATCAGTTAATGACTGGTTCAAATGCCAAATGAGTAGTTAATGACTTCAAATGCCAAAGGCCCTGGTTCGATGCTCAGCCTCGACACAGCTTTTTAAGTAGTGACGCCGAAACACGGACACATCTGCCGACACGGCTGCAAACGACAGTATGAGGCATTAAAGGCTTTCGCCTTAAAATTAACTGAGAAGCGGACAACACAAAGGGGCTGTCGCGAGTGCACCTTAAAAAGGGCGCAGCAGGGCAGCGAGCCGCACAGAGCGGCGACGAGGGTACGAGGGAGCAAGACTCGATCGCAGCGCCACTAGTTCGCGCGACCGCCACTTGGGACAGCTCTCTGGGCACCGCTGTGAAACTGACTTGGTTCTAGTAACGTTGCACACACACACATACGCCGCCGCGGTGGCTCAGTGGTTATGGTGCTCGGCTGCTGCCCCGAAAGACGCGGGTTCGATCCCGGCCGCGGCAGTTGAATTTCTTTGGAGGAGAAAATCTAGATGCCCGTGCGCTGAGCGATATCATTGCACGTTAAAGAACCACAGGTGGTCGAAATTTCCGGAGCCCTTCACTACGTCGTCCCTCATAGCCTGAGTTGCTTAGGGACGGTAAACACACACACACGAGCGCACACACGATCACGCGCACACACACACGCAGGTGGAACCAATGGTTAAAACAACCTGGTTTTGCTGCTGCTGGCCGAGGGACCAGTTGCGATAGCCGCCATAGAAGCAGGAGTCACAGTAGCGACGCGGAGCGTAAGTACCCCTGTCAAGCGGGCAAGTTATGTGCACTTACGGAAAGTGTACTTTGCTGTACGTACACTTTGCCGCATCTAAACGACGCAAGTGGAGTGTCACTCGCGGAAAGTGCGCTCCGCCAGGAGTGCGTTCACGGACCATACTTTGCTGGCCGAGTGCGTAGCCTAGACGCCAGCGGTTCCAATGGTACAAAATTTATAATCCATAAATGTACTTACAACTTTATTTTACGTGTTATAAACTGTTTTCAGAAAAAAGTTCGTTGGTTATAGCTGCAACCGAAGCAACAAAACAAGTAAACGTGATCAGATGCAACATCGCTGCCCGCCGCCATCTTGTTTGTTGTCGAAATTCTGGATAGCCTTGGCTGGTCTTGGCTTTTCTGCTATTTAAATTTTTTTTTCATCGTTAAAAACTGTTGAGCCTCGCTTTATTTGCACTATCACGTTAAGCAATCAAATATTATTAGTCCTTTTTCTTTTCCATCGGCCTGTTCAGAAATTCCGCTCATTTTCTGTAGCAATTATTTTTTTACTATGAGTGCACTTTGCTTTCCCGTTTAGCACCGCGTAGCCCAAAGTGTCACTCGGGATGCCAAAGCGCACTCCCCGTAAGTGCACTTAACTTGCCCGCTTGACAGGGGTATAGAGAGAAATAGGTAGAAATTAATTTAATAAAAATAAACACGTCTTTCCATGAGGGCATAAAAATTAAGTTTCTATTTTCACTTCAGCCGAGCACATTCCAGTGTGCCAGTAAGAGTCAAATCCCCAGCAGCTTGAAAGTGAAGTATTTCCTGGTAATATGGGAATATCACCATCAAATACTTCTGAACACAAGCTTCTGGTCATGAAATAAAAGCTGACAAAGTGAACATTTTGCTTTGTTAGTGTTTCGCAGAAGAGCCACCGTCCTATGCAGCTGCACGGAGCTGTTTTTTAATATCAGTCTAACAATAGGTTTCAACTTCATCTACACGCACTCGGCCAAACCACACTGTATTGAGAAAAATGCCTCTTTTCCCCTCTTTCATTGAGAGCACGGTGTTAAGTGCTATTGTCCCAGCAAAAGTGACAGTCACTGAGACAAACCAGCGCTAAACAGCTCTGCACCCGGGTAGTCTATGAGCGCATTTTCGAATCCATGCATACTGCTTCCACCTAAAAACAGCTCCGAATGCGCATCATGCGTTGAATATACTTCAAAAATTTTACAAAAAAAATTATTGTGGCAAAAGAAGCAATATTACGTTTATTTGAAAAATAGCATATTGTTGCCAGACTCTCGTGAAAAACACTGTGGCCAGATTTCGAAAGTAAATTAGTAATTTATTTCAAAACAATATTCTTTAAGAACCAAATATTACTTCACGGCAATAAAAATGATGACTTAAAATTGGCAACGCGTACGTTATAATTTTGAGTTTATGCAATACGCACATTGTGTCGATTTTCGAGCTTTAAAAGTGCATGGTGGCCAGACTTCTATGCTAAATGACTTTTTTTTAACACCTTTTAGGAGTCCATTATTACTTAACGTCATTTAAAATGATGACGCAAATTTGGCGACGCGTAGATTATGATTCTATATGTGTGTGTGTGTGTGTGTGAGGCACATTGTGTGCAGATTTTCGAAGTTAGAAGAGTGGTGGCCAGAGTTATATGCTGACAAAGAAAAACAACTTTTTCTTTTTTGAAACAAGGTTTGCGTTATAGTATACGACGTGTTTTTATATGTGTGGTAAAAAGTTATGATTTCCTTGAAAGGTTCAATTTGCTTTACAGTCTCCAAAATCGACTGCAGTCGACATCGATGGCTGGGCAGGTAAAGCTTCGAATAAAACTAATGTTAGTATAATGTAAAAACATAGCGATAAAGGAACGTTGCATTATTTCTAAGGTTTGACGTATCTCGGAATATTTCTGTTTGGCACGTAGTGAGGTTTTCCTATTAGCAGAACTTTTCTGTTTCATGACATGGTATTCAAGTAGAACTTTTTGCTCGGATAGATGGTCCATTCTGACGTAAGTTCGGCAGCGCGAATGAAGGTGCCCGAAGGCGTCCCTTCTTCGTTTCTACTTCGGGCTTCTTCATTCGCCCTGCTTTACTTATGCCTTAGAGATTGTGATTGCCATAGAGCGCATGCACAGTCCCGAATTGTCACGAGAAAACTCTAAATGTCACCCATCCGCCGTGATCAATTATGGCACCCTTCACGGTAGGCTGTTTAATCTTGGAGTCGATGCTGTCCGTTTCAAGGGGAATTTT
The DNA here is from genome assembly GCF_055824585.1 of Amblyomma mixtum. Taxonomy (NCBI): domain Eukaryota; kingdom Metazoa; phylum Arthropoda; class Arachnida; order Ixodida; family Ixodidae; genus Amblyomma; species Amblyomma mixtum. The sequence goes on from NC_143014.1 coordinate 48,755,337, forward strand.
TAAGTAGCACGTATTAATTGTGCTCTGTTGTATTTCATGTCGCTTTGTAGCCCCAGGCTGCAACATCTTATTAACTGCGTGGTTAAACGTTTCAAAGTTTAAATGTTTACTGAAGGTCAGGAAAAGTTATTCCAGCGTTTATTTCAACGTTTATAAAACAACAACAAACGAACATATAGAACAAACGAACATATAGAACAACACACTGACAAAAAAAAGGAACGTGGTAGTTAATCTTTGGTTACACTCTTCCCCTGTATTAATAAATAAAATAGATGAACCCGGAGGTCTCTGTGGGCCTGTGGCGCAACGGATAACGCGTCTGACTTCGGATGAGAAGATTCCAGGTTCGAGTCCTGGCAGGCCCTATTTCAATTTTTCCCTTCTTGGCCACCATATTGCGAATGGTCTAACATACAAGATATATCGTTCCTGCGACAACCAAACTGTAACCTAGATGGCCAGGTGGTCGAAGTTATTCCGGAACCCTCCAGAACGGCACCTCTTTTTTCCCTTACGGCGTGGTTGGGGTGTCCAACGAGAAGTGAGACAAGTCCTGCGCCATTTCCTTTCCTCAAAAACCAATCTTTCCACTGTGTGCAACGCGACAGCGGCCAACATACCATCTTATTTGTGTGGGCACGTGAACCATCATTGCTGCTTTGGAAGTATTGCTGTCTTAGAGTATTTCTGTCGGACACGAACCCTTGACAGTGAATACCCGGCCATCGCCGTGGCTATACCATACTGCAGACTCATCCTGGAGAGAGAGGGAGAGATGACTTTTATTTTTCAGCTCAAGTTCGAGCCTTCCTCATCCTGGAATCCAAGCAGGATTGGGAAAGGAAACACAAACCAAAACAGAAACAAAAGGCAAATAATGAAATTTATGCAGTCACACTTTTCAAAGAGGCAATAAAATCCGCTGCATCTTTATAGACAACGACACTCTGTGGCGTTCAAAACGCTACGGCTTCCAGTTACTTCTCGGCCACGCGGTAGCCACTGTCGCATTGCAGGTCACACTGGACGCGACTGTGTTGCGCATCAAAGCGGCACGCGCGAGCAGGCAACGCGTCAGAACACTGAAGAGCATAGAGGTACTTGACGTACTTGAGTGACGTACTTCAGTGTAAACATTCACGCTTTTAAACCCAAAAACCCTACTGAGGGGCATGATGTGGGCAGCCTTCGTGGAGAATGCAGCAGCACTGAGAACGCCCGGGGCACCGTCAGAAATCGTCGGCTGAGCGTGCCTCCACACACACACAAACACACACACACACACACACACACACACACACACCCTCACACTCACACACACACACAGACGCACACACACACAACACGCACGCACGCACGCACACACACACACACAGTTACTAGAACCAACTCAGTTTCACAGCTCCCCATACCGCCCAGCGGAGGAGAGTGTCCCAAGCGGCGGTCACGAGAACTAACGGCGGTGTAGTCGAGCCTTGCTCCCTGCCGGGCGCGTCGTCGGCTACAGGCAGCGCTGAAGCGAGGAGCGGCCGGCACTTATGAGGTTTTGGCGAGCTGCGTTTGCGCTCTACATGGCTGCAGTAAAATAATACTTCAATTGCGGCAGCTTTTCCTTCGAAGTTGCGTGTTATCTTGGAGAACACGTTTGTGTGATGCGAAATTAGGCTTTTAATATTGTGAAAAAAGTGCAAAAATGCTGGCAACACGCTCGCGAGCCTTGTTTCTTGCTTTGCTCAATGGCTTGTGTTTTCTAGCGCGTACCCGAGTGCATAGTTCCTATAATGTAAAGAGGTCAGACAAAGTTTCAGTGCGTGGGTGCACTCTACTTTAGGAGGGAACGTAGTGAATATTCGAATATCCACTGCGTTGTCGGTAATGCTGCGGACTCCAGACTGTCACTTTGTGCAGCGCAGCTGGGCATTTCGGAATGCACTTTTGCGATCTCGGAATTCTCTAAGTTACCTCGTGGCACTGCTGTCGCGACACACTGGGCACCGCGATCCATTGGAGGCTTTCTCTTCGGCGTAGTGCATTTTGGCTTTGAAATATGCGCCTGGAATAAAGGAAACAGCTTCGGAAGAGAGCCTGGTGCCAGCATCCATTTCCCTGTCTCCAAAACCACTTCCGTACCTTGCACTACATGGGGATAGTCCTTTAGAAGGTCTTCTTCTTCGAAATGGGGATCACAAACTTTGCATTTCGAGGTCAGTTTGCGATCCTTTCTGTGAAGTGCACGCTCCCATCTTTTAAACTCGATGTGGTCTTTTGGCGGCCCGAAGCAATGACGGTCCATTGAGTCATCGTTGCGATACCCGCTATTGCACCCCGGTGAAAAGCAGGTCGGCATGAACAGGTCCGATGTCACAAAATACAAACAAAAATTAACTAAGAAGCAGACGACACAAAGCGGCTGTCGCAAGCGCGCTTTACAAAGGGCGCAGCAGGGCCAGCAACCAGCGTCTCCGCTTCGGCCAACGTTTCTAGATAAAGAGAGTTGGAAAACATGCTCCGGGTATGCGGCCCCTTTCTGTCGCCGATTTCATCTCAAAAAGATACGAGCGCCATCTTTCGGCTGGTAGGAGTACCTCGTTTGTTCTTCCATGGCCTCCCTGCCTCCGTAACCAGCTCAAGCATCGGTACTTTAACACCGCGCTTGATCTCAGAGGCCACGATTTCTCTTCACCGCCGCGGCGCCCATTGGCTCCGCTTGGTCACAGTTTGCTGCGCGAATGATAACTGTTAGCTCGCGCCTGGCATCGTCTGCGCAGGGGGCGGCTGCTTCTAGCCGCGCTCATCTACGAATTGCGAAGTCCGCGTGCGCTCTACGTCTGGGGTACGTCAGGGCAGGATGCTCGAGGTTGAGCCTCTGGCTGTAAATATCGGAAAAAACTGGAAGCCCTTCTTTCCGCAGTTTAGAGAAACATGACGTACCGCTTGCCTCCTCGTAGTTTATGTTGATAACATTATATAAAAACGTTGAGCTGGGAGTAGCAGACGACGCGCTCATCCTAAAGCGACCGCAGCGCCACCGCCTAGACGGTGATCGCGTGGGGCCGCTCTGCTCCCTGGCTCGCCGGCGCAGTTTGCCAACTGTCTTTACTAGAAACGTTGGCTTCGGCGGACGCGGTTACTGCGACGCGCGTCTTTTCTATCTTTGTTGCTGTTACGTTAATATGTAAATAGTTTTATTACCATTGTACCTCTTCCCCTGTCCTTTCTACAATCCTCTCACCTCTTTCATTTCACTCCTACACACTGCCTGCTATCCTTTATTTCTGTTGAACCAGCTGAGGTGCTTTCAGCAACGATGGCAGATGCCGGAGCTAGCAACAATCTTTTTCCTTTCATTTACCATGTATTGCTTTCAACTCTCTTCTGTCTGCACGTGGCAGCGGTGGTGGCTCAGCTGTATATCGGTGGCCCGAAAAAATGACTGTCCGTCGTGTCATCGTTGCGATACCCGCTATTGCACCCCGGTGCAAAACAGGTCAGCATGAAGAGGCCCGATGTTACAACATACAAACAAAAAATTCAGGCGCCGCTTTGAGGATCTAAAGTGCGCGAGACGAAAGCCTTTCCACGCAACTTTGGCCGCACGGCTGTTGGCACACACGAGGCGGCAGAACCAACGTTATTTTGCGAGGAGGCAATGGGGTGGCTTGGTTTGGCTAGCCATGACTAATTGGGTCATGACCCATGCCTTACTAGTCATGATTGGTTACTAACTAGTCATGATTGGTTAATGACTAACTAGCCATGACTAGTTAATTGATGGCTGGTTAATGACTAGCTAGTCATGAATAATTAGTTGATGACTAACTAGTCATGATTCGTTAATGAACTAGTCATGTCTGGTTAACGACTAGCTAGTCGTGACTAACCAGCAATGACAAACCAGTCATGACTAGTCATGACTAAGCAGTCATCAAGCAATAATAACTAGTCATGTCTGCTTAATGACTGACTACTCATGACTAACCATTATTGACCAATCATAACTAGTCATGACTACTTAATGACTAATTTATCATGAATGCTTAATGACTAACCAGTCATGACTAATCAGTAATTAGTCATGGTTAGTAATGACTAACCAGTCATGACTAACCATGAGTGGTTAGTGGCTAGCTAGTCATGACTTACTAGTCATGATTGGTTATTGACTTACTAGTCATGATTGATTATTGACTAACTTGTCATGATTAGTTAATGACTAACTAGTCATGATTGGTTAATGACTAACTAGCCATGATTGGTTAATGACTAACTAGCCATGAATAGTTAATTGATGACTGGTCAATGACTAGCTAGTCATGACTAATTAGTTGATGACTAACTAGTCATGATTGGTTAATGACTAATAGGTCAGGACTATTTAGGTCATGAATAATTAGTTAATGACTAACTAGTCATGACTAGTTAATTGATGACTGGTTAATGACTAGCTAATTTGACTTATTAGTTAATGACTAACTAGTCATGATTGGTTAATGACTAACTAGCCATGACTAGTTAATTGATGACTGGTCAATGAACTAGGTAGTCATCACTAATTGGTTGATGACTAACTAGTCATGATCGGTTAATGACTAATTAGTCATGGCTATTTAAGTCATGACTAATTTGTTGATGACTAACTAGTCATGATTGCTTAATGACTAACTAGTCATGACTAGTTAATTGATCACTAGTTAATGACTAGCTTGTTTGACTTATTAGTTGATGACTAACTAGTCATCATTGGTTAATGATGAACTAGACATGTCTGGTTAATGACTAGCTAGTCACGACTAACCAATCATGACTAACTACTGATGAGTGATTAATGACTAACGAATGACTAACCAGTCATGACTGGTTAATCATCACTAGTTAGTCATTAAACAATCATGACTAACTAGTCATGAGTTAATGACTGGTTCAAATGCCAAATGAGTAGTTAATGACTTCAAATGCCAAAGGCCCTGGTTCGATGCTCAGCCTCGACACAGCTTTTTAAGTAGTGACGCCGAAACACGGACACATCTGCCGACACGGCTGCAAACGACAGTATGAGGCATTAAAGGCTTTCGCCTTAAAATTAACTGAGAAGCGGACAACACAAAGCGGCTGTCGCGAGTGCACCTTAAAAAGGGCGCAGCAGGGCAGCGAGCCGCACAGAGCGGCGACGAGGGTACGAGGGAGCAAGACTCGATCGCAGCGCCACTAGTTCGCGCGACCGCCACTTGGGAGAGCACTCTGGGCACCGCTGTGAAACTGACTTGGTTCTAGTAACGTTGCACACACACACATACGCCGCCGCGGTGGCTCAGTGGTTATGGTGCTCGGCTGCTGACCCGAAAGACGCGGGTTCGATCCCGGCCGCGGCGGTTGAATTTCTTTGGAGGAGAAATTCTAGATGCCCGTGCGCTGAGCGATATCATTGCACGTTAAAGAACCCCAGGTGGTCGAAATTTCCGGAGCCCTTCACTACGGCGTCCCTCATAGCCTGAGTTGCTTAGGGACGGTAAACACATACACACGAGCGCACACACGATCACGCACACACACACACGCAGGTGGAACCAATGGTTAAAACAACCTGGTTTTGCTGCTGCTGGCCGCAAGACCAGTTGCGATAGCCGCCATAGAAGGAGGAGTGACAGTAGCGACGCGGAGCGTAAGTAATACCCCTGTCAAGCGGGCAAGTTAAGTGCACTTACGGAAAGTGTACCTTGCTGTAAGTACACTTTGCCGCATCTAAACGACGCTAGTGGAGTGTCACTCGCGGAAAGTGCGCTCCACCAGGAGTGCGTTCACGGACCATACCAAGGGAGTGACACTCTCATAGAGCCAATGGGGACGTTTTTTTGAGAAGGCGATGGTGGCGGCACCTGGGAGAGGCGGTAAACGCATCAAAAATCCAATATGGCGGCGCGCGTTTAGGCGGCTGGTTGTGGCCGGTTGCTCGCGCTACAGTGCACTGTACTCGCGCGTTCCTGGTGCTGGCGGCCGCTCGCTCGATCCAAGCTTTGTAAATACTGGTGATTAACTGATCCCGCGCTGCATTTACGCTTGATTTCCTAAGTACTTACGGAATCTACTCACTCGCGTTTGTATTTCGATGTGTCTGTTGATGTCGAATGGTGCATGAAGGCGAGCGGTGCGACTGCCTAGCAGCTGCGCTCGCTCGAGAACGAAAAGCGTAAATGGTTTTGTACAAAGAACAATTTATTAAAAGAACATCAGCAGTGACAATCGATGTTCAAGAATGATTTTAGGCATAAGTGACATTGATGTATCATTTCAACAGGCGTCCTAAAAATCAAAATAAAAAAAACGCTATTATGTAAACCTAGAAGAGATGAGCGCACAGAGAATATATAGGGGATAAAAAAAGGTATCAAGGTAGGTACAATAATAAAATGCCACATGACTGAATATAGGTTTGTACGTGACTTTGTAAGAGATTTAGGTAAATTAAATAGCAGCCAAGTAAAACATCTGACATGTATTGAAACGCATCAGTCTGTGGCTATGAATAAACACACGCAGAGAAAGGCAGCGAAAATTTTCAACCTTTGACTCGTGTAGAAGAAATCACAGTGTGTTGGGCTAGGGACAACATAATATGCTGCAGTGCTAGTTCTCAGCATAAAGACTCCAAGAAAAGCTCACTGTGTGACTCGACATGACGCCAATGACGCTGCTGCAGTGCGAATGTCGCCGACGTCGCCGTTTTCGCTTGCGCGGCTGACCGGGCGTCGTCTGCTTGTCGTCTGCTGCCGCGTTACCCGCGTCATCTTCGCAACTAATTTCTTTGATATCTTATTTTTAATACCTATGGCTGGTTGTAATTTAGTTCATAAGCATGATTTTATTCTTGATAGTGGTCGAAAAATTTCACCTTTATTAGGCTTAACTGCAGCCGCGGTTACCGCCGATACCAGGATCGCTGCAAACGTTTCGACCGTGGCGCCACCCTCGGCGCGGACGCGCAACTTGCAACATGCCACAGCCCTGACCATACTTTGCTGGCAGGGTGCGTAGCCTCGACGCCAGCGGTTCCAATGGTACAAAATTTATAATGCATAAAAAGTACTTACAACTTTATTTTACGCGTTATAAACTGTTTTCAGAAAAAAGTTCGTTGGTTATAGCTACAACCGAAGCAACAAAACAAGTAAACGTGAAGAGATGCAACATCGCTGCCCGCCGCCATCTTGTTTGTTGTCGAAATTCTGGATAGCCTTGGCTGGTCTTGGCTTTTCTGCTATTTAAATTTTTTTTTCATCGTTAAAAACTGTTGAGCCTCGCTTTATTTGCACTATCACGTTAAGCAATCAAATATTATTAGTCCTTTTTCTTTTCCATCGGCCTGTTCAGAAATTCCGCTCATTTTCTGTAGCAATTATTTTTTTACTATGAGTGCACTTTGCTTTCCCGTTTAGCACCGCGTAGCCCAAAGTGTCACTCGGGATGCCAAAGCGCACTCCCCGTAAGTGCACTTAACTTGCCCGCTTGACAGGGGTATAGAGAGAAATAGGTAGAAATTAATTTAATAAAAATAAACACGTCTTTCTATGAGGGCATGAATATTTAGTTTCTATTTTCACTTCAGGGGAGCACATTCCATTGTGCCAGTAAAAGTCAAATCCCCAGCAGCTTGAAAGTGAAGTATTTCCTGGTAATATGGGAATATCACCATCAAATACTTCTGAACACAAGCTTCTGGTCATGAAATAAAAGCTGACAAAGTGAACATTTTGCTTTGTTAGTGTTTCGCAGAAGACCCACCGTCCTATGCAGCTGCACGGAGCTGTTTTTTAATATCAGTCTAACAATAGGTTTCAACTTCATCTACACGCACTCGGCGAAACCACACTGTATTGAGAAAAATGCCTCTTTTCCCCTCTTTCATTGAGAGCACGGTGTTAAGTGCTATTGTCCCAGCAAAAGTGACAGTCACTGAGACAAACCAGCGCTAAACAGCTCTGCACCCGGGTGGTCTATGAGCGCATTTTCGAATCCATGCATACTGCTTCCAACTAAAAACAGCTCCGAATGCGCATCATGCGTTGAATATACTTCAAAAATTTTACAAAAAAATTATTGTGGCAAAAGAAGCAATATTACGTTTATTTGAAAAATAGCATATTGTTGCCAGACTCTCGTGAAAAACACTGTGGCCAGATTTCGAAAGTAAATTAGTAATTTATTTCAAAACAATATTCTTTAAGAACCACATATTACTTCACGGCAATAAAAATGATGACTTAAAATTGGCAACGCGTACGTTATAATTTTGAGTTTATGTAATACGCACATTGTGTCTAGATTTTCGAGCTTTAAAAGTGCATAGTGGCCAGACTTCTATGCTAAATGACTTTTTTTTAACACCTTTTACGAGTCCATTATTACTTAACGTCATTTAAAATGATGACGCAAAGTTGGCGACGCGTAGATTATGATTCTATATGTGTGTGTGTGTGTGTGAGGCACATTGTGTGCAGATTTTCGAAGTTAGAAGAGTGGTGGCCAGAGTTATATGCTGACAAAGAAAAACAACTTTTTCTTTTTTGAAACAAGGTTTGCGTTATAGTATACGACGTGTTTTTATATGTGTGGTAAAAAGTTATGATTTCCTTGAAAGGTTCAATTTGCTTTACAGTCTCCAAAATCGACTGCAGTCGACATCGATGGCTGGGCAGGTAAAGCTTCGAATAAAACTATTGTTAGTATAATGTAAAACCATAGCGATAAAAGAACGTTGCATTATTTCTAAGGTTTGACGTATCTCGGAATATTTCTGTTAGGCACGTAGTGAGGTTTTCCTATTAGCAGAACTTTTCTGTTTCATGAGACGGTATTCAAGTAGAACTTTTTGCTGGGATAGATGGTCCATTCTGACGTAAGTTCGGCAGCGCGAATGAAGGTGCCCGAAGGCGTCCCTTCTTCGTTTCTCCTTCGAGCTTCTTCATTCGCCCTGCTTTACTTATGCCTTAGAGATTGTGATTGCCATAGAGCGCATGTACAGTCCCCAATTGTCACGAGAAAACTCTAAATGTCACCCATCCGCCGTGATCAATTATGGCACCCTTCACGGTAGGCTGTTTAATCTTGGAGTCGATGCTGTCCGTTTCAAGGGGAATTTTTAAGTAGCACGTATTAATTGTGCTCTGTTGCATTTCGTGTCGCTTTGTAGCCCCAGGCTGCAACGTCTTATTAACTGCGTGGTTAAACGTTTCAAAGTTTAAATGTTTACTGAAGGTCAGGAAAAGTTATTCCAGCGTTTATTTCCAACGTTTATAAAACAACAACAAACGAACATATAGAACAACACACTGACAAAAAAAAGGAACGTGGTAGTTAATCTTTGGTTACACTCTTCCCCTGTATTAATAAATAAAATAGATGAACCCGGAGGTCTCTGTGGGCCTGTGGCGCAACGGATAACGCGTCTGACTTCGGATCAGAAGATTCCAGGTTCGAGTCCTGGCAGGCTCTTTTTTAATTTTTCCCTTCTTGGCCACCATATTGCGAACGGTTTAACATACAAGATATATCGTTCCTGCGACAACCAAAATGTAACCTAGATGGCCAGGTGGTCGAAGTTATTCCGGAACCCTCCACAACGGCACCTCTTTTTTCCCTTACGGCGTGGTTGGGGTGTCCAACGAGAAGTGAGACAATTCCTGCGCCATTTCCTTTCCTCAAAAACCAATCTTACCACTGTGTGCAACGCGACAGCGGCCAACATACCATCTTATTTGTGTGGGCACGTGAACCATCATTGCTGCTTTGGAAGTATTGCTGTCTTAGAGTATTTCTGTCGGACACGAACCCTTGACAGTGAATACCCGGCCCTCGCCGTGGCTATACCATACTGCAGACTCATCCTGGAGAGAGAGAGAGAGAGATGACTTTTATTTTTCAGCTCAAGTCCGAGCCTTCCTCATCCTGGAATCCAAGCAGGATTGGGAAAGGAAACACAAACCAAAACAGAAACAAAAGGCAAATAATGAAATTTATGCAGTCACACTTTTCAAAGAGGCAATAAAATCCGCTGCATCTTTACAGACAACGACACTCTGTGGCGTTCAAAATGCTACGGCTTCCAGTTACTTTTGGGCCACGCGGTAGCCACTGTTGCATTGCAGGTCACACTGGACGCGACTGTGTTGCGCATCAAAGCGGCACGCGCGAGCAGGCAACGCGTCAGAACACTGAAGAGCATAGAGGTACTTGACGTACTTGAGTGACGTACTTGAGGGTAAACATTCACGCTTTTAAACCCAAAAACCCTACTGAGGGGCATGATGTGGGCAGCCTTCGTGGAGAATGCAGCAGCACTGAGAACGCCCGGGGCACCGTCAGAAATCGTCGGCTGAGCGTGCCTCCACACACACACACACACACACACACACACACACACACACACACACACACACACGCGCGCGCGCGCGCGCACGCACACGCACACGCACACACACACACACACACACACACAGTTACTAGAACCAACTCAGTTTCACAGCTCCCCATACCGCCCAGCGGAGGAGAGTGTCCCAAGCGGCGGTCACGAGAACTAACGGCGGTGTAGTCGAGCCTTGCTCCCTGCCGGGCGCGTCGTCGGCTACAGGCAGCGCTGAAGCGAGGAGCGGCCGGCACTTATGAGGTTTTGGCGAGCTGCGTTTGCGCTCTACATGGCTGCAGTAAAATAATACTTCAATTGCGGCAGCTTTTCCTTCGAAGTTGCGTGTTATCTTGGAGAACACGTTTGTGTGATGCGAAATTAGGCTTTTAATATTGTGAAAAAAGTCCAAAAATGCTGGCAACACGCTCGCGAGCCTTGTTTCTTGCTTTGCTCAATGGCTTGTGTTTTCTAGCCCGTACCCGAGTGCATAGTTCCTATAATGTAAAGAGGTCAGACAAAGTTTCAGTGCGTGGGTGCACTCTACTTTAGGAGGGAACTTAGTGAATATTCGAATATCCACTGCGTTGCCGGCATGGAGGAAAAAAAACTAGGAGAGAGTGCGCTCAACCTCTGCAAGCCATCCTCCTCTGACGCCGCTGCCGAGGGCCCTTTTGCGCACTGACTCATGGGAAATAGGCCCTCCTCCACAGTTACCAGACTTCCAGCCAGCGGTGCTTTTTAGTGAACGTCCGTGCTCCGATGTAGCGTAGAAGCGCAGCGCCTGTGTTGCAGCTTTGGCGGAATGCGTACCGAGCTCGAGGTTGTCTGAAGGCTCCGCGTCTCAACACTTCTGTTGATTACACTCTCGAGTTTTTGGGAGCACTGTAGAAAACTGGAGGTAAACTTTTCATCAAAGGGTGCGGCCGCGACCTCGTCACTGTTCAACTGTGTTTCATATAGAGAATAGAGAGCAATTCCTCTCGTCGTTATACACACATACGGAGCGTTTATTTCAGCGCATGCTATAAGCGGAGAACTCGAGATTAGGCGAAAAAAACGAGCCTCTAAAAAAGGGCGCAGTGGCTTCCAGAGCGCCCACGGCGCACGGACGTGTTTAACGAGCGCTCCGGCTCACTGCGCAAGATTCTATTTCTCGGGCAGGCGGACTTCGGCCCGCCCATGGGCAATCCGTTCTCCGCTATTCTCGAGGCACAAGTCGCGCCGAGTACGCTCGCGTACATACGCGATTCTGACGTGAAATGCAGCAGTGAAGTATTTCTCTCTCTCGCTGTCGAGAGAGAGTGCCGGCGGCTTTACGTCTGCCCCTGCGCGGGGTCTCCCGGCCACTGCGTACAATCACTTACAAAAAGAAGTAAACTGTTACATAGCCGCGCGCAAGTAGCGTCCTGTTTCGGACTAATCCCGCGCGCGGCACACTGCACTAGCGGCCGAGGTGGGGCGCCCGGCCGCGTATACCGTCCGAGGTAGCACCCACGGAGCGTTCGTGTCACGCGTGCACTATCTGACGAAGAGCAAGCGGGAAGTCAAGTCCGCCTGCTAATGAACGCACAGAGGCTCACCATTGTTATGTCACGGGTGCGCGCATTGCCACGCGGCCACAGGAGCGCTTCGAGACTGTCCGGGATGATTCCCACCGCCCTGTAGGCCGCGAGCATCTCGCGACGCGGCACTGCAGAAGCGGCACAGCGAAGGAGCATGTGCTTCAATGTCTCCACTGCGCCGCAGTCAGCGCACGCGTCGCTCGCTCGGGGATGGTGGCCGCTGCAGCGAGCGAGCAGTTTGCGCTCACCACGGAGCCGTCAATGAACACAAGCAGATGGTAGCGCAGTTGCTCGTAGAGCGAGAGAGCGAAACCGAAACCGAAATCCGGCTAAGAGCTACCGCTGCCTTGTCACGTGAGGGCCTATTTCCCATGATTCTTTCCATTATATTTTTTATGACTAGGCTTCAAGATTGTGACGTCATGCTCCCTCCTAGTTTTTCTTCCTCCATGGTTGTCGGTAACGCTGCGGACTCCAGACTGTCACTTTGTGCAGCGCAGCTGGGCATTTCGGAATGCACTTTTCCGATCTCGGAATTCTCTAAGTTACCTCGTGGCACTGCTGTCGCGACACACTGGGCACCGCGATCCATTGGAGGCTTTCTCTTCGGCGTAGTGCATTTTGCCTTTGAAATATGCGCCTGGAATAAAGGAAACAGCTTCGGAAGAGAGCCTGGTGCCAGCATCCATTTCCCTGTCTCCAAAAGCACTTCCGTACCTTGCACTACATGGGGATAGTCCTTTAGAAGGTCTTCTTCTTCGAAATGGAGATCACAAACTTTGCATTTCGAAGTCAGTTTGCGATCCTTTCTGTGAAGTGCACGCTCCCATCTTTTAAACTCGATGTGGTCTTTTGGCGGCCGGAAGCAATGACGGTCCGTTGAGTCATCGTTGCGATACCCGCTATTGCACCCCGGTGAAAAGCAGGTCGGCATGAACAAGTCCGATGTCAAAAAATACAAACAAAAATTAACTAAGAAGCAGACGACACAAAGCGGCTGTCGCAAGCGCGCTTTACAAAGGGCGCAGCAGGGCCAGCAACCAGCGTCTCCGCTTCGGCCAACGTTTCTAGATAAAGACAGTTGGAAAACATGCTCCGGGTATGCGGCCCCTTTCTGTCGCCGATTTCATCTCAAAGAGATACGAGCGCCATCTTTCGGCTGGTAGGAGTACCGCGTTTGTTCTTCCATGGCCTCCGTGCCTCCGTAACCCGCTCAAGCATCGGTACTTTAACACCGCGCTTGATCTCAGAGGCCACGATTTCTCTTCACCGCCGCGGCGCCCATTGGCTCCGCTTGGTCACAGTTTGCTGCGCGAATGATTACTGTTAGCTCGCGCCTCGCATCGTCTGCGCAGGGGGCGGCTGCTTCTAGCCGCGCTCATCTACGAATTGCGAAGTCCGCGTGCGCTCTACGTCTGGGGTACGTCAGGGCAGGATGCTCGAGGTTGAGCCTCTGGCTGTAAATATCGGGAAAAACTGGTAGCCCTTCTTTCCGCGGTTTAGAGAAACATGACGTACCGCTTGCCTCCTCGTAGTTTATGTTGATAATATTATATAAAAACGTTGAGCTGGGAGTAGCAGACGACGCGCTCATCCTAAAGCGACCGCAGCGCCACCGCCTAGACGGTGATCGCGTGGGGCCGCTCTGCTCCCTGGCTCGCCGGCGCAGTTTGCCAACTGTCTTTACTAGAAACGTTGGCTTCGGCGGACGCGGTTACTGCGACGCGCGTCTTTTCTATCTCTGTTGCTGTTACGTTAATATGTAAATAGTTTTATTACCATTGTACCTCTTCCCCTGTCCTTTCTACAATCCTCTCACCTCTTTCATTTCACTCCTACACACTGCCTGCTATCCTTTATTTCTGTTGAACCAGCTGAGGTGCTTTCAGCAGCGATGGCAGATGCCGGAGCTAGCAACAATCTTTTTCCTTTCATTTACCATGTATTGCTTTCAGCTCTCTTCTGTCTGCACGTGGCAGCGGTGGTGGCTCAGCTGTATATCGGTGGCCCGAAGAAATGACTGTCCGTCGTGTCATCGTTGCGATACCCGCTATTGCACCCCGGTGCAAAACAGGTCAGCATGAAGAGGCCCGATGTTACAACATACAAACAAAAAATTCAGGCGCCGCTTTGAGGATCTAAAGTGCGCGAGACGAAAGCCTTTCCACGCAACTTTGGCCGCACGGCTGTTGGCACACACGAGGCGGCAGAACCAACGTTATTTTGCGAGGAGGCAATGGGGTGACTTGGTTTGGCTAGCCATGACTAATTGGGTCATGACCCATGCCTTACTAGTCATGATTGGTTACTAACTAGTCATGATTGGTTAATGACTAACTAGTCATGATTCGTTAATGATGAACTAGTCATGTCTGGTTAATGACTAGCTAGTCGTGACTAACCAGCAATGACAAACCAGTCATGACTAGTCATGACTAAGCAGTCATTAAGCAATAATAACTAGTCATGTCTGCTTAATGACTGACTACTCATGACTAACCATTCATTGACCAATATAACTAGTCATGACTACTTAATGACTAATTTATCATGACTGCTTAATGACTAACCAGTCATGACTAATCAGTAATTAGTCATGGTTAGTAATGACTAACCAGTCATGACTAACCATGAGTGGTTAGTAGCTAGCTAGTCATGACTTACTATCATGATTGGTTATTGACTTACTAGTCATGATTGATTATTGACTAACTTGTCATGATTAGTTAATGACTAACTAGTCATGATTGGTTAATGACTAACTAGCCATGATTGGTTAATGACTAACTAGCCATGAATAGTTAATTGATGACTGGTGAATGACTAGCTAGTCATGACTAATTAGTTGATGACTAACTAGTCATGATTGGTTAATGACTAATAGGTCAGGACTATTTAGGTCATAACTAATTAGTTGATGACTAACTAGTCATGTTTGGTTAATGACTAACTAGTCATGACTAGTTAATTGATGACTGGTTAATGACTAGCTAATTTGACTTATTAGTTAATGACTAACTAGACATGATTGGTTAATGACTAACTAGCCATGACTAGTTAATTGATGACTGGTCAATGAACTAGGTAGTCATCACTAATTGGTTGATGACTAACTAGTCATGATCGGTTAATGACTAATTAGTCATGGCTATTTAAGTCATGACTAATTTGTTGATGACTAACTAGTCATGATTGCTTAATGACTAAATAGTCATGACTAGTTAATTGATCACTAGTTAATGACTAGCTAGTTTGACTTATTAGTTGATGACTAACTAGTCATCATTGGTTAATGATGAACTAGACATGTCTGGTTAATGACTAGCTAGTCACGACTAACCAATCATGACTAACTACTGATGAGTGATTAATGACTAACGAATGACTAACCAGTCATGACTGGTTAATCATCACTAGTTAGTCATTAAACAATCATGACTAACTAGCCATGAGTTAATGACTGGTTCAAATGCCAAATGAGTAGTTAATGACTTCAAATGCCAAAGGCCCTGGTTCGATGCTCAGCCTCGACACAGCTTTTTAAGTAGTGACGCCGAAACACGGACACATCTGCCGACACGGCTGCAAACGACAGTATGAGGCATTAAAGGCTTTCGCCTTAAAATTAACTGAGAAGCGGACAACACAAAGCGGCTGTCGCGAGTGCACCTTAAAAAGGGCGCAGCAGGACAGCGAGCCGCACAGAGCGGAGACGAGGGTACGAGGGAGCAAGACTCGATCGCAGCGCCACTAGTTCGCGCGACCGCCACTTGGGACAGCTCTCTGGGCACCGCTGTGAAAGTGACTTGGTTCTAGTAACGTTGCACACACACACATACGCCGCCGCGGTGCCTCAGTGGTTATGGTGCTCGGCTGCTGACCCGAAAGACGCGGGTTCGATCCCGGCCGCGGCGGTTGAATTTCTTTGGAGGAGAAATTCTAGATGCCCGTGCGCTGAGCGATATCATTGCACGTTAAAGAACCCCAGGTGGTCGAAATTTCCGGAGCCCTTCACTACGGCGTCCCTCATAGCCTGAGTTGCTTAGGGACGGTAAACACACACACACGAGCGCACACACGATCACGCACACACACACACGCAGGTGGAACCAATGGTTAAAACAACCTGGTTTTGCTGCTGCTGGCCGCAAGACCAGTTGCGATAGCCGCCATAGAAGGAGGAGTCACAGTAGCAGGTAGAAACTAATTTAATAAAAATAAACACGTCTTTCCATGAGGGCATAAAAATTAAGTTTCTATTTTCACTTCAGCCGAGCACATTCCAGTGTGCCAGTAAGAGTCAAATCCCCAGCAGCTTGAAAGTGAAGTATTTCCTGGTAATATGGGAATATCACCATCAAATACTTCTGAACACAAGCTTCTGGTCATGAAATAAAAGCTGACAAAGTGAACATTTTGCTTTGTTAGTGTTTCGCAGAAGAGCCGCCGTCCTATGCAGCTGCACGGAGCTGTTTTTTAATATCAGTCTAACAATAGGTTTCAACTTCATCTACACGCACTCGGCGAAACCACACTGTATTGAGAAAAATGCCTCTTTTACCCTCTTTCATTGAGAGCACGGTGTTAAGTGCTATTGTCCCAGCAAAAGTGACAGTCACTGAGACAAACCAGCGCTAAACAGCTCTGCACCCGGGTAGTCTATGAGCGCATTTTCGAATCCATGCATACTGCTTCCAACTAAAAACAGCTCCGAATGCGCATTATGCGTTGAATATACTTCAAAAATTTTACAAAAAAATTATTGTGGCAAAAGAAGCAATATTACATTTATTTGAAAAATAGCATATTGTTGCCAGACTCTCGTGAAAAACACTGTGGCCAGATTTCGAAAGTAAATTAGTAATTTATTTCAAAACAATATTCTTTAAGAACCACATATTACTTCACGGCAATAAAAATGATGACTTAAAATTGGCAACGCGTACGTTATAATTTTGAGTTTATGTAATACGCACATTGTGTCTAGATTTTCGAGCTTTAAAAGTGCATAGTGGCCAGACTTCTATGCTAAATGACTTTTTTTAACACCTTTTACGAGTTCATTATTACTTAACGTCATTTAAAATGATGACGCAAATTTGGCGACGCGTAGATTATGATTCTATATGTGTGTGTGTGTGTGTGAGGCACATTGTGTGCAGATTTTCGAAGTTAGAAGAGTGGTGGCCAGAGTTATATGCTGACAAAGAAAAACAACTTTTTCTTTTTTGAAACAAGGTTTGCGTTATAGTATACGACGTGTTTTTATATGTGTGGTAAAAAGTTATGATTTCCTTGAAAGGTTCAATTTGCTTTACAGTCTCCAAAATCGACTGCAGTCGACATCGATGGCTGGGCAGGTAAAGCTTCGAATAAAACTAATGTTAGTATAATGTAAAACCATAGCGATAAAGGAACGTTGCATTATTTCTAAGGTTTGACGTATCTCGGAATATTTCTGTTTGGCACGTATTGAGGTTTTCCTATTAGCATAACTTTTCTGTTTCATGAGACGGTATTCAAGTAGAACTTTTTGCTGGGATAGATGGTCGATTCTGACGTAAGTTCGGCAGCGCGAATGAAGGTGCCCGAAGGCGTCCCTTCTTCGTTTCTCCTTCGAGCTTCTTCATTCGCCCTGCTTTACTTATGCCTTAGAGATTGTGATTGCCATAGAGCGCATGTACAGTCCCGAATTGTCACGAGAAAACTCTAAATGTCACCCATCCGCCGTGATCAATTATGGCACCCTTCACGGTAGGCTGTTTAATCTTGGAGTCGATGCTGTCCGTTTCAAGGGGAATTTTTAAGTAGCACGTATTAATTGTGCTCTGTTGTATTTCGTGTCGCTTTGTAGCCCCAGGCTGCAACGTCTTATTAACTGCGTGGTTAAACGTTTCAAAGTTTAAATGTTTACTGAAGGTCAGGAAAAGTTATTCCAGCGTTTATTTCCAACGTTTATAAAACAACAACAAACGAACATATAGAACAACACACTGACAAAAAAAAGGAACGTGGTAGTTAATCTTTGGTTACACTCTTCCCCTGTATTAATAAATAAAATAGATGAACCCGGAGGTCTCTTTGCGCCTGTGGCGCAACGGATAACGCGTCTGACTTCGGATCAGAAGATTCCAGGTTCGAGTCCTGGCAGGCTCTTTTTTAATTTTTCCCTTCTTGGCCACCATATTGCGAACGGTTT
Source organism: Amblyomma mixtum (assembly GCF_055824585.1). Taxonomy (NCBI): domain Eukaryota; kingdom Metazoa; phylum Arthropoda; class Arachnida; order Ixodida; family Ixodidae; genus Amblyomma; species Amblyomma mixtum. Next base: position 48,773,497 of record NC_143014.1, read on the forward strand.
AACATACAAGATATATCGTTCCTGCGACAACCAAAATGTAACCTAGATGGCCAGGTGGTCGAAGTTATTCCGGAACCCTCCACAACTGCACCTCTTTTTTCCTTACGGCGTGGTTGGGTTGTCCAACGAGAAGTGAGACAATTCCTGCGCCATTTCCTTTCCTCAAAAACCAATCTTTCCACTGTGTGCAACGCGACAGCGGCCAACATACCATCTTATTTGTGTGGGCACGTGAACCATCATTGCTGCTTTGGAAGTATTGCTGTCTTAGAGTATTTCTGTCGGACACGAACCCTTGACAGTGAATACCCGGCCTTCGCCGTGGCTATACCATACTGCAGACTCATCCTGGAGAGAGAGAGAGAGATGACTTTTATTTTTCAGCTCAAGTCCGAGCCTTCCTCATCCTGGAATCCAAGCAGGATTGGGAAAGGAAACACAAACCAAAACAGAAACAAAAGGGAAATAATGAAATTTATGCAGTCACACTTTTCAAAGAGGCAATAAAATCCGCTGCATCTTTACAGACAACGACACTCTCTGGCGCTCAAAACGCTACGGCTTCCAGTTACTTCTCGGCCACGCGGTAGCCACTGTTGCATTCCAGGTCACACTGGCCGCGACTGTGTTGCGCATCAAAGCGGCACGCGCGAGCAGGCAACGCGTCAGAACACTGAAGAGCATAGAGGTACTTGACGTACTTGAGTGACGTACTTGAGTGTAAACATTCACGCTTTTAAACCCAAAAATCCTACTGAGGGGCATGATGTGGGCAGCCTTCGTGGAGAATGCAGCAGCACTGAGAACGCCCGGGGCACCGTCAGAAATTGTCGGCTGAGCGTGCCTCCACACACACACACACACACACACACACACACACACACACACACACACACACACACACACACACACTCACACACACACACACACACACACACAGACGCACACGCACACACACACACACAACATACACACACGCACGCACGCACGCACACACACACACACACACAGTTACTAGAACCAACTCAGTTTCACAGCTCCCCATACCGCCCAGCGGAGGAGAGTGTCCCAAGCGGCGGTCACGAGAACTAACGGCGGTGTAGTCGAGCCTTGCTCCCTGCCGGGCGCGTCGTCGGCTACAGGCAGCGCTGAAGCGAGGAGCGGCCGGCACTTATGAGGTTTTGGCGAGCTGCGTTTGCGCTCTACATGGCTGCAGTAAAATAATACTTCAATTGCGGCAGCTTTTCCTTCGAAGTTGCGTGTTATCTTGGAGAACACGTTTGTGTGATGCGAAATTAGGCTTTTAATATTGTGAAAAAAGTCCAAAAATGCTGGCAACACGCTCGCGAGCCTTGTTTCTTGCTTTGCTCAATGGCTTGTGTTTTCTAGCGCGTACCCGAGTGCATAGTTCCTATAATGTAAAGAGGTCAGACAAAGTTTCAGTGCGTGGGTGCACTCTACTTTAGGAGGGAACGTAGTGAATATTCGAATATCCACTGCGTTGTCGGTAACGCTGCGGACTCCAGACTGTCACTATGTGCAGCGCAGCTGGGCATTTCGGAATGCACTTTTGCGATCTCGGAATTCTCTAAGTTACCTCGTGGCACTGCTGTCGCGACACACTGGGCACCGCGATCCATTGGAGGCTTTCTCTTCGGCGTAGTGCATTTTGCCTTTGAAATATGCGCCTGGAATAAAGGAAACAGCTTCGGAAGAGAGCCTGGTGCCAGCATCCATTTCCCTGTCTCCAAAAGCACTTCCGTACCTTGCACTACATGGGGATAGTCCTTTAGAAGGTCTTCTTCTTCGAAATGGAGATCACAAACTTTGCATTTCGAAGTCAGTTTGCGATCCTTTCTGTGAAGTGCACGCTCCCATCTTTTAAACTCGATGTGGTCTTTTGGCGGCCCGAAGCAATGACGGTCCGTTGAGTCATCGTTGCGATACCCGCTATTGCACCCCGGTGAAAAGCAGGTCGGCATGAACAAGTCCGATGTCAAAAAAATACAAACAAAAATTAACTAAGAAGCAGACGACACAAAGCGGCTGTCGCAAGCGCGCTTTACAAAGGGCGCAGCAGGGCCAGCAACCAGCGTCTCCGCTTCGCCAGTTGGAAAACATGCTCCGGGTATGCGGCCCCTTTCTGTCGCCGATTTCATCTCAAAGAGATACGAGCGCCATCTTTCGGCTGGCAGGAGTACCGCGTTTGTTCTTCCATGGCCTCCGTGCCTCCGTAACCAGCTCAAGCATCGGTACTTTAACACCGCGCTTGATCTCAGAGGCCACGATTTCTCTTCACCGCCGCGGCGCCCATTGGCTCCGCTTGGTCACAGTTTGCTGCGCGAATGATTACTGTTAGCTCGCGCCTCGCATCGTCTGCGCAGGGGGCGGCTGCTTCTAGCCGCGCTCATCTACGAATTGCGAAGTCCGCGTGCGCTCTACGTCTGGGGTACGTCAGGGCAGGATGCTCGAGGTTGAGCCTCTGGCTGTAAATATCGGGAAAAACTGGAAGCCGTTCTTTCCGCGGTTTAGAGAAACATGACGTACCGCTTGCCTCCTCGTAGTTTATGTTGATAATATTATATAAAAACGTTGAGCTGGGAGTAGCAGACGACGCGCTCATCCTAAAGCGACCGCAGCGCCACCGCCTAGACGGTGATCGCGTGGGGCCGCTCTGCTCCCTGGCTCGCCGGCGCAGTTTGCCAACTGTCTTTACTAGAAACGTTGGCTTCGGCGGACGCGGTTACTGCGACGCGCGTCTTTTCTATCTCTGTTGCTGTTACGTTAATATGTAAATAGTTTTATTACCATTGTACCTCTTCCCCTGTCCTTTCTACAATCCTCTCACCTCTTTCATTTCACTCCTACACACTGCCTGCTATCCTTTATTTCTGTTGAACCAGCTGAGGTGCTTTCAGCAGCGATGGCAGATGCCGGAGCTAGCAACAATCTTTTTCCTTTCATTTACCATGTATTGCTTTCAGCTCTCTTCTGTCTGCACGTGGCAGCGGTGGTGGCTCAGCTGTATATCGGTGGCCCGAAGAAATGACTGTCCGTCGTGTCATCGTTGCGATACCCGCTATTGCACCCCAGTGCAAAACAGGTCAGCATGAAGAGGCCCGATGTTACAACATACAAACAAAAAATTCAGGCGCCGCTTTGAGGATCTAAAGTGCGCGAGACGAAAGCCTTTCCACGCAACTTTGGCCGCACGGCTGTTGGCACACACGAGGCGGCAGAACCATCGTTATTTTGCGAGGAGGCAATGGGGTGACTTGGTTTGGCTAGCCATGACTAACTGGGTCATAACCCATGCCTTACTAGTCATGATTGGTTACTAACTAGTCATGATTGGTTAATGACTAACTAGCCATGACAAGTTAATTGATGGCTGGTTAATGACTAGCTAGTCATGACTAATTAGTTGATGACTAACTAGTCATGATTCCTTAATGATGAACTAGTCATGTCTGGTTAATGACTAGCTAGTCGTGACTAACCAGCAATGACAAACCAGTCATGACTAGTCATGACTAAGCAGTCATTAAGCAATAATAACTAGCCATGTCTGCTTAATGACTGACTACTCATGACTAACCATTCATTGACCAATATAAGTAGTCATGACTACTTAATGACTAATTTATCATGACTGCTTAATGACTAACCAGTCATGACTAATCAGTAATTAGTCATGGTTAGTAATGACTAACCAGTCATGACTAACCATGAGTGGTTAGTGGCTAGCTAGTCATGACTTACTAGTCATGATTGGTTATTGACTTACTAGTCATGATTGATTATTGACTAACTTGTCATGATTAGTTAATGACTAATTAGTCATGATTGGTTAATGACTAACTAGCCATGATTGGTTAATGACTAACTAGCCATGAATAGTTAACTGATGACTGGTGAATGACTAGCTAGTCATGACTAATTAGTTGATGACTAACTAGTCATGATTGGTTAATGACTAATAGGTCAGGACTATTTAGGTCATCACTAATTAGTTGATGACTAACTAGTCATGGTTAATGACTAACTAGTCATGACTAGTTAATTGATGACTGGTTAATGACTAGCTAATTTGACTTATTAGTTAATGACTAACTAGACATGATTGGTTAATGACTAACTAGCCATGACTAGTTAATTGATGACTGGTCAATGAACTAGGTAGTCATCACTAATTGGTTGATGACTAACTAGTCATGATCGGTTAATGACTAATTAGTCATGGCTATTTAAGTCATGACTAATTTGTTGATGACTAACTAGTCATGATTGCTTAATGACTAAATAGTCATGACTAGTTAATTGATCACTAGTTAATGACTAGCTAGTTTGACTTATTAGTTGATGACTAACTAGTCATCATTGGTTAATGATGAACTAGACATGTCTGGTTAATGACTAGCTAGTCACGACTAACCAATCATGACTAACTACTGATGAGTGATTAATGACTAACGAATGACTAACCAGTCATGACTGGTTAATCATCACTAGTTAGTCATTAAACAATCATGACTAACTAGCCATGAGTTAATGACTGGTTCAAATGCCAAATGAGTAGTTAATGACTTCAAATGCCAAAGGCCCTGGTTCGATGCTCAGCCTCGACAAAGCTTTTTAAGTAGTGACGCCGAAACACGGACACATCTGCCGACACGGCTGCAAACGACAGTATGAGGCATTAAAGGCTTTCGCCTTAAAATTAACTGAGAAGCGGACAACACAAAGCGGCTGTCGCGAGTGCACCTTAAAAAGGGCGCAGCAGGGCAGCGAGCCGCACAGAGCGGCGACGAGGGTACGAGGGAGCAAGACTCGATCGCAGCGCCACTAGTTCGCGCGACCGCCACTTGGGACAGCTCTCTGGGCACCGCTGTGAAACTGACTTGGTTCTAGTAACGTTGCACACACAGACATACGCCGCCGCGGTGGCTCAGTGGTTATGGTGCTCGGCTGCTGACCCGAAAGACGCGGGTTCGATCCCGGCCGCGGCGGTTGAATTTCTTTGGAGGAGAAATTCTAGATGCCCGTGCGCTGAGCGATATCATTGCACGTTAAAGAACCCCAAGTGGTCGAAATTTCCGGAGCCCTTCACTACGGCGTCCCTCATAGCCTGAGTTGCTTAGGGACGGTAAACACACACACACGAGCGCACACACGATCACGCACACACACACACACACGCAGGTGGAACCAATGGTTAAAACAACCTGGTTTTGCTGCTGCTGGCCGCAAGACCAGTTGCGATAGCCGCCATAGAAGGAGGAGTCACAGTAGCGACGCGGAGCGTAAGTAATACCCCTGTCAAGCGGGCAAGTTAAGTGCACTTACGGAAAGCGTACTTTGCTGTAAGTACACTTTGCCGCATCTAAACGACGCAAGTGGAGTGTCACTCGCGGAAAGTGCGCTCCACCAGGAGTGCGTTCACGGACCATACTTTGCTGGCCGAGTGCGTAGCCTCGACGCCAGCGGTTCCAATGGTACAAAATTTATAATGCATAAAAAGTACTTACAACTTTATTTTACGTGTTATAAACTGTTTTCAGAAAAAGTTCGTTGGTTATAGCTACAACCGAAGCAACAAAACAAGTAAACGTGATCAGATGCAACATCGCTGCCCGCCGCCATCTTGTTTGTTGTCGAAATTCTGGATAGCCTTGGCTGGTCTTGGCTTTTCTGCTATTTAAATTTTTTTTTCATCGTTAAAAACTGTTGAGCCTTGCTTTATTTCCACTATCACGTTAAGCAATCAAATATTATTAGTCCTTTTTCTTTTCCATCGGCCTGTTCAGAAATTCCGCTCATTTTCTGTAGCAATTATTTTTTTACTATGAGTGCACTTTGCTTTCCCGTTTAGCACCGCGTAGCCCAAAGTGTCACTCGGGATGCCAAAGCGCACTCCCCGTAAGTGCACTTAACTTGCCCGCTTGACAGGGGTATAGGGAGAAATAGGTAGAAACTAATTTAATAAAAATAAACACGTCTTTCCATGAGGGCATAAATATTTAGTTTCTATTTTCACTTCAGGGGAGCACATTCCAGTGTGCCAGTAAGAGTCAAATCCCCAGCAGCTTGAAAGTGAAGTATTTCCTGGTAATATGGGAATATCACCATCAAATACTTCTGAACACAAGCTTCTGGTCATGAATTAAAAGCTGACAAAGTGAACATTTTGCTTTGTTAGTGTTTCGCAGAAGAGCCACCGTCCTATGCAGCTGCACGGAGCTGTTTTTTAATATCAGTCTAACAATAGGTTTCAACTTCATCTACACGCACTCGGCGAAACCACACTGTATTGAGAAAAATGCCTCTTTTACCCTCTTTCATTGAGAGCACGGTGTTAAGTGCTATTGTCCCAGCAAAAGTGACAGTCACTGAGACAAACCAGCGCTAAACAGCTCTGCACCCGGGTAGTCTATGAGCGCATTTTCGAATCCATGCATACTGCTTCCAACTAAAAACAGCTCCGAATGCGCATCATGCGTTGAATATACTTCAAAAATTTTACAAAAAAATTATTGTGGCAAAAGAAGCAATATTACGTTTATTTGAAAAATAGCATATTGTTGCCAGACTCTCGTGAAAAACACTGCGGCCAGATTTCGAAAGTAAATTAGTAATTTATTTCAAAACAATATTCTTTAAGAACCACATATTACTTCACGGCAATAAAAATGGTGACTTAAAATTGGCAACGGTTACGTTATAATTTTGAGTTTATGTAATACGCACATTGTGTCTAGATTTTCGAGCTTTAAAAGTGCATAGTGGCCAGACTTCTATGCTAAATGACTTTTTTTTTAACACCTTTTACGAGTCCATTATTACTTAACGTCATTTAAAATGATGACGCAAATTTGGCGACGCGTAGATTATGATTCTATATGTGTGTGTGTGTGTGAGGCACATTGTGTGCAGATTTTCGAAGTTAGAAGAGTGGTGGCCAGGGTTATATGCTGACAAAGAAAAACAACTTTTTCTTTTTTGAAACAAGGTTTGCGTTATAGTATACGACGTGTTTTTATATGTGTGGTAAAAAGTTATGATTTCCTCGAAAGGTTCAATTTGCTTTACAGTCTCCAAAATCGACTGCAGTCGACATCGATGGCTGGGCAGGTAAAGCTTCGAATAAAACTAATGTTAGTATAATGTAAAACCATAGCGATAAAGGAACGTTGCCATTATTTCTAAGCTTTGACGTATCTCGGAATATTTCTGTATTTGGCACATAGTGAGGTTTTCCTATTAGCAGAACTTTTCTGTTTCATGAGACGGTATTCAAGTAGAACTTTTTGCTGGGATAGATGGTCCATTCTGACGTAAGTTCGGCAGCGCGAATTAAGGTGCCCGAAGGCGTCCCTTCTTCGTTTCTACTTCGGGCTTCTTCATTCGCCCTGCTTTACTTATGCCTTAGAGATTGTGATTGCCATAGAGCGCATGTACAGTCCCGAATTGTCACGAGAAAACTCTAAATGTCACCCATCCGCCGTGATCAATTATGGCACCCTTCACGGTAGGCTGTTTAATCTTGGAGTCGATGCTGTCCGTTTCAAGGGGAATTTTTAAGTAGCACGTATTAATTGTGCTCTGTTGTATTTCGTGTCGCTTTGTAGCCCCAGGCTGCAACGTCTTATTAACTGCGTGGTTAAACGTTTCAAAGTTTAAATGTTTACTGAAGGTCAGGAAAAGTTATTCCAGCGTTTATTTCCAACGTTTATAAAACAACAACAAACGAACATATAGAACAACACACTGACAAAAAAAAAGGAACGTGGTAGTTAATCTTTGGTTACACTCTTCCCCTGTATTAATAAATAAAATAGATGAACCCGGAGGTCTCTGTGGGCCTGTGGCGCAACGGATAACGCGTCTGACTTCGGATCAGAAGATTCCAGGTTCGAGTCCTGGCAGGCTCTTTTTTAATTTTTCCCTTCTTGGCCACCATATTGCGAACGGTTTAACATACAAGATATATCGTTCCTGCGACAACCAAAATGTATCCTAGATGGCCAGGTGGTCGAAGTTATTCCGGAACCCTCCACAACTGCACCTCTTTTTTCCTTTACGGCGTGGTTGGGTTGTCCAACGAGAAGTGAGACAATTCCTGCGCCATTTCCTTTCCTCAAAAACCAATCTTTCCACTGTGTGCAACGCGACAGCGGCCAACATACCATCTTATTTGTGTGGGCACGTGAACCATCATTGCTGCTTTGGAAGTATTGCTGTCTTAGAGTATTTCTGTCGGACACGAACCCTTGACAGTGAATACCCGGCCTTCGCCGTGGCTATACCATACTGCAGACTCATCCTGGAGAGAGAGAGATGACTTTTATTTTTCAGCTCAAGTCCGAGCCTTCCTCATCCTGGAATCCAAGCAGGATTGGGAAAGGAAACACAAACCAAAACAGAAACAAAAGGCAAATAATGAAATTTATGCAGTCACACTTTTCAAAGAGGCAATACAATCCGCTGCATCTTTACAGACAACGACACTCTGTGGCGTTCAAAACGCTACGGCTTCCAGTTACTTCTCGGCCACGCGGTAGCCACTGTTGCATTGCAGGTCACACTGGACGCGACTGTGTTGCGCATCAAAGCGGCACGCGCGAGCAGGCAACGCGTCAGAACACTGAAGAGCATAGAGGTACTTGACGTACTTGAGTGACGTACTTGAGTGTAAACATTCACGCTTTTAAACCCAAAAACCCTACTGAGGGGCATGATGTGGGCAGCCTTCGTGGAGAATGCAGCAGCACTGAGAACGCCCGGGGCACCGTCAGAAATTGTCGGCTGAGCGTGCCTCCACAGACACACACACACACACACACACTCACACACACACACACACACACACACACACACACACACACACACACACACACACACACACACACACACACACAGACGCACACGCACACACACACACAACACACACACACGCACGCACGCACACACACACACAGTTACTAGAACCAACTCAGTTCACAGCTCCCCATACCGCCCAGCGGAGGAGAGTGTCCCAAGCGGCGGTCACGAGAACTAACGGCGGTGTAGTCGAGCCTTGCTCCCTGCCGGGCGCGTCTTCGGCTACAGGCAGCGCTGAAGCGAGGAGCGGCCGGCACTTATGAGGTTTTGGCGAGCTGCGTTTGCGCTCTACATGGCTGCAGTAAAATAATACTTCAATTGCGGCAGCTTTTCCTTCGAAGCTGCGTGTTATCTTGGAGAACACGTTTGTGTGATGCGAAATTAGGCTTTTAATATTGTGAAAAAAGTCCAAAAATGCTGGCAACACGCTCGCGAGCATTGTTTCTTGCTTTGCTCAATGGCTTGTGTTTTCTAGCGCGTACCCGAGTGCATAGTTCCTATAATGTAAAGAGGTCAGACAAAGTTTCAGTGCGTGGGTGCACTCTACTTTAGGAGAGAACGTAGTGAATATTCGAATATCCACTGCGTTGTCGGTAATGCTGCGGACTCCAGACTGTCACTTTGTGCAGCGCAGCTGGGCATTTCGGAATGCGCTTTTGCGATCTCGGAATTCTCTAATGGTGAATTCCAATGGCAGATCGGGATCAAGTTTTTCTGCTCGGTTTGGATCAGTCGTATTCCAATGGTAAAATGGGAGCGCGAGTTGTATGTTCCAATGGCAGATCGGGATCAGGCGTAAATCCCGTATCGCTCCGTGGAGCAGCGATTCTTGATCTGCCGAAATCGGCGGATTTGACCGGAACCTCGCGTGACGTTTTCTTTTCCGCCGCGTCTACTTCCTGTCGCGACCGGCAGCAGCCGCTTCGTTCCTGTCGTCGCTACGTGGTGAGCCGGGCGAGCCGGGACAGACGGGCACTTTCCACTCAACAGTGGACGGCAATGATCTTGCTTCGAGCCGTGCGGCACTAATTTTGCTTAATGGAAGTGACAGTTCCGACTCGGGCACTGAAAGCTCAGAGTCCAGCAGTGAAGATTCGTCTGAAACGGACAGCGAGTGTGAAGCTGCCGGCCTGTATATGCCTGCCGCCGGCGTCAGAAAAATGCGCTAATATTCTTTGTTCGCGTTCATAACAAGCCCTGGAGTAGAGGAATGTGAAAAATGAATCATTTTTGAGGATCGTTGGCCAATACCGAGTTGCTGGTAGAAGTGATAACTGCGATACAAGCAAATTTCTTCCTGATGCCCAGTGCGGCTGGCCTGCTGTCTGCTAGCTCCGCTGTTGGAGGCGTCGCAGAAATCGATCATGTCTTTATTTTATTATGAGACGAGGAACACAGTAAAACGGTGACGCGAGTAGCACCTTTACTACAGCGCTGGCCAATTCCGAAGCGCCCTCAGCTGCGGCATCGATGAAAAACAGTTAGGCTTAGCGACGACTACGGCAGCCAGGGAGAAACGTTGGCCGGGGGGCAGCGCAGTTCGTCGCTCGGCGTGTCCGCGGGCGCCGTCGTTGCCGAAAGCTCGACTGTCTCGCTGATTGGTTCAGCGGCTTGCGTCTCGCAGTCGCAAGGCTGGAAAATCGAGCAGCGAGCGACTTGCCTGCGCGTCGTCCGCCACTTCTTTCGTGAACGGTAGGGACAGGCTCACCGGCTCTCCGAAGACCGCGGCCGCATACTCGCGTGTTCACGGAGGGTGGACCATCCTGTACATACGCTTTGGTTTTGGTTTTACATTACGGCCTTCGTACTACCTCCTTTTTGTTTCGCCGAGACGGCGTCTGTCAACGCGGAGATCGCGCCTCGCGCAACTCCTGTCGCACTCGAACACGAAGCTGGCAGGGCATGGAGGAAGGAAAACTAAGGAGAGGCCCTTCGTATTCCTAATGCATTGACAAGAATGTGGCGGAAGTGACGTCAAAATTTAAGCTTAAAAAGTCGGGCCACTAGCAACGTTGTCGTTGTTGCTAAGAAAACTCGGGCCACTAGCAACGGCGTACGGCGTCGTTAGCGTCGTTGTTGCTAGGGGCCCGAGTGTTTCTCGGTGGCGGTGGACGGGCTTTCGGCACGGTGTGTTCGGCCTTGCGTGTTAAAGCCTACATGCCTGGCGTCGTGACGTTACGCACGCATCTAAGATTGCTTTTAAATGCAGCAAATAACCGCTCATTTGATATTTTGTTCGTCAAACTTGGTGTCGTTAAGCGGAGCGATCGATGCATTGAAATGAATCTCGTGGCACTCCGGAACCGCGCTTCGACACGCGAAGAAGCGTTGATTGTTTTGATCAGCGAACTTTCGCACCTCACCAAACAGCGCAGAAACATGAAGCCGCTCTCGGCGATGCTGAGCTGCATTTCGAAGGCCACACGGCGGGTGTACGGTAGCCCGAGAAGGATGGTGAGCTGAGCTATAAGCGACGCGCAATGTCGTCTTCCTTCACCTGGCGTCGGAGAAGGTTCAGCGCACCTGTGCGTCGGTCTGTGTCTAGGTGCGTGTTTGCGGGAAGGGAGGTGTAGGAGTGTAGCGGCGAGCGGCGCGGTTTTTTTGATACCTTTCTTTTACGAAGCGCTTGCGAGCCGCGCGCGATCCCCTCCCCGTAGCTTGGTGGAGAAAAAGATAGTGAGGAGAGCCGAGCCAACTTCCGGTTGCGGGGCGGCTTCACAAACAGTGACGTCAGGGCCTCTCCTTAGTTCTTTCCTTCCTCCATGTGGCAGGGCGTCCGCTCCGGCGGCGCGCCTAGTTTCCGCGGACGCCGCTGCGGCGCTGGCGTCGCGCTCCCGAGGGATCACTGGCATTCCAATCGCAAACTGGGAGGTGGCAAATCTACGCGCTCCGACGCGCTCCGTACGCGATCCGACGGAGCGGTCTCGATCTGCCATTGGAATTCAGCATAAGTTACCTCGTGGCACTGCTGTCGCGACACACTGGGCACCGCGATCCATTGGAGGCTTTCTCTTCGGCGTAGTGCATTTTGGCTTTGAAATATGCGCCTGGAATAAAGGAAACAGCTTCGGAAGAGAGCCTGGTGCCAGCATCCATTTCCCTGTCTCCAAAAGCACTTCCGTACCTTGCACTACATGGGGATAGTCCTTTAGAAGGTCTTCTTCGAAATGGAGATCACAAACTTTGCATTTCGAAGTCAGTTTGCGATCCTTTCTGTGAAGTGCACGCTCCCATCTTTTAAACTCGATGTGGTCTTTTGGCGGCCCGAAGCAATGACGGTCCGTTGAGTCATCGTTGCGATACCCACTATTGCGCCCCGGTGAAAAGCAGGTCGGCATGAACAGGTCCGATGTCACAAAATACAAACAAAAATTAACTAAGAAGCAGACGACACAAAGCGGCTGTCGCAAGCGCGCTTTACAAAGGGCAGAGCAGGGCCAGCAACCAGCGTCTCCGCTTCGGCCAACGTTTCTAGATAAAGACAGTTGGAAAACATGCTCCGGGTATGCGGCCCCTTTCTGTCGCCGATTTCATCTTTCGCCATCTCTCGGCTGGTAGGAGTACCGCGTTTGTTCTTCCATGGCCTCCGTGCCTCCGTAACCAGCTCAAGCATCGGTACTTTAACACTGCGCTTGATCTCAGAGGCCACGATTTCTCTTCGCCGCCGCGGCGCCCATTGGCTCCGCTTGGTCACAGTTTGCTGCGCGAATGATTACTGTTAGCTCGCGCCTCGCATCGTCTGCGCAGGGGGCGGCTGCTTCTAGCCGCGCTCATCTACGAATTGCGAAGTCCGCGTGCGCTCTATGTCTGGGGTACGTCAGGGCAGGATGCTCGAGGTTGAGCCTCTGGCTGTAAATATCGGAAAAAACTGGAAGCCCTTCTTTCCGCGGTTTAGAGAAACATGACGTACCGCTTGCCTCCTCGTAGTTTATGTTGATAATATTATATAAAAACGTTGAGCTGGGAGTAGCAGACGACGCGCTCATCCTAAAGCGACCGCAGCGCCACCGCCTAGACGGTGATCGCGTGGGGCCGCTCTGCTCCCTGGCTCGCCGGCGCAGTTTGCCAACTGTCTTTACTAGAAACGTTGGCTTCGGCGGACGCGGTTACTTGCGACGCGCGTCTTTTCTATCTGTGTTGCTGTTACGTTAATATGTAAATAGTTTTATTACCATTGTACCTCTTCCCCTGTCATTTCTACAATCCTCTCACCTCTTTCATTTCACTCCTACACACTGCCTGCTATCCTTTATTTCTGTTGAACCAGCTGAGGTGCTTTCAGCAGCGATGGCAGATGCCGGAGCTAGCAACAATCTTTTTCCTTTCATTTACCATGTATTGCTTTCAACTCTCTTCTGTCTGCACGTGGCAGCGGTGGTGGCTCAGCTGTATATCGGTGGCCCGAAGAAATGACTGTCCGTCGTGTCATCGTTGAGATACCCGCTATTGCACCCCGGTGCAAAACAGGTCAGCATGAAGAGGCCCGATGTTACAACATACAAACAAAAAATTCAGGCGCCGCTTTGAGGATCTAAAGTGCGCGAGACGAAAGCCTTTCCACGCAACTTTGGCCGCACGGCTGTTGGCACACACGAGGCGGCAGAACCAACGTTATTTTGCGAGGAGGCAATGGGGTGACTTGGTTTGGCTAGCTATGACTAATTGGGTCATGACCCATGCCTTACTAGTCATGATTGGTTACTAACTAGTCATGATTGGCTAATGACTAACTAGCGATGACTAGTTAATTGATGGCTGGTTAATGACTAGCTAGTCATGACTAATTAGTTGATGACTAACTAGTCATGATTCGTTAATGATGAACTAGTCATGTCTGGTTAATGACTAGCTAGTCGTGACTAACCAGCAATGACAAACCAGTCATGACTAGTCATGACTAAGCAGTCATTAAGCAATAATAACTAGTCATGTCTGCTTAATGACTGACTACTCATGACTAACCATTCATTGACCAATCATAACTAGTCATGACTACTTAATGACTAATTTATCATGACTGCTTGTCATGGTTAGTAATGACTAACCAGTCATGACTAACCATGAGTGGTTAGTGGCTAGCTAGTCATGACTTACTAGTCATGATTGGTTATTGACTTACTAGTCATGATTGATTATTGACTAACTTCTCATGATTAGTTAATGACTAACTAGACATGATTGTTTAATGACTAACTAGCCATGATTGGTTAATGACTAACTAGCCATGAATAGTTAATTGATGACTGGTCAATGACTAGCTAGTCATGACTAATTAGTTGATGACTAACTAGTCATGATTGGTTAATGACTAATAGGTCAGGACTATTTAGGTCATGACTAATTAGTTGATGACTAACTAGTCATGATTGGTTAATGACTAACTAGTCATGACTAGTTAATTGATGACTGGTTAATGACTAGCTAATTTGACTTATTAGTTAATGACTAACTAGTCATGATTGGTTAATGACTAACTAGCCATGACTAGTTAATTGATGACTGGTCAATGAACTAGGTAGTCATCACTAATTGGTTGATGACTAACTAGTCATGATCGGTTAATGACTAATTAGTCATGGCTGTTTAAGTCATGACTAATTAGTTGATGACTAACCAGTCATGATTGCTTAATGACTAACTAGTCATGACTAGTTAATTGATCACTAGTTAATGACTAGCTAGTTTGACTTATTAGTTGATGACTAACTAGTCATCATTGGTTAATGATGAACTAGACATGTCTGGTTAATGACTAGCTAGTCACGACTAACCAATCATGACTAACTACTGATGAGTGATTAATGACTAACGAATGACTAACCAGTCATGACTGGTTAATCATCACTAGTTAGTCATTAAAGGGATGCTGAAAGGTTTCCCCAAAAAATTGAGTGAAGAGATACACTTTACAGTTTTCCACCCTCGGAATTCGAATTTCTCATCGAAATTAGGCAAAAGAAAGCGCAAACCTATTTTATTTTGGCGAAAAGTGCCGCAGCAGCCTCGAGCCAGCTCGCGCGCCTCGTTGCCGCCTGTGATTGGCTGGGCGCCTCGTGACGTAAACACTGGCGTTGGCTCGGTGAGCCCGGCTCGGTCGCCGCCGATGCAGTACATGAAGCGCGGCGCTCGGTGTTCCGGTTGTTGGTTTGATGCTTATATCACGATGGAACACATCGAAGATTACCAGGAGGATCTTGGCGTCATCCCCTACATGTACGAACCAATCGCAAAGAGCAAACCGCTCCAAGGAAGCAACGATGCTGGCGCAAGCGGTGCTTTTGGCTTGAACGAAAGCGAAGCGTCAGCATCTCCACGTGTTGGAAATGTCCATTGGTAAGCATACTTTTCTAGCCAAACTTCATTCAGAGATACAATAAATTAATTTTGAAGCGAGCAAATGTAGTATAGCACTGCTCCACGAAATTTTCCTAATGCAATGTAAGCGGGATGCGATCGTCGGCATTCTTGTCTTGCCGCTTGTCGGTGTCCGCAAATCTGCTTGTAATCCACACAGACCATTAACAAGCGCAAGAAGTTATCAGGCTCTTTTTGCACGCAAATTTTATGCTGGCATCGCTTCATGGTCGCTGCGTGCCGGCTCGGTTCATAACACAGGCGAAAGACAGAAGTTCGCGGCGCTTTGCGGCAGAACTCGTCGAGGTGACAAACGTGCGCCTTCCGTTCTGCGTGCCAAGATGGGATCTGGCAGTAAATTGAAATCCTTGTTTAGGCGAGTTGCTTCATACTGCAAGCCCTTGTAGGAATATCTCCATCCGTTCGCGGCCGCCTTGATCGCGCTGTTCTCGATGGCCTCGTGCTGCAACCAAGCAGGCCGAATCGCAAGGCTGGCTGTAGCACACGTGGCGCACAATTATATAATATTATTATTAATGTATGAAGCCATGCTGCACTCAGCAATTTTTACGACTACATGTGTTATTATAAACGTATTCCTGGCAGAACACTTTACTGGTATTGGTTGCATTAGAACTTGAACAGACTTGTCAGCCTTGTCATCACTTTTAGAAAAGTTCGATGGCAGGGTCCTCAGCAGCATCTGCCAGTGGCATTCGACTTGTTGCACAGTCCTGATTTGTATTGCCGTTTGGTGTGGATTCTTGACTGCCTGGTGGTGTGCAGCCTCCAGGTGTGATGTCATTTTCCATGCACTCTTCATTTGCACTATCGTCTGGTGCGCAGTCTTGATCTTGCAGCAGTTCAGCAAGAAACTGAAAGGCATAAGCCACATGATGTTATTGTTCCAAACAGAACAAAAGTGTGCTTCAGTATGAGTAAAATCTGCTGGTTTATTTCATAAACCATTTTGTTGATTGGCGAGCTCCGTGCGAAGTGAGATCATTTATTATATACCAGGTGTTCCTTTAGGAGGTCCAAAATTTATTTTAAAAAATGGGTAACTAACCTTGTATTAATTTTATACCTGGGGCTATATTGGGGGATACGGCAGACACTAGTAATAGGCAGAAGGCTTCCATTAGCTCACTAAAATGCATATCTTAATTAAATTTTTATTTTCATATTATGTTGTATTTCATATTATGTTGTATTTGCAGATTTGGAGCACCTCCTGCAAATACTATAGCCAAGCAAAAAAGATTACTTTAAAAACCCTGACAGGCAACTTCAAGAGCTAACACAGAATCAGCGGCCGCGTCCGACGTAGATCGCTCAAAAAAAAGTGTGCGCTTTGGGGCCGGACTGCAAGCGCCATGACTGCGCACATTGGGCGCTGACGAGGCTGCTATCAGCCAGGCCCCAGGCGAAACCAAATTCAAAACGAAACGCCGCGCGCCCGTATACCAGAAACATGTGCAAACAGTTTTCTCGGCGCTCCGATCACGAAGAAAAATGTGCCGCGTACTACTCCCTATGTTCTCGCCACTGAGGGCTACGCATGAATCCTAGAATATCTGAGTTCCAACATAATTGAGTAAAGAGTCTGCATATAACGTCTTTTCACGTGCTCGCTTACCGAACGAAGTTCTCTGCTCACGCGCGGCGCGCAGTCTCTGGTTGTGAGGCGCACTTCGCGTCGCTCCACCTCTTGCAGTATTAATAGCAGTTTAACGATTTTTACTCAGCCAAAAAATTTAGGGCCGAGTTCTGATATGAGTAATGCTGTACGAGATGCATGATGCATGCTTGCAAGCATAACAGCTAAGCACTTATTTTGTAAGCTGCAGTTTGCTGCCGTCCTGACATTCTCATTCCAGCGCCGTTCATCTCACTACTATAGCGGAAGTCTTGCATCCACGAAATTACGCGCCATACACTACACAGAACACCAGTTCGCGCAGTCAAATTCTCATAGAGTTAATACACAAATTCTTACCTCGAGCTTCCTCCTTTTCGCGAAAGCTGGCCTCGGTGGCGGTGACGAGCTCCTGTGCGCGAAGACAGACGGTATTTCGCCGGGTTTCAGTCCAGCTGACTTTGTTGACAGGCCCAATGAACGCATTATCGACAGGCTATGGTTATAATCTTCATCACGAAAGTGGTCAGAGCATAGCACTGTAGTCTTTGAGGGTTTGAAATCCCTTCGCTTCACAGCAGCGACCCACCTCGCGGAAAGCTTCTTATTTTGCGGGAAATTATGAAAGACCACATCGTCGCTGCCGCCGGTGTTAGTGCAGCCGAAGGCTGCGCAGAACGCCGGCATGATGGTCCACCGCTTCACTCGATGCTGCCCACGTTTCTGTACGTCACCACAAACATAAAAAAGCACAAATACAGGAACACACGGCAGATCGAAGCAGCTTACGATGGCACGCACGCAGAAACAAGCACGGTCGCGGAGGCTGCGTGGCGACGGAACACCATTGTTTACGTCACCACCCCACGGTTTCCGGTTTCGGCTCGCATCGTCAGGGTCATCAGCAGCGCTCGGCGGACAGCGGGGGGCGGAGCTACCGCGCAATTTTAAACGGCGATTACGTCGCTCCTAAGTGATTAATCTGCAAAAAAATTTCACCCGCATGATTTTTAAGGTTCCCACATCCATACGTGAGCATCTTAATGAATTCGAAAATCTCTTCAGCTTCCCTTTAAACAATCATGAATAACTAGTCATGAGTTAATCACTGGTTCAAATGCCAAATGAGTAGTTAATGACTTCAAATGCCAAAGGCCCTGGTTCGATGCTCAGCCTCGACACAGCTTTTTAAGTAGTGACGCCGAAACACGGACACATCTGCCGACACGGCTGCAAACGACAGTATGAGGCATTAAAGGCTTTCGCCTTAAAATTAACTGAGAAGCGGACAACACAAAGCGGCTGTCGCGAGTGCACCTTAAAAAGGGCGCAGCAGGGCAGCGAGCCGCACAGAGCGGCGACGAGGGTACGAGGGAGCAAGACTCGATCGCAGCGCCACTAGTTCGCGCGACCGCCACTTGGGACAGCTCTCTGGGCACCGCTGTGAAACTGACTTGGTTCTAGTAACGTTGCACACACACACATACGCCGCCGCGGTGGCTCAGTGGTTATGGTGCTCGGCTGCTGACCCGAAAGACGCGGGTTCGACCCCCGCCGCGGCGGTTGAATTTCTTTGGAGGAGAAATTCTAGATGCCCGTGCGCTGAGCGATATCATTGCACGTTAAAGAACCCCAGGTGGTCGAAATTTCCGGAGCCCTTCACTACGGCGTCCCTCATAGCCTGAGTTGCTTAGGGACGGTAAACACACACACACGAGCGCACACACGATCACGCACACACACACACGCAGGTGGAACCAATGGTTAAAACAACCTGGTTTTGCTGCTGCTGGCCGCAAGACCAGTTGCGATAGCCGCCATAGAAGGAGGAGTCACAGTAGCGACGCGGAGCGTAAGTAATACCCCTGTCAAGCGGGCAAGTTAAGTGCACTTACGGAAAGTGTACTTTGCTGTAAGTACACTTTGCCGCATCTAAACGACGCAAGTGGAGTGTCACTCGCGGAAAGTGCGCTCCGCCAGGAGTGCGTTCACGGACCATACTTTGCTGGCCGAGTGCGTAGCCTCGACGCCAGCGGTTCCAATGGTACAAAATTTATAATGCATAAAAAGTACTTACAACTTTATTTTACGTGTTATAAACGTTTTTCAGAAAAAAGTTCGTTGGTTATAGCTACAACCGAAGCAACAAAACAAGTAAACGTGATCAGATGCAACATCGCTGCCCGCCGCCATCTTGTTTGTTGTCGAAATTCTGGATAGCCTTGGCTGGTCTTGGCTTTTCTGCTATTTAAATTTTTTTTTTTTCATCGTTAAAAACTGTTGAGCCTCGCTTTATTTGCACTTTCACGTTAAGCAATCAAATATTATTAGTCCTTTTTCTTTTCCATCGGCCTGTTCAGAAATTCCGCTCATTTTCTGTAGCAATTAATTTTTTACTATGAGTGCACTTTGCTTTCCCGTTTAGCACCGCGTAGCCCAAAGTGTCACTCGGGATGCCAAAGCGCACTCCCCGTAAGTGCACTTAACTTGCCCGCTTGACAGGGGTATCTTAGGTAGAAATTAATTTAATAAATATAAACACGTCTTTCCATGAGGGCATAAATATTTAGTTTCTATTTTCACTTCAGACGAGCACATTCCAGTGTGCCAGTAAGAGTCAAATCCCCAGCAGCTTGAAAGTGAAGTATTTCCTGGTAATATGGGAATATCACCATCAAATACTTCTGAACACAAGCTTCTGGTCATGAAATAAAAGCTGACAAAGTGAACATTTCGCTTTGTTAGTGTTTCGCAGAAGAGCCACCGTCCTATGCAGCTGCACGGAGCTGTTTTTTAATATCAGTCTAACAATAGGTTCAACTTCATCTACACGCACTCGGTGAAACCACACTGTATTGAGAAAAATGCCTCTTTTCCCCTCTTTCATTGAGAGCACGGTGTTAAGTGCTATTGTCCCAGCAAAAGTGACAGTCACTGAGACAAACCAGCGCTAAACAGCTCTGCACCCGGGTAGTCTATGAGCGCATTTTAGAATCCATGCATACTGCTTCCAACTAAAAACAGCTCCGAATGCGCATCATGCGTTGAATATACTTCAAAAATTTTACTAAAAAATTATTGTGGCAAAAGAAGCAATATTACGTTTATTTGAAAAATAGCATATTGTTGCCAGACTCTCGTGAAAAACAATGTGGCCAGATTTCGAAAGTAAATTAGTAATTTATTTCAAAACAATATTCTTTAAGAACCAAATATTACTTCACGGCAATAAAAATGATGACTTAAAATTGGCAACGCTTACGTTATAATTTTGAGTTTATGCAATACGCACATTGTGTCTAGATTTTCGAACTTTAAAAGTGCATAGTGGCCAGACTTCTATGCTGAATGACTTTTTTTTAACACCTTTTAGGAGTCCATTATTACTTAACGTCCTTTAAAATGATGACGCAAATTTGGCGACGCGTAGATTATGATTCTATATGTGTGTGTGTGTGTGAGGCACATTGTGTGCAGATTTTCGAAGTTAGAAGAGTGGTGGCCAGAGTTATATGCTGACAAAGAAAAACAACTTTTTCTTTTTTGAAACAAGGTTTGCGTTATAGTATACGACGTGTTTTTATATGTGTGGTAAAAAGTTATGATTTCCTTGAAAGGTTCAATTTGCTTTACAGTCTCCAAAATCGACTGCAGTCGACATCGATGGCTGGGCAGGTAAAGCTTCGAATAAAACTAATGTTAGTATAATGTAAAACCATAGCGATAATGAATGTTGCATTATTTCTAAGGTTTGACGTATCTCGGAATATTTCTGTTTGGCACGTAGTGAGGTTTTCCTATTAGCAGAACTTTTCTGTTTCATGAGACGGTATTCAAGTAGAACTTTTTGCTGGGATAGATGGTCCATTCTGACATAAGTTCGGCAGCGCGAATGAAGGTGCCCGAAGGCGTCCCTTCTTCGTTTCTCCTTCGAGCTTCTTCATTCGCCCTGCTTTACTTATGCCTTAGAGATTGTGATTGCCATAGAGCGCATGTACAGTCCCGAACTGTCACGAGAAAACTCTAAATGTCACCCATCCGCCGTGATCAATTAAGGCACCCTTCACGGTAGGCTGTTTAATCTTGGAGTCGATGCTGTCCGTTTCAAGGGGAATTTTTATGTAGCACGTATTAATTGTGCTCTGTTGTA
This sequence comes from Amblyomma mixtum, assembly GCF_055824585.1. Lineage (NCBI taxonomy): Eukaryota > Metazoa > Arthropoda > Arachnida > Ixodida > Ixodidae > Amblyomma > Amblyomma mixtum. Next base: position 48,794,520 of record NC_143014.1, read on the forward strand.
TTTCGTGTCGGTTTGTAGCCCAGGCTGCAACGTCTTACTAACTGCGTGGTTAAACGTTTCAAAGTTTAAATGTTTACTGAAGGTCAGGAAAGGTTAATCCAGCGTTTATTTCCAACGTTTATAAAACAACAACAAACGAACATATAGAACAACACACTGACAAAAAAAAGGAACGTGGTAGTTAATCTTTGGTTACACTCTTCCCCTGTATTAATAAATAAAATAGATGAACCCGGAGGTCTCTTTGGGCCTGTGGCGCAACGGATAACGCGTCTGACTTCGGATCAGAAGATTCCAGGTTCGAGTCCTGGCAGGCTCTTTTTTAATTTTTCCCTTCTTGGCCACCATATTGCGAACGGTTTAACATACAAGATATATCGTTCCTGCGACAACCAAAATGTAACCTAGATGGCCAGGTGGTCGAAGTTATTCCGGAACTCTCCACAACTGCACCTCTTTTTTCCTTTACGGCGTGGTTGGGGTGTCCAACGAGAAGTGAGACAATTCCTGCGCCATTTCCTTTCCTCAAAAACCAATCTTTCCACTGTGTGCAACGCGACAGCGGCCAACATACCATCTTATTTGTGTGGGCACGTCAACCATCATTGCTGCTTTGGAAGTATTGCTGTCTTAGAGTATTTCTGTCGGACACGAACCCTTGACAGTGAATACCCGGCCTTCGCCGTGGCTATACCATACTGCAGACTCATCCTGGAGAGAGAGAGAGAGAGAGATGACTTTTATTTTTCAGCTCAAGTCCGAGCCTTCCTCATCCTGGAATCCAAGCAGGATTGGGAAAGGAAACACAAACCAAAACAGAAACAAAAGGCAAATAATGAAATTTATGCAGTCACACTTTTCAAAGAGGCAATAAAATCCGCTGCATCTTTACAGACAACGACACTCTGTGGCGTTCAAAACGCTACGGCTTCCAGTTACTTCTCGGCCACGCGGTAGCCACTGTTGCATTGCAGGTCACACTGGACGCGACTGTGTTGCGCATCAAAGCGGCACACGCGAGCAGGCAACGCGTCAGAACACTGAAGAGCATAGAGGTACTTGACGTACTTGAGTGTAAACATTCACGCTTTTAAACCCAAAAACCCTACTGAGGGGCATGATGTGGGCAGCCTTCCTGGAGAATGCAGCAGCACTGAGAACGCCCGGGGCACCGTCAGAAATCGTCGGCGGAGCGTGCCTCCACACACACACACACACACACACACACACACACACACACACACACACACACACACACACACACACACAGACGCACACACACACACACACACACACACACACACACACACTCACACTCACACACACACACAGACGCACACGCACACCCACATACACAACACACACACACGCACGCACGCATGCACACACACACACAGTTACTAGAACCAACTCAGTTTCACAGCTCCCCATACCGCCCAGCGGAGGAGAGTGTCCCAAGCGGCGGTCACGAGAACTAACGGCGGTGTAGTCGAGCCTTGCTCCCTGCCGGGCGCGTCGTCGGCTACAGGCAGCGCTGAAGCGAGGAGCGGCCGGCACTTATGAGGTTTTGGCGAGCTGCGTTTGCGCTCTACATGGCTGCAGTACTTCAATTGCGGCAGCTTTTCCTTCGAAGCTGCGTGTTATCTTGGAGAACACGTTTGTGTGATGCGAAATTAGGCTTTTAATATTGTGAAAAAAGTCCAAAAATTCTGGCAACACGCTCGCGAGCATTGTTTCTTGCTTTGCTCAATGGCTTGTGTTTTCTAGCGCGTATCCGAGTGCCTAGTTCCTATAATGTAAAGAGGTCAGACAAAGTTTCAGTGCGTGGGTGCACTCTACTTTAGGAGGGAACGTAGTGAATATTCGAATATCCACTGCGTTGTCGGTAATGCTGCGGACTCCAGACTGTCACTTTGTGGAGCGCAGCTGGGCATTTCGGAATGCACTTTTGCGATCTCGGAATTCTCTAAGTTACCTCGTGGCACTGCTGTTGCGACACACTGGGCACCGCGATCCATTGGAGGCTTTCTCTTCGGCGTAGTGCATTTTGGCTTTGAAATATGCGCCTGGAATAAAGGAAACAGCTTCGGAAGAGAGCCTGGTGCCAGCATCCATTTCCCTGTCTCCAAAAGCACTTCCGTACCTTGCACTACATGGGGATAGTCCTTTAGAAGGTCTCCTTCTTCGAAATGGAGATCACAAACTTTGCATTTCGAAGTCAGTTTGCGATCCTTTCTGTGAAGTGCACGCTTCCATCTTTTAAACTCGATGTGGTCTTTTGGCGGCCCGAAGCAATGACGGTCCGTTGAGTCATCGTTGCGATACCCGCTATTGCACCCCGGTGAAAAGCAGGTCGGCATGAACAGGTCCGATGTCACAAAATACAAACAAAAATACAAAAATTAACTAAGAAGCAGACGACACAAAGCGGCTGTCGCAAGCGCGCTTTACAAAGGGCGCAGCAGGGCAGAAACCAGCGTCTCCGCTTCGGCCAACGTTTCTAGATAAAGACAGTTGGAAAACATGCTCCTGGTATGCGGCCCCTTTCTGTCGCCGATTTCATCTCAAAGAGATACGAGCGCCATCTTTCGGCTGGTAGGAGTACCGCGTTTGTTCTTCCATGGCCTCCGTGCCTCCGTAACCAGCTCAAGCATCGCCACTTTAACACCGCGCTTGATCTCAGAGGCCACGATTTCTCTTCACCGCCGCGGCGCCCATTGGCTCCGCTTGGTCACAGTTTGCTGCCCGAATGATTACTGTTAGCTCGCGCCTCGCATCGTCTGCGCAGGGGGCGGCTGCTTCTAGCCGCGCTCATCTACGAATTGCGAAGTCCGCGTGCGCTCTACGTCTGGGGTACGTCAGGGCAGGATGCTCGAGGTTGAGCCTCTGGCTGTAAATATCGGAAAAAACTGGAAGCCCTTCTTTCCGCGGTTTAGAGAAACATGACGTACCGCTTGCCTCCTCGTAGTTTATGTTGATAATATTATATAAAAACGTTGAGCTGGGAGTAGCAGACGACGCGCTCATCCTAAAGCGACCGCAGCGCCACCGCCTAGACGGTGATCGCGTGGGGCCGCTCTGCTCCCTGGCTCGCCGGCGCAGTTTGCCAACTGTCTTTACTAGAAACGTTGGCTTCGGCGGACGCGGTTACTGCGACGCTCGTCTTTTCTATCTCTGTTGCTGTTACGTTAATATGTAAATAGTTTTATTACCATTGTACCTCTCCCCCTGTCCTTTCTACAATCCTCGCACCTCTTTCATTTCACTCCTACACACTGCCTGCTATCCTTTATTTCTGTTGAACCATCTGAGGTGCTTTCAGCAGCGATGGCAGATGCCGGAGCTAGCAACAATCTTTTTCCTTTCATTTACCATGTATTGCTTTCAACTCTCTTCTGTCTGCACGTGGCAGCGGTGGTGGCTCAGCTGTATATCGGTGGCCCGAAGAAATGACTGTCCGTCGTGTCATCGTTGCGATACCCGCTATTGCACCCCGGTGCAAAACAGGTCAGCATGAAGAGGCCCGATGTTACAACATACAAACAAAAAATTCAGGCGCCGCTTTGAGGATCTAAAGTGCGCGAGACGAAAGCCTTTCCACGCAACTTTGGCCGCACGGCTGTCTGCACACACGAGGCGGCAGAACCAACGTTATTTTGCGAGGAGGCAATGGGGTGACTTGGTTTGGCTAGCCATGACTAATTGGGTCATGACCCATGCCTTACTAGTCATGATTGGTTACTAACTAGTCATGATTGGTTAATGACTAACTGGCCATGACTAGTCAATTGATGGCTGGTTAATGACTAGCTAGTCATGACTAATTAGTTGATGACTAACTAGTCATGATTCGTTAATGATGAACTAGTCATGTCTGGTTAATGACTACCTAGTCGTAACTAACCAGCAATGACAAACCAGTCATGACTAGTCATGACTAAGCAGTCATTAAGCAATAATAACTAGTCATGTCTGCTTAATTACTGACTACTCATGACTAACCATTCATTGACCAATCATAACTAGTCATGACTACTTAATGACTAATTTATCATGACTGCTTAGTGACTAACCAGTCATGACTAATCAGTAATTAGTCATGGTTAGTAATCACTAACCAGTCATGACTAACCATGAGTGGTTAGTGGCTAGCTAGTCATGACTTACTAGTCATGATGGGTTATTGACTTACTAGTCATGATTGATTATTGACTAACTTGTCATGATTAGTTAATGACTAACTAGTCATGATTGGTTAATGACTAACCAGCCATGATTGGTTAATGACTAACTAGCCATGAATTGTTAATTCATGACTGGTCAATGAGTAGCTAGTCATGACTAATTAGTTGATGACTAACTAGTCATGATTGGTTAATGACTAATAGGTCAGGACTATTTAGGCCATGACTAATTAGTTGGTGACTAACTAGTCATGATTGGTTAATGACTAACTAGTCATGACTAGTTAATTGATGACTGGTTAATGACTAGCTAATTTGACTTATTAGTTAATGACTAACTAGTTATGATTGGTTAATGACTAACTAGCCATGACTAGTTAATTGATGACTGGTCAATGAACTAGGTAGTCATCACTAATTGGTTGATGACTAACTAGTCATGACCGGTTAATGACTAATTAGTCAAGGCTATTTAAGTCATGACTAATTAGTTGATGACTAACCAGTCATGATTGCTTAATGACTAACTAGTCATGACTAGTTAATTGATCACTACTTAATGACTAGCTAGTTTCACTTATTAGTTGATGACTAACTAGTCATCATTGGTTAATGATGAACTAGACATGTCTGGTTAATGACTAGCTAGTCACAACTAACCAATCATGACTAACTACTGATGAGTGATTAATGACTAACGAATGACTAACCAGTCATGACTGGTTAATCATCACTAGTTAGTCATTAAACAATCATGACTAACTAGTCTTGAGTTAATCATCACTAGTTAGTCATTAAACAATCATGACTAACTAGTCATGAGTTAATGACTGGTTCAAATGCCAAATGAATAGTTAATGACTTCAAATGCCAAGGGCCCTGGTTCGATGCTCAGCCTCGACACAGCTTTTTTAGTAGTGACGCCGAAACACGGACACATCTGCCGACACGGCTGCAAACGACAGTATGAGGCATTAAAGGCTTTCGCCTTAAAATTAACTGAGAAGCGGACAACACAAAGCGGTTGTCGCGAGTGCACCTTAAAAAGGGCGCAGCAGGGCAGCGAGCCGCACAGAGCGGCGACGAGGGTACGAGGGAGCAAGACTCGATCGCAGCGCCACTAGTTCGCGCGACCGCCACTTGGGACAGCTCTCTGGGCACCGCTGTGAAACTGACTTGGTTCTAGTAACGTTGCACACACACACATACGCCGCCGCGGTGGCTCAGTGGTTATGGTGCTCGGCTGCTGACCCGAAAGACGCGGGTTCGATCCCGGCCGCTCCGGTTGAATTTCTTTGGAGGAGAAATTCTAGATGCCCGTGCGCTGAGCGATATCATTGCACGTTAAAGGACCCCAGGTTCGAAATTTCCGGAGCCCTTCACTACGGCGTCCCTCATAGCCTGAGTTGCTTAGGGACGGTAAACACACACACACGAGCGCACACACGATCACGCACACACACACACACGCAGGTGGAACCAATGGTTAAAACAACCTGGTTTTGCTGCTGCTGGCCGAGGGACCAGTTGCGATAGCCGCCATAGAACGAGGAGTCACAGTAGCGACGCGGAGCGTAATACCCCTGTCAAGCGGGCAAGTTAAGTGCACTTACGGAAAGTGTACTTTGCTGTAAGTACACTTTGCCGCATCTAAACGACGCGAGTGGAGTGTCACTCGCGGAAAGTGCGCTCCGCCAGGAGTGCGTTTACAGACCATACTTTGCTGGCCGAGTGCGTAGCCTCGACGCCAGCGGTTCCAATGGTACAAAATTTATAATGCATAAAAAGTACTTACAACTTTATTTTACATGTTATAAACTGTTTTCAGAAAAACGTTCGTTGGTTATAGGTACAACCGAAGCAACAAAACAAGTAAACGTGATCAGATGCAACATCGCTGCCCGCCGCCATCTTGTTTGTTGTCGAAATTCTGGATAGCCTTGGCTGGTCTTGGCTTTTCTGCTATTTAAATTTTTTTTCATCGTTATAAACTGTTGAGCCTCGCTTTATTTGCACTATCACGTTAAGGAATCAAATATTATTAGTCCTTTTTCTTTTCCATCGGCCTGTTCAGAAATTCCGCTCATTTTCTGTAGCAATTATTTTTTTACTATGAGTGCACTTTGCTTTCCCGTTTAGCACCGCGTAGCCCAAAGTGTCACTCGGGATGCCAAAGCGCACTCCCCGTAAGTGCACTTAACTTGCCCGCTTGACAGGGGTATAGAGAGAAATAGGTAGAAATTAATTTAATAAAAATAAACACGTCTTTCCATGAGGGCATAAATATTTAGTTTCTATTTTCACTTCAGACGAGCACATTCCAGTGTGCCAGTAAGAGTCAAATCCCCAGCAGCTTGAAAGTGAAGTATTTCCTGGTAATATGGGAATATCACCATCAAATACTTCTGAACACAAGCTTCTGGTCATGAAATAAAAGCTGACAAAGTGAACATTTTGCTTTGTTAGTGTTTCGCAGAAGAGCCACCGTCCTATGCAGCTGCACGGAGCTGTTTTTTAATATCAGTCTAACAATAGGTTTCAACTTCATCTACACGCACTCGGCGAAACCACACTGTATTGAGAAAAATGCCTCTTTTCCCCTCTTTCATTGAGAGCACGGTGTTAAGTGCTATTGTCCCAGCAAAAGTGACAGTCACTGAGACAAACCAGCACTAAACAGCTCTGCACCCGGGTAGTCTATGAGCGCATTTTCGAATCCATGCATTCTGCTTCCAACTAAAAACAGCTCCGAATGCGCATCATGCGTTGAATATACTTCAAAAATTTTACAAAAAAATTATTGTGGCAAAAGAAGCAATATTACGTTTATTTGAAAAATAGCATATTGTTGCCAGACTCTCGTGAAAAACACTGTGGCCAGATTTCGAAAGTAAATTAGTAATTTATTTCAAAACAATATTCTTTAAGAACCACATATTACTTCACGGCAATAAAAATGATGACTTAAAATTGGCAACGCGTACGTTATAATTTTGAGTTTATGTAATACGCACATTGTGTCTAGATTTTCGAGCTTTAAAAGTGCATAGTGGCCAGACTTCTATGGTAAATGACTTTTTTTTAACACTTTTTAGGAGTCCATTATTACTTAACGTCATTTAAAATGATGACGCAAATTTGGCGACGCGTAGATTATGATTCTTTATGTGTGTGTGTGTGTGTGAGGCACATTGTGTGCAGATTTTCGAAGTTAGAATAGTGGTGGCCAGAGTTATATGCTGACAAAGAAAAACAACTTTTTCTTTTTTGAAACAAGGTTTGCGTTATAGTATACGACGTGTTTTTATATGTGTGGTAAAAAGTTATGATTTCCTTGAAAGGTTCAATTTGCTTTACAGTCTCCAAAATCGACTGCAGTCGACATCGATGGCTGGGCAGGTAAAGCTTCGAATAAAACTAATGTTAGTATAATGTAAAACCATAGCGATAAAGGAACGTTGCATTATTTCTAAGGTTTGACGTATCTCGGAATATTTCTGTTTGGCACGTAGTGAGGTTTTCCTATTAGCAGAACTTTTCTGTTTCATGAGACGGTATTCAAGTAGAACTTTTTGCTCGGATAGATGGTCCATTCTGACGTAAGTTCGGCAGCGCGAATGAAGGTGCCCGAAGGCGTCCCTTCTTCGTTTCTACTTCGGGCTTCTTCATTCGCCCTGCTTTACTTATGCCTTAGAGATTGTGATTGCCATAGAGCGCATGTACAGTCCCGAATTGTCACGAGAAAACTCTAAATGTCACCCATCCGCCGTGATCAATTATGGCACCCTTCACGGTAGGCTGTTTAATCTTGGAGTCGATGCTGTCCGTTTCAAGGGGAATTTTTAAGTAGCACGTATTAATTGTGCTCTGTTGTATTTCGTGTCGCTTTGTAGCCCCAGGCTGCAACATCTTATTAACTGCGCGGTTAAACGTTTCAAAGTTTAAATGTTTACTGAAGGTCAGGAAAAGTTATTCCAGCGTTTATTTCCAACGTTTATAAAACAACAACAAACGAACATATAGAACAAACGAACATATAGAACAACACACAGACAAAAAAAAGGAACGTGGTAGTTAATCTTTGGTTACACTCTTCCCCTGTATTAATAAATAAAATAGATGAACCCGGAGGTCTCTGTGGGCCTGTGGCGCAACGGATAACGCGTCTGACTTCGGATCAGAAGATTCCAGGTTAGAGTCCTGGCAGGCTCTTTTTTAATTTTTCCCTTCTTGGCCACCGTATTGCGAACGGTTTAACATACAAGATATATCGTTCCTGCGACAACCAAAATGTAACCTAGATGACCAGGTGGTCGAAGCTATTCCGGAACTCTCCACAACTGCACCTCTTTTTTCCTTTACAGCGTGGTTGGGGTGTCCAAAGAGAAGTGAGACAATTCCTGCGCCATTTCCTTTCCTCAAAAACCAATCTTTCCACTGTGTGCAACGCGACAGCGGCCAACATACCATCTTATTTGTGTGGGCACGTGAACCATCATTGCTGCTTTGGAAGTATTGCTGTCTTAGAGTATTTCTGTCGGACACGAACCCTTGACAGTGAATACACGGCCTTCGCCGTGGCTATACCATACTGCAGACTCATCCTGGAGAGAGAGGGAGAGATGACTTTTATTTTTCAGCTCAATTTCGAGCCTTCCTCATCCTGGAATCCAAGCAGGATTGGGAAAGGAAACACAAACCAAAACAGAAACAAAAGGCAAATAATGAAATTTATGCAGTCACACTTTTCAAAGAGGCAATAAAATCCGCTGCATCTTTACAGACAACGACACTCTGTGGCGTTCAAAACGCTACGGCTTCCAGTTACTTCTCGGCCACGCGGTAGCCACTGTTGCATTGCAGGTCACACTGGACGCGACTGTGTTGCGCATCAAAGCGGCACGCCCGAGCAGCCAACGCGTCAGAACACTGAAGAGCATAGAGGTACTTGACGTACTTGAGTGACGTACTTCAGTGTAAATATTCACGCTTTTAAACCCAAAAACCCTACTGAGGGGCATGATGTGGGCAGCCTTCGTGGAGAATGCAGCAGCACTGAGAACGCCCGGGGCACCGTCAGAAATCGTCGGCTGAGCGTGCCTCCACACACACACACACACACACACACACACACACACACACACACACACACACACACACACACACACACACGCACACGCACACGCACACACACACACACACACACGAGAATTCAGTCCGAAACGAGAATTCAGTCCGAAGCGAGAGGTCCGGCTTCGACGGGCGCCGCCATGTTTGTCGCCGCGCGGCTATAGCGCGGCGGAAATCCAGATGGTTGCCAGATGCGACTACCATCTCATACAGATGTGTTCCCACATTAATAAATTCTATTTTAAAATGTTCTACCGCACTCCTTGGCACCACAGCTGGCTAAACGGTAATTTGAGTAAAGAGCTATCGGTTGCCGCAAAGAAAATATGGTCGATAAAATTCAGTAGACTGACCCTTTAAGCAAGACTCGATCGCAGCGCCACTAGTTCGCGCGACCGCCACTTGGGACAGCTCTCTGGGCACCCCCTTTCGTTGCGTCGTCCAATCTGTCAGCCTATACCCTATTAATTCTCCTTTTCCTCTAAAGCTCCTAATCATTCCAACAGTTCACCGCCTGTGTCTTGGCCACTCCCCCGTAGTGGGTATGTGCCATTCTACTCGAGGCCAACCAACCAACCGCTGTGAAACTGACTTGGTTCTAGTAACGTTGCACACACACACATACGCCGCCGCGGTGGCTCAGTGGTTATGGTGCTCGGCTGCTGCCCCGAAAGACGCGGGTTCGATCCCGGCCGCGGCAGTTGAATTTCTTTGGAGGAGAAAATCTAGATGCCCGTGCGCTGAGCGATATCATTGCACGTTAAAGAACCACAGGTGGTCGAAATTTCCGGAGCCCTTCACTACGGCATCCCTCATAGCCTGAGTTGCTTAGGGACGGTAAACACACACACACGAGCGCACACACGATCACGCGCACACACACACGCAGGTGGAACCAATGGTTAAAACAACCTGGTTTTGCTGCTGCTGGCCGAGGGACCAGTTGCGATAGCCGCCATAGAAGGAGGAGTCACAGTAGCGACGCGGAGCGTAAGTAATACCCCTGTCAAGCGGGCAAGTTAAGTGCCCTTACGGAAAGTGTACTTTGCTGTACGTACACTTTGCCGCATCTAAACGACGCAAGTGGAGTGTCACTCGCGGAAAGTGCGCTCCGCCAGGAGTGCGTTCACGGACCATACTTTGCTGGCCGAGTGCGTAGCCTAGACGCCAGCGGTTCCAATGGTAGAAAATTTATACTGCATAAAAAGTACTTACAACTTTATTTTACGTGTTATAAACTGTTTTCAGAAAAAAGTTCGTTGGTTATAGCTGCAACCGAAGCAACAAAACAAGTAAACGTGATCAGATGCAACATCGCTGCCCGCCGCCATCTTGTTTGTTGTCGAAATTCTGGATAGCCTTGGCTGGTCTTGGCTTTTCTGCTATTTAAATTTTTTTTTCATCGTTAAAAACTGTTGAGCCTCGCTTTATTTGCACCATCACGTTAAGCAATCAAATATTATTAGTCCTTTTTCTTTTCCGCCTGTTCAGAAATTCCGCTCATTTTCTGTAGCAATTATTTTTTTACTATGAGTGCACTTTGCTTTCCCGTTTAGCACCGCGTAGCCCAAAGTGTCACTCGGGATGCCAAAGCGCACTCCCCGTAAGTGCACTTAACTTGCCCGCTTGACAGGGGTATAGAGAGAAATAGGTAGAAATTAATTTAATAAAAATAAACACGTCTTTCCATGAGGGCATAAATATTTAGTTTCTATTTTCACTTCAGACGAGCACATTCCAGTGTGCCAGTAAGAGTCAAATCCCCAGCAGCTTGAAAGTGAAGTATTTCCTGGTAATATGGGAATATCACCATCAAATACTTCTGAACACAAGCTTCTGGTCATGAAATAAAAGCTGACAAAGTGAACATTTTGCTTTGTTAGTGTTTCGCAGAAGAGCCGCCGTCCTATGCAGCTGCACGGAGCTGTTTTTTAATATCAGTCTAACAATAGGTTTCAACTTCATCTACACGCACTCGGCGAAACCACACTGTATTGAGAAAAATGCCTCTTTCCCCTCTTTCATTGAGAGCACGGTGTTAAGTGCTACTGTCCCAGCAAAAGTGACAGTCACTGAGACAAACCAGCGCTAAACAGCTCTGCACCCGGGTTGTCTATGAGCGCATTTTCGAATCCATGCATACTGCTTCCAACTAAAAACAGCTCCGAATGCGCATCATGCGTTGAATATACTTCATAAATTTTACAAAAAAAATTATTGTGGCAAAAGAAGCAATATTACGTTTATTTGAAAAATAGCATATTGTTGCCAGACTCTCGTGAAAAACACTGTGGCCAGATTTCGAAAGTAAATTAGTAATTTATTTCAAAACAATATTCTTTAAGAACCAAATATTACTTCACGGCAATAAAAATGATGACTTAAAATTGGCAACGCGTACGTTATAATTTTGAGTTTATGCAACACGCACATTGTGTCTAGATTTTCGAGCTTTAAAAGTGCATAGTGGCCAGACTTCTATGCTAAATGACTTTTTTTTAACACCTTTTAGGAGTCCATTATTACTTAACGTCATTTAAAATGATGACGCAAATTTGGCGACGCGTAGATTATGATTCTATATGTGTGTGTGTGTGTGTGTGAGGCCCATTGTGTGCAGATTTTCGAAGTTAGAAGAGTGGTGGCCAGAGTTATATGCTGACAAAGAAAAACAACTTTTTCCTTGACTTAAAACCCCTTGTGGCGGAGGAGGTTGCAATAGCGATCGCTTACGGATTGGTATAAATTCAGAGCTATCAGAGAAGAACATGAGCATAGTGACATAACCTGTATCCAGAACTGGACGGCAACGCTGCTTGAGCATGTAGAAAGGGCAACTGAGGAGGTTCAGGTAGATGACTCCCAAGATAGAATGGACAGCAGGCTCTTCAGCATGTACAAAAGGAAGGAACAGCTAAATAACCAGCTGAAGCGCCAAAGGTGGAACAGAAACCTAAGGAGGGAAATAGCTAGACACAATGTAGAATTAGAAAGGTATGCTCGACAGTTGGAATCTCAGAGATGGGATAATAGATGCGAGGAAATGGAGAAAAGCATGGGAAAATCTAGTACATGGCAGTTGCTCAAATTTCTTATAGACCCAAATAAATCTAAGACGGCTATGAGAACTGAGCAAATAAAAGCTAGGAATAAGTTTAATGGCACAGATGAGCAACTTATTGACACGCTCAAGTCACTGTATATTGCTCCCCATGGGGCCGCTAAATATGACGACTATAAGGGACAACCCAATGAGGAGTTGGATGCCCCCATATTAAGAGCCGAGGTCAGAATGGAACTGCTGAAGCTAAAACGAAGGTCAGCCCCGGGGCTCGACAGAGTAGAAAACAGAATGTTGAGAAATCTGGATGAAGAATCGATAAATAGCCTCACTAGGTATCTCAACCAAGTGTGGAAAGCAGGCGCTGTCCCCGAGGAGTGGAAGAAGGCCAAGATCACGCTTATACACAAGCAGGGCAAACCTCCGAGCTTGGAGAACCTCAGGCCGATCTCACTAACATCATGTGTAGGGAAACTGCTTGAGAAGGTCATCCTGACCAGACTGACCAAATACATGGAGGATAACGGCCTCTGGCCAGATGAAATGGTCGGATTTAGGCCTGGGCTCACCACCCAAGATACAATGCTAAGACTCTATGGAGATATAGTAGATCAGCTGGACCTCGGCAACCTGAAGGCGATCTTAGGTATAGATCTTAAGAAAGCCTTTGACAATGTCAGCCATGACGCCATCCTTCATGGGCTAAATAAGATAGCTGTAGGAAAAAACACCTATAACTACATCCGATCGTTCCTAAGGGACAGGACTGCTATCATTACCTTTCAGGGCATCACATCCGATGAGTTCCCCATGGGATGCAGAGGAACCCCACAAGGGGCTGTCCTCTCCCCATTTCTCTTTAATCTGGTAATGAGGGCCCTTCCCCGCAAGCTTAGAGAGATAGAAGGCTTAAACATCAGCCTCTACGCAGATGATGTAAATGTCTGGCTAAACAAAGGAGGCGAATCAGAAATGAAAGAAAAGCTACAGAAGGCAGCGGATATCATTAACGAGCATGCGAAATGCGTGGGTCTCAGCTGCTCTCCGCAAAAGTCTGAGCTATTTGTAGCAATGAGCAAGCGCAGTCAAAGGATACCGGCAATCGAGGTTACACTTGAAAATAGAACGATACCAATTGTCGAGGAAATAAGAATCCTAGGCATGTATATTAACAGAAAAGGGAAAAACAAAAGTACGCTAGACAAGCTCAAAGCGCAAGCTGAACTTGTCGTCAGAGCCTTCAGAAAGGTATCTAGAAGGGGGGAAGGACTCTCAGAGTCCAGCAAACTAAGACTCACGCAGGCCTTCATCGTTAGCAGGATATGCTACGCAATCCCATTCCTGAAAATAAACAAAACCGAAGAAAAGGCATTAGACACAATCATCAGAAAATGTGTCAAACGAGCGCTAGGGCTGCCCATTTCCACGTCCAATGATATACTGGAGAAAATGGGCCTGCATAACAATTGGAGAGAACTGACTAAAGCGGTTAGAACATCGCAAATCGAAAGGCTAACATCCACACCCGCAGGAAGGAAATACCTACAGCTAGCGAAATGGGCAACCGTAGATAGCACAGTGAACACCAGAACAGATCTGGGAAGAGAAATAAGAGAGCATCTTATTATCGCTCCCATACCTAGAAACATGCATCCCATCCACGACAAAGGCAGAAGGAAAAGCAGGGTCGCACAGCTGACTGCTAAGCTAGGCAAGATGCCACAGGGAACCGTGGCCTACACTGATGCCGCGGTAGGCACGCTAGGAGACACCGTCTCCGTAGCCGTCGGGGACTCAGGCAGAACGTTACGCGTTGTAAGACACCTTGACTTAAAACCCCTTGTGGCGGAGGAGGTTGCAATAGCGATCGCTCTAACTCAGCCAGGTACCAAATACGTAGTAAGCGACTGCAAAGCCGCAATTAGAAATTACAGCAAGGGACGCATCCACGAAATGGCGGCTAAATATCTAAAAGACTTTATCCCAGCCCACAATATTCTAATTATCTGGACCCCAGCCCACTCGGGTCTGGTTGGAAACGAGGCCGCCCACAGGCTCGCCCGCTCCTCTTTACCTCGGGGAGCCGTGGACACCTCATACGAATTCAGCACTAAAGAGGAAACCAATACCTTTAATAGCATCACAGACATTCAGAAAAAGAACAAAAGGATCTATCCTCCTCCGGATAGATCGCTTAGCTCGGCTGAGGCCTATGACTGGAGAAGACTCCAAGCTAGAAACTTCGCATCCCCGCTCTGGAGGAGCTGGACAGGAGGTGACACGAGGGAGGATGCGGAGGTGTGCGAGTTCTGCGGGCATACCGCTACACTCGAACACATACTATGGAGATGCCCCAGTGCCCCAGGATATGGCAGAATCAATAATGCAGAGGAATGGGAGACCATACTCAGAAGTGCCGACCTTAGCATACAACGATACGCTACCCGCCTGGCAGCAGAAGCTGCGCGACTATACCGTTGCTAGTCTTCCAGCTGCGACGCTGCCCCTCCCCGGACGCCTGCGTGCGGACCCGGAGGGGCACGGGTCTTCTTCTGGCGGAAATAAAGTTTCTTCACTCACTCACGGTATAGTATACGACGTGTTTTTATATGTGTGGTAAAAAGTTATGATTTCCTTGAAAGGTTCAATTTGCTTTACAGTCTCCAAAATCGACTGCAGTCGACATCGATGGCTGGGCAGGTAAAGCTTCG
The DNA here is from genome assembly GCF_055824585.1 of Amblyomma mixtum. NCBI lineage: Eukaryota > Metazoa > Arthropoda > Arachnida > Ixodida > Ixodidae > Amblyomma > Amblyomma mixtum. The sequence continues at coordinate 48,809,606 of NC_143014.1, forward strand.
AATAAAACTAATGTTAGTATAATGTAAAACCATAGCGATAAAGGAACGTTGCATTATTTCTAAGGTTTGACGTATCTCGGAATATTTCTGTTTGGCACGTAGTGAGGTTTTCCTATTAGCAGAACTTTTCTGTTTCATGAGACGGTATTCAAGTAGAACTTTTTGCTGGGATAGATGGTCCATTCTGACGTAAGTTCGGCAGCGCGAATAAAGGTGCCCGAAGGCGTCCCTTCTTCGTTTCTACTTCGGGCTTCTTCATTCGCCCTGCTTTACTTATGCCTTAGAGATTGTGATTGCCATAGAGCGCATGCACAGTCCCGAATTGTCACGAGAAAACTCTAAATGTCACCCATCCGCCGTGATCAATTATGGCACCCTTCACGGTAGGCTGTTTAATCTTGGAGTCGATGCTGTCCGTTTCAAGGGGAATTTTTAAGTAGCACGTATTAATTGTGCTCTGTTGTATTTCGTGTCGCTTTGTAGCCCCAGGCTGCAACATCTTATTAACTGCGTGGTTAAACGTTTCAAACTTTAAATGTTTACTGAAGGTCAGGAAAAGTTATTCCAGCGTTTATTTCCAACGTTTATAAAACAACAACAAACGAACATATAGAACAAACGAACATATAGAACAACACACTGACAAAAAAAAAGGAACGTGGTAGTTAATCTTTGGTTACACTCTTCCCCTGTATTAATAAATAAAATAGATGAACCCGGAGGTCTCTGTGGGCCTGTGGCGCAACGGATAACGCGTCTGACTTCGGATGAGAAGATTCCAGGTTCGAGTCCTGGCAGGCCCTTTTTCAATTTTTCCCTTCTTGGCCACCATATTGCGAATGGTTTAATATACAAGATATATCGTTCCTGCGACAACCAAACTGTAACCTAGATGGCCAGGTGGTCGAAGTTATTCCGGAACCCTCCACAACGGCACCTCTTTTTTCCCTTACGGCGTGGTTGGGGTGTCCAACGAGAAGTGAGACAAGTCCTGCGCCATTTCCTTTCCTCAAAAACCAATCTTTCCACTGTGTGCAACGCGACAGCGGCCAACATACCATCTTATTTGTGTGGGCATGTGAACCATCATTGCTGCTTTGGAAGTATTGCCATCTTAGAGTATTTCTGTCGGACACGAACCCTTGACAGTGAATACCCGGCCTTCGCCGTGGCTATACCATACTGCAGACTCATCCTGGAGAGAGAGGGAGAGATGACTTTTATTTTTCAGCTCAAGTTCGAGCCTTCCTCATCCTGGAATCCAAGCAGGATTGGGAAAGGAAACACAAACCAAAACAGAAACAAAAGGCAAATAATGAAATTTATGCAGTCACACTTTTCAAAGAGGCAATAAAATCCGCTGCATCTTTATAGACAACGACACTCTGTGGCGTTCAAAACGCTACGGCTTCCAGTTACTTCTCGGCCACGCGGTAGCCACTGTTGCATTGCAGGTCACACTGGACGCGACTGTGTTGCGCATCAAAGCGGCACGCGCGAGCAGGCAACGCGTCAGAACACTGAAGAGCATAGAGGTACTTGACGTACTTGAGTGACGTACTTCAGTGTAAACATTCACGCTTTTAAACCCAAAAACCCTACTGAGGGGCATGATGTGGGCAGCCTTCGTGGAGAATGCAGCAGCACTGAGAACGCCCGGGGCACCGTCAGAAATCGTCGGCTGAGCGTGCCTCCACACACACACACACACACACACACACACACACACACACACACACACACACACACACACACACACACACACCCTCACACTCACACACACACACAGACGCACACACACACAACACACACACACGCACGCACGCACGCACACACACACACAGTTACTAGAACCAACTCAGTTTCACAGCTCCCCATACCGCCCAGCGGAGGAGAGTGTCCCAAGCGGCGGTCACGAGAACTAACGTCGGTGTAGTCGAGCCTTGCTCCCTGCCGGGCGCGTCGTCGGCTACAGGCAGCGCTGAAGCGAGGAGCGGCCGGCACTTATGAGGTTTTGGCGAGCTGCGTTTGCGCTCTACATGGCTGCAGTAAAATAATACTTCAATTGCGGCAGCTTTTCCTTCGAAGTTGCGTGTTATCTTGGAGAACACGTTTGTGTGATGCGAAATTAGGCTTTTAATATTGTGAAAAAAGTCCAAAAATGCTGGCAAAACGCTCGCGAGCCTTGTTTCTTGCTTTGCTCAATAGCTTGTGTTTTCTAGCGCGTACCCGAGTGCATAGTTCCTATCATGTAAAGAGGTCAGACAAAGTTTCAGTGCGTGGGTGCACTCTACTTTAGGAGGGAACGTAGTGAATATTCGAATATCCACTGCGTTGTCGGTAACGCTGCGGACTCCAGACTGTCACTTTGTGCAGCGCAGCTGGGCATTTCGGAATGCACTTTTGCGATCTCGGAATTCTCTAAGTTACCTCGTGGCACTGCTGTCGCGACACACTGGGCACCGCGATCCATTGGAGGCTTTCTCTTCGGCGTAGTGCATTTTGGCTTTGAAATATGCGCCTGGAATAAAGGAAACAGCTTCGGAAGAGAGCCTGGTGCCAGCATCCATTTCCCTGTCTCCAAAAGCACTTCCGTACCTTGCACTACATGGGGATAGTCCTTTAGAAGGTCTTCTTCGAAATGGAGATCACAAACTTTGCATTTCGAGGTCAGTTTGCGATCCTTTCTGTGAAGTGCACGCTCCCATCTTTTAAACTCGATGTGGTCTTTTGGCGGCCCGAAGCAATGACGGTCCGTTGAGTCATCGTTGCGATACCCGCTATTGCACCCCGGTGAAAAGCAGGTCGGCATGAACAGGTCCGATGTCACAAAATACAAACAAAAATTAACTAAGAAGCAGACGACACAAAGCGGCTGTCGCAAGCGCGCTTTACAAAGGGCGCAGCAGGGCCAGCAACCAGCGTCTCCGCTTCGGCCAACGTTTCTAGATAAAGAGAGTTGGAAAACATGCTCCGGGTATGCGGCCCCTTTCTGTCGCCGATTTCATCTCAAAGAGATACGAGCGCCATCTTTCGGCTGGTAGGAGTACCGCGTTTGTTCTTCCATGGCCTCCCTGCCTCCGTAACCAGCTCAAGCATCGGTACTTTAACACCGCGCTTGATCTCAGAGGCCACGATTTCTCTTCACCGCCGCGGCGCCCATTGGCTCCGCTTGGTCACAGTTTGCTGCGCGAATGATTACTGTTAGCTCGCGCCTGGCATCGTCTGCGCAGGGGGCGGCTGCTTCTAGCCGCGCTCATCTACGAATTGCGAAGTCCGCGTGCGCTCTACGTCTGGGGTACGTCAGGGCAGGATGCTCGAGGTTGAGCCTCTGGCTGTAAATATCGGAAAAAACTGGAAGCCCTTCTTTCCGCAGTTTAGAGAAACATGACGTACCGCTTGCCTCCTCGTAGTTTATGTTGATAATATTATATAAAAACGTTGAGCTGGGAGCAGCAGACGACGCGCTCATCCTAAAGCGACCGCAGCGCCACCGCCTAGACGGTGATCGCGTGGGGCCGCTCTGCTCCCTGGCTCGCCGGCGCAGTTTCCCAACTGTCTTCACTAGAAACGTTGGCTTCGGCGGACGCGGTTACTGCGACGCGCGTCTTTTCTATCTCTGTTGCTGTTACGTTAATATGTAAATAGTTTTATTACCATTGTACCTCTTCCCCTGTCCTTTCTACAATCCTCTCAAATCTTTCATTTCACTCCTACACACTGCCTGCTATCCTTTATTTCTGTTGAACCAGCTGAGGTGCTTTCAGCAACGATGGCAGATGCCGGAGCTAGCAACAATCTTTTTCCTTTCATTTACCATGTATTGCTTTCAACTCTCTTCTGTCTGCACGTGGCAGCGGTGGTGGCTCAGCTGTATATCGGTGGCCCGAAGAAATGACTGTCCGTCGTGTCATCGTTGCGATACCCGCTATTGCACCCCGGTGCAAAACAGGTCAGCATGAAGAGGCCCGATGTTACAACATACAAACAAAAAATTCAGGCGCCGCTTTGAGGATCTAAAGTGCGCGAGACGAAAGCCTTTCCACGCAACTTTGGCCGCACGGCTGTTGGCACACACGAGGCGGCAGAACCAACGTTATTTTGCGAGGAGGCAATGGGGTGACTTGGTTTGGCTAGCCATGACTAATTGGGTCATGACCCATGCCTTACTAGTCATGATTGGTTACTAACTAGTCATGATTGGTTAATGACTAACTAGCCATGACTAGTTAATTGATGGCTGGTTAATGACTAGCTAGTCATGAATAATTAGTTGATGACTAACTAGTCATGATTCGTTAATGAACTAGTCATGTCTGGTTAATGACTAGCTTGTCGTGACTAACCAGCAATGACAAACCAGTCATGACTAGTCATGACTAAGCAGTCATTAAGCAATAATAACTAGTCATGTCTGCTTAATGACTGACTACTCATGACTAACCATTCATTGACCAATCATAACTAGTCATGACTACTTAATGACTAATTTATCATGACTGCTTAATGACTAACCAGTCATGACTAATCAGTAATTAGTCATGGTTAGTAATGGCTAACCAGTCATGACTAACCATGAGTTGTTAGTGTCTAGCTAGTCATGACTTACTAGTCATGATTGGTTATTGACTTACTAGTCATGATTGATTATTGACTAACTTGCCATGATTAGTTAATGACTAACTAGTCATGATTGGTTAATGACTAACTAGCCATGATTGGTTAATGACTAACTAGCCATGAATAGTTAATTGATGACTGGTCAATGACTAGCTAGTCATGACTAATTAGTTGATGACTAACTAGTCATGATTGGTTAATGGCTAATAGGTCAGGACTATTTAGGTCATGACTAATTAGTTAATGACTAACTAGTCATGACTAGTTAATTGATGACTGGTTAATGACTAGCTAATTTGACTTATTAGTTAATGACTAACTAGTCATGATTGGTTAATGACTAACTAGCCATGACTAGTTAATTGATGACTGGTCAATGAACTAGGTAGTCATCACTAATTGGTTGATGACTAACTAGTCATGATCGGTTAATGACTAATTAGTCATGGCTATTTAAGTCATGACTAATTTGTTGATGACTAACTAGTCATGATTGCTTAATGACTAACTAGTCATGACTAGTTAATTGATCACTAGTTAATGACTAGCTTGTTTGACTTAATAGTTGATGACTAACTAGTCATCATTGGTTAATGATGAACTAGACATGTCTGGTTAATGACTAGCTAGTCACGACTAACCAATCATGACTAACTACTGATGAGTGATTAATGACTAACGAATGACTAACCAGTAATGACTGGTTAATCATCACTAGTTAGTCATTAAACAATCATGACTAACTAGTCATGAGTTAATGACTGGTTCAAATGCCAAATGAGTAGTTAATGACTTCAAATGCCAAAGGCCCTGGTTCGATGCTCAGCCTCGACACAGCTTTTTAAGTAGTGACGCCGAAACACGGACACATCTGCCGACACGGCTGCAAACGACAGTATGAGGCATTAAAGGCTTTCGCCTTAAAATTAACTGAGAAGCGGACAACACAAAGCGGCTGTCGCGAGTGCACCTTAAAAAGGGCGCAGCAGGGCAGCGAGCCGCACAGAGCGGCGACGAGGGTACGAGGGAGCAAGACTCGATCGCAGCGCCACTAGTTCGCGCGACCACCACTTGGGACAGCTCTCTGGGCACCGCTGTGAAACTGACTTGGTTCTAGTAACGTTGCACACACACACATACGCCGCCGCGGTGGCTCAGTGGTTATGGTGCTCGGCTGCTGACCCGAAAGACGCGGGTTCGATCCCGGCCGCGGCGGTTGAATTTCTTTGGAGGAGAAATTCTAGATGCCCGTGCGCTGAGCGATATCATTGCACGTTAAAGAACCCCAGGTGGTCGAAATTTCCGGAGCCCTTCACTACGGCGTCCCTCATAGCCTGAGTTGCTTAGGGACGGTAAACACACACACACGAGCGCACACACGATCACGCACACACACACACGCAGGTGGAACCAATGGTTAAAACAACCTGGTTTTGCTGCTGCTGGCCGCAAGACCAGTTGCGATAGCCGCCATAGAAGGAGGAGTCACAGTAGCGACGCGGAGCGTAAGTAATACCCCTGTCAAGCGGGCAAGTTAAGTGCACTTACGGAAAGTGTACTTTGCTGTAAGTACACTTTGCCGCATCTAAACGACGCAAGTGGAGTGTCACTCGCGGAAAGTGCGCTCCACCAGGAGTGCGTTCACGGACCATACCAAGGGAGTGACACTCTCATAGAGCCAATGGGGACGTTTTTTTGAGAAGGCGATGGTGGCGGCACCTGGGAGAGGCGGTAAACGCATCAAAAATCCAATATGGCGGCGCGCGTTTAGGCGGCTGGTTGTGGCCGGTTGCTCGCGCTACAGTGCACTGTACTCGCGCGTTCCTGGTGCTGGCGGCCGCTAGCTCTATCCAAGCTTTGTAAATACTGGTGATTAACTGATACCGCGCTGCATTTACGCTTGATTTCCTAAGTACTTACGGAATCTACTCACTCGCGTTTGTATTTCGATGTGTCTGTTGATGTCGAATGGTGCATGAAGGCGAGCGGCGCGACTGCCTAGCAGCTGCGCTCGCTCGAGAACGAAAAGCGTAAATGGTTTTGTACAAAGAACAATTTATTAAAAGAACATCAGCAGTGACAATCGATGTTCAAGAATGATTTTAGGCATAAGTGACATTGATGTATCATTTCAACAGGCGTCCTAAAAATCAAAATAAAGAAACGCTATTATGTAAACCTAGAAGAGATGAGCGCACAGAGAATATATAGGGGATAAAAAAAGGTATCAAGGTAGGTACAATAATAAAATGCCACATGACTGAATATAGGTTTGTACGTGACTTTGTAAGAGATTTAGGTAAATTAAATAGCAGGCAAGTAAAACATCTGACATGTATTGAAACGCATCAGTCTGTGGCTATGAATAAACACACGCAGAGAAAGGCAGCGAAAATTTTCAACCTTTGACTCGTGTAGAAGAAATCACAGTGTGTTGGGCTAGGGACAACATAATATGCTGCAGTGCTAGTTCTTAGCATAAAGACTCCAAGAAAAGCTCACTGTGTGACTCGACATGACGCCAATGACGCTGCTGCAGTGCGAATGTCGCCGACGTCGCCGTTTTCGCTTGCGCGGCTGACCGGGCGTCGTCTGCTTGTCGTCTGCTGCCGCGTTACCCGCGTCATCTTCGCAACTAATTTCTTTGATATCTTATTTTTAATACCTATGGTTGGTTGTAATTTAGTTCATAAGCATGATTTTATTCTTGATAGTGGTCGAAAAATTTCACCTTTATTAGGCTTAACTGCAGCCGCGGTTACCGCCGATACCAGGATCGCTGCAAACGTTTCGACCGTGGCGCCACCCTCGGCGCGGACGCGCAACTTGCAACATGCCACAGCCCTGACCATACTTTGCTGGCAGGGTGCGTAGCCTCGACGCCAGCGGTTCCAATGGTACAAAATTTATAATGCATAAAAAGTACTTACAACTTTATTTTACGCGTTATAAACTGTTTTCAGAAAAAAGTTCGTTGGTTATAGCTACAACCGAAGCAACAAAACAAGTAAACGTGAAGAGATGCAACATCGCTGCCCGCCGCCATCTTGTTTGTTGTCGAAATTCTGGATAGCCTTGGCTGGTCTTGGCTTTTCTGCTATTTAAATTTTTTTTTCATCGTTAAAAACTGTTGAGCCTCGCTTTATTTGCACTATCACGTTAAGCAATCAAATATTATTAGTCCTTTTTCTTTTCCATCGGCCTGTTCAGAAATTCCGCTCATTTTCTGTAGCAATTATTTTTTTACTATGAGTGCACTTTGCTTTCCCGTTTAGCACCGCGTAGCCCAAAGTGTCACTCGGGATGCCAAAGCGCACTCCCCGTAAGTGCACTTAACTTGCCCGCTTGACAGGGGTATAGAGAGAAATAGGTAGAAATTAATTTAATAAAAATAAACACGTCTTTCTATGAGGGCATGAATATTTAGTTTCTATTTTCACTTCAGGGGAGCACATTCCATTGTGCCAGTAAGAGTCAAATCCCCAGCAGCTTGAAAGTGAAGTATTTCCCGGTAATATGGGAATATCACCATCAAATACTTCTGAACACAAGCTTCTGGTCATGAAATAAAAGCTGACAAAGTGAACATTTTGCTTTGTTAGTGTTTCGCAGAAGAGCCACCGTCCTATGCAGCTGCACGGAGCTGTTTTTTAATATCAGTCTAACAATAGGTTTCAACTTCATCTACACGCACTCGGCGAAACCACACTGTATTGAGAAAAATGCCTCTTTTCCCCTCTTTCATTGAGAGCACGGTGTTAAGTGCTATTGTCCCAGCAAAAGTGACAGTCACTGAGACAAACCAGCGCTAAACAGCTCTGCACCCGGGTAGTCTATGAGCGCATTTTCGAATCCATGCATTCTGCTTCCAACTAAAAACAGCTCCGAATGCGCATCATGCGTTGAATATACTTCAAAAATTTTACAAAAAAATTATTGTGGCAAAAGACGCAATATTACGTTTATTTGAAAAATAGCATATTGTTGCCAGACTCTCGTGAAAAACACTGTGGCCAGATTTCGAAAGTAAATTAGTAATTTATTTCAAAACAATATTCTTTAAGAACCACATATTACTTCACGGCAATAAAAATGATGACTTAAAATTGGCAACGCGTACGTTATAATTTTGAGTTTATGTAATACGCACATTGTGTCTAGATTTTCGAGCTTTAAAAGTGCATAGTGGCCAGACTTCTATGCTAAATGACTTTTTTTTAACACCTTTTACGAGTCCATTATTACTTAACGTCATTTAAAATGATGACGCAAATTTGGCGACGCGTAGATTATGATTCTATATGTGTGTGTGTGTGTGAGGCACATTGTGTGCAGATTTTCGAAGTTAGAAGAGTGGTGGCCAGAGTTATATGCTGACAAAGAAAAACAACTTTTTCTTTTTTGAAACAAGGTTTGCGTTATAGTATACGACGTGTTTTTATATGTGTGGTAAAAAGTTATGATTTGCTTGAAAGGTTTAATTTGCTTTACAGTCTCCAAAATCGACTGCAGTCGACATCGATGCCTGGGCAGGTAAAGCTTCGAATAAAACTAATGTTAGTATAATGTAAAACCATAGCGATAAAAGAACGTTGCATTATTTCTAAGGTTTGACGTATCTCGGAATATTTCTGTGTTTGGCACCTAGTGAGGTTTTCCTATTAGCAGAACTTTTCTGTTTCATGAGACGGTATTCAAGTAGAACTTTTTGCTGGGATAGATGGTCCATTCTGACGTAAGTTCGGCAGCGCGAATGAAGGTGCCCGAAGGCGTCCCTTCTTCGTTTCTACTTCGAGCTTCTTCATTCGCCCTGCTTTACTTATGCCTTAGAGATTGTCATTGCCATAGAGCGCATGTACAGTCCCGAATTGTCACGAGAAAACTCTAAATGTCACCCATCCGCCGTGATCAATTATGGCACCCTTCACGGTAGGCTGTTTAATCTTGGAGTCGATGCTGTCCGTTTCAAGGGGAATTTTTATGTAGCACGTATTAATTGTGCTCTGTTGTATTTCGTGTCGCTTTGTAGCCCCAGGCTGCAACGTCTTATTAACTGCGTGGTTAAACGTTTCAAAGTTTAAATGTTTACTGAAGGTCAGGAAAAGTTATTCCAGCGTTTATTTCCAACGTTTATAAAACAACAACAAACGAACATATAGAACAACACACTGACAAAAAAAAGGAACGTGGTAGTTAATCTTTGGTTACTCTCTTCCCCTGTATTAATAAATAAAAAAGATGAACCCGGAGGTCTCTGTGGGCCTGTGGCGCAACGGATAACGCGTCTGACTTCGGATCAGAAGATTCCAGGTTCGAGTCCTGGCAGGCTCTTTTTTAATTTTTCCCTTCTTGGCCACCATATTGCGAACGGTTTAACATACAAGATATATCGTTCCTGCGACAACCAAAATGTAACCTAGATGGCCAGGTGGTCGAAGTTATTCCGGAACCCTCCACAACTGCACCTCTTTTTTTCCTTTACGGCGTGGTTGGGTTGTCCAACGAGAAGTGAGACAATTCCTGCGCCATTTCCTTTCCTCAAAAACCAATCTTTCCACTGTGTGCAACGCGACAGCGGCCAACATACCATCTTATTTGTGTGGGCACGTGAACCATCATTGCTGCTTTGGAAGTATTGCTGTCTTACATTATTTCTGTCGGACACGAACCCTTGACAGTGAATACCCGGCCTTCGCCGTGGCTATACCATACTGCAGACTCATCCTGGAGAGAGAGAGAGAGATGACTTTTATTTTTCAGCTCAAGTCCGAGCCTTCCTCATCCTGGAATCCAAGCAGGATTGGGAAAGGAAACACAAACCAAAACAGAAACAAAAGGCAAATAATGAAATTTATGCAGTCACACTTTTCAAAGAGGCAATAAAATCCGCTGCATCTTTACAGACAACGACACTCTCTGGCGTTCAAAACGCTACGGCTTCCAGTTACTTCTCGGCCACGCGGTAGCCACTGTTGCATTCCAGGTCACACTGGACGCGACTGTGTTGCGCATCAAAGCGGCACGCGCGAGCAGGCAACGCATCAGAACACTGAAGAGCATAGAGGTACTTGACGTACTTGAGTGACGTACTTGAGTGTAAACATTCACGCTTTTAAACCCAAAAACCCTACTGAGGGGCATGATGTGGGCAGCCTTCGTGGAGAATGCAGCAGCACTGAGAACGCCCGGGGCACCGTCAGAAATTGTCGGCTGAGCGTGCCTCCACACACACACACACACACACACACACACACACACACACACACACACACACACACACACACTCACACACACACAGACGCACACACACACACACACACACACACAACATACACACACGCACGCACGCAAGCACGCACACACACACACACACACACAGTTACTAGAACCAACTCAGTTTCACAGCTCCCCATACCGCCCAGCGGAGGAGAGTGTCCCAAGCGGCGGTCACGAGAACTAACGGCGGTGTAGTCGAGCCTTGCTCCCTGCCGGGCGCGTCGTCGGCTACAGGCAGCGCTGAAGCGAGGAGCGGCCGGCACTTATGAGGTTTTGGCGAGCTGCGTTTGCGCTCTACATGGCTGCAGTAAAATAATACTTCAATTGCGGCAGCTTTTCCTTCGAAGTTGCGTGTTATCTTGGAGAACACGTTTGTGTGATGCGAAATTAGGCTTTTAATATTGTGAAAAAAGTCCAAAAATGCTGGCAACACGCTCGCGAGCCTTGTTTCTTGCTCTGCTCAATGCGTAATAGTAAGAAACTCTATGGCTCAATGGCTTGTGTTTTCTAGCGCGTACCCGAGTGCATAGTTCCTATAATGTAAAGAGGTCAGACAAAGTTTCAGTGCGTGGGTGCACTCTACTTTAGGAGGGAACGTAGTGAATATTCGAATATCCACTGCGTTGTCGGTAACGCTGCGGACTTCAGACTGTCACTTTGTGCAGCGCAGCTGGGCATTTCGGAATGCACTTTTGCGATCTCGGAATTCTCTAAGTTACCTCGTGGCACTGCTGTCGCGACACACTGGGCACCGCGATCCATTGGAGGCTTTCTCTTCGGCGTAGTGCATTTTGCCTTTGAAATATGCGCCTGGAATAAAGGAAACAGCTTCGGAAGAGAGCCTGGTGCCAGCATCCATTTCCCTGTCTCCAAAAGCACTTCCGTACCTTGCACTACATGGGGATAGTCCTTTAGAAGGTCTTCTTCTTCGAAATGGAGATCACAAACTTTGCATTTCGAAGTCAGTTTGCGATCCTTTCTGTGAAGTGCACGCTCCCATCTTTTAAACTCGATGTGGTCTTTTGGCGGCCCGAAGCAATGACGGTCCGTTGAGTCATCGTTGCGATACCCGCTATTGCACCCCGGTGAAAAGCAGGTCGGCATGAACAAGTCCGATGTCAAAAAAATACAAACAAAAATTAACTAAGAAGCAGACGACACAAAGCGGCTGTCGCAAGCGCGCTTTACAAAGGGCGCAGCAGGGCCAGCAACCAGCGTCTCCGCTTCGGCCAACGTTTCTAGATAAAGACAGTTGGAAAACATGCTCCGGGTATGCGGCCCCTTTCTGTCGCCGATTTCATCTCAAAGAGATACGAGCGCCATCTTTCGGCTGGTAGGAGTACCGCGTTTGTTCTTCCATGGCCTCCGTGCCTCCGTAACCAGCACAAGCATCGGTACTTTAACACCGCGCTTGATCTCAGAGGCCACGATTTCTCTTCACCGCCGCGGCGCCCATTGGCTCCGCTTGGTCACAGTTTGCTGCGCGAATGATTACTGTTAGCTCGCGCCTCGCATCGTCTGCGCAGGGGGCGGCTGCTTCTAGCCGCGCTCATCTACGAATTGCGAAGTCCGCGTGCGCTCTACGTCTGGGGTCCGTCAGGGCAGGATGCTCGAGGTTGAGCCTCTGGCTGTAAATATCAGGAAAAACTGGAAGCCCTTCTTTCCGCGGTTTAGAGAAACATGACGTACCGCTTGCCTCCTCGTGGTTTATGTTGATAATATTATATAAAAACGTTGAGCTGGGAGTAGCAGACGACGCGCTCATCCTAAAGCGACCGCAGCGCCACCGCCTAGACGGTGATCGCGTGGGGCCGCTCTGCTCCCTGGCTCGCCGGCGCAGTTGGCCAACTGTCTTTACTAGAAACGTTGGCTTCGGCGGACGCGGTTACTGCGACGCGCGTCTTTTCTATCTCTGTTGCTGTACACGTTAATATGTAAATAGTTTTATTACCATTGTACCTCTTCCCCTGTGCTTTCTACAATCCTCTCACCTCTTTCATTTCACTCTTACACACTGCCTGCTATCCTTTATTTCTGTTGAACCAGCTGAGGTGCTTTCAGCAGCGATGGCAGATGCCGGAGCTAGCAACAATCTTTTTCCTTTCATTTACCATGTATTGCTTTCAACTCTCTTCTGTCTGCACGTGGCAGCGGTGGTGGCTCAGCTGTATATCGGTGGCCCGAAGAAATGACTGTCCGTCGTGTCATCGTTGCGATACCCGCTATTGCACCCCGGTGCAAAACAGGTCAGCATGAAGAGGCCCGATGTTACAACATACAAACAAAAAATTCAGGCGCCGCTTTGAGGATCTAAAGTGCGCGAGACGAAAGCCTTTCCACGCAACTTTGGCCGCACGGCTGTTGGCACACACGAGGCGGCAGAACCAACGTTATTTTGCGAGGAGGCAATGGGGTGACTTGGTTTGGCTAGCCATGACTAATTGGGTCATGACCCATGCCTTACTAGTCATGATTGGTTACTAACTAGTCATGATTGGTTAATGACTAACTAGCCATGACTAGTTAATTGATGGCTGGTTAATGACTAGCTAGTCATGAATAATTAGTTGATGACTAACTAGTCATGATTCGTTAATGAACTAGTCATGTCTGGTTAATGACTAGCTTGTCGTGACTAACCAGCAATGACAAACCAGTCATGACTAGTCATGACTAAGCAGTCATTAAGCAATAATAACTAGTCATGTCTGCTTAATGACTGACTACTCATGACTAACCATTCATTGACCAATCATAACTAGTCATGACTACTTAATGACTAATTTATCATGACTGCTTAATGACTAACCAGTCATGACTAATCAGTAATTAGTCATGGTTAGTAATGGCTAACCAGTCATGACTAACCATGAGTTGTTAGTGTCTAGCTAGTCATGACTTACTAGTCATGATTGGTTATTGACTTACTAGTCATGATTGATTATTGACTAACTTGCCATGATTAGTTAATGACTAACTAGTCATGATTGGTTAATGACTAACTAGCCATGAATAGTTAATTGATGACTGGTCAATGACTAGCTAGTCATGACTAATTAGTTGATGACTAACTAGTCATGATTGGTTAATGGCTAATAGGTCAGGACTATTTAGGTCATGACTAATTAGTTAATGACTAACTAGTCATGACTAGTTAATTGATGACTGGTTAATGACTAGCTAATTTGACTTATTAGTTAATGACTAACTAGTCATGATTGGTTAATGACTAACTAGCCATGACTAGTTAATTGATGACGGGTCAATGAACTAGGTAGTCATCACTAATTGGTTGATGACTAACTAGTCATGATCGGTTAATGACTAATTAGTCATGGCTATTTAAGTCATGACTAATTTGTTGATGACTAACTAGTCATGATTGCTTAATGACTAACTAGTCATGACTAGTTAATTGATCACTAGTTAATGACTAGCTTGTTTGACTTAATAGTTGATGACTAACTAGTCATCATTGGTTAATGATGAACTAGACATGTCTGGTTAATGACTAGCTAGTCACGACTAACCAATCATGACTAACTACTGATGAGTGATTAATGACTAACGAATGACTAACCAGTAATGACTGGTTAATCATCACTAGTTAGTCATTAAACAATCATGACTAACTAGTCATGAGTTAATGACTGGTTCAAATGCCAAATGAGTAGTTAATGACTTCAAATGCCAAAGGCCCTGGTTCGATGCTCAGCCTCGACACAGCTTTTTAAGTAGTGACGCCGAAACACGGACACATCTGCCGACACGGCTGCAAACGACAGTATGAGGCATTAAAGGCTTTCGCCTTAAAATTAACTGAGAAGCGGACAACACAAAGCGGCTGTCGCGAGTGCACCTTAAAAAGGGCGCAGCAGGGCAGCGAGCCGCACAGAGCGGCGACGAGGGTACGAGGGAGCAAGACTCGATCGCAGCGCCACTAGTTCGCGCGACCACCACTTGGGACAGCTCTCTGGGCACCGCTGTGAAACTGACTTGGTTCTAGTAACGTTGCACACACACACATACGCCGCCGCGGTGGCTCAGTGGTTATGGTGCTCAGCTGCTGACCCGAAAGACGCGGGTTCGATCCCGGCCGCGGCGGTTGAATTTCTTTGGAGGAGAAATTCTAGATGCCCGTGCGCTGAGCGATATCATTGCACGTTAAAGAACCCCAGGTGGTCGAAATTTCCGGAGCCCTTCACTACGGCGTCCCTCATAGCCTGAGTTGCTTAGGGACGGTAAACACACACACACGAGCGCACACACGATCACGCACACACACACACGCAGGTGGAACCAATGGTTAAAACAACGTGGTTTTGCTGCTGCTGGCCGCAAGACCAGTTGCGATAGTCGCCATAGAAGGAGGAGTCACAGTAGCGACGCGGAGCGTAAGTAATACCCCTGTCAAGCGGGCAAGTTAAGTGCACTTACGGAAAGTGTACTTTGCTGTAAGTACACTTTGCCGCATCTAAACGACGCAAGTGGAGTGTCACTCGCGGAAAGTGCGCTCCACCAGGAGTGCGTTCACGGACCATACCAAGGGAGTGACACTCTCATAGAGCCAATGGGGACGTTTTTTTGAGAAGGCGATGGTGGCGGCACCTGGGAGAGGCGGTAAACGCATCAAAAATCCAATATGGCGGCGCGCGTTTAGGCGGCTGGTTGTGGCCGGTTGCTCGCGCTACAGTGCACTGTACTCGCGCGTTCCTGGTGCTGGCGGCCGCTAGCTCTATCCAAGCTTTGTAAATACTGGTGATTAACTGATACCGCGCTGCATTTACGCTTGATTTCCTAAGTACTTACGGAATCTACTCACTCGCGTTTGTATTTCGACGTGTCTGTTGATGTCGAATGGTGCATGAAGGCGAGCGGCGCGACTGCCTAGCAGCTGCGCTCGCTCGAGAACGAAAAGCGTAAATGGTTTTGTACAAAGAACAATTTATTAAAAGAACATCAGCAGTGACAATCGATGTTCAAGAATGATTTTAGGCATAAGTGACATTGATGTATCATTTCAACAGGCGTCCTAAAAATCAAAATAAAAAAACGCTATTATGTAAACCTAGAAGAGATGAGCGCACAGAGAATATATAGGGGATAAAAAAAGGTATCAAGGTAGGTACAATAATAAAATGCCACATGACTGAATATAGGTTTGTACGTGACTTTGTAAGAGATTTAGGTAAATTAAATAGCAGGCAAGTAAAACATCTGACATGTATTGAAACGCATCAGTCTGTGGCTATGAATAAACACACGCAGAGAAAGGCAGCGAAAATTTTCAACCTTTGACTCGTGTAGAAGAAATCACAGTGTGTTGGGCTAGGGACAACATAATATGCTGCAGTGCTAGTTCTTAGCATAAAGACTCCAAGAAAAGCTCACTGTGTGACTCGACATGACGCCAATGACGCTGCTGCAGTGCGAATGTCGCCGACGTCGCCGTTTTCGCTTGCGCGGCTGACCGGGCGTCGTCTGCTTGTCGTCTGCTGCCGCGTTACCCGCGTCATCTTCGCAACTAATTTCTTTGATATCTTATTTTTAATACCTATGGTTGGTTGTAATTTAGTTCATAAGCATGATTTTATTCTTGATAGTGGTCGAAAAATTTCACCTTTATTAGGCTTAACTGCAGCCGCGGTTACCGCCGATACCAGGATCGCTGCAAACGTTTCGACCGTGGCGCCACCCTCGGCGCGGACGCGCAACTTGCAACATGCCACAGCCCTGACCATACTTTGCTGGCAGGGTGCGTAGCCTCGACGCCAGCGGTTCCAATGGTACAAAATTTATAATGCATAAAAAGTACTTACAACTTTATTTTACGCGTTATAAACTGTTTTCAGAAAAAAGTTCGTTGGTTATAGCTACAACCGAAGCAACAAAACAAGTAAACGTGAAGAGATGCAACATCGCTGCCCGCCGCCATCTTGTTTGTTGTCGAAATTCTGGATAGCCTTGGCTGGTCTTGGCTTTTCTGCTATTTAAATTTTTTTTTCATCGTTAAAAACTGTTGAGCCTCGCTTTATTTGCACTATCACGTTAAGCAATCAAATATTATTAGTCCTTTTTCTTTTCCATCGGCCTGTTCAGAAATTCCGCTCATTTTCTGTAGCAATTATTTTTTTACTATGAGTGCACTTTGCTTTCCCGTTTAGCACCGCGTAGCCCAAAGTGTCACTCGGGATGCCAAAGCGCACTCCCCGTAAGTGCACTTAACTTGCCCGCTTGACAGGGGTATAGAGAGAAATAGGTAGAAATTAATTTAATAAAAATAAACACGTCTTTCTATGAGGGCATGAATATTTAGTTTCTATTTTCACTTCAGGGGAGCACATTCCATTGTGCCAGTAAGTGTCAAATCCCCAGCAGCTTGAAAGTGAAGTATTTCCTGGTAATATGGGAATATCACCATCAAATACTTCTGAACACAAGCTTCTGGTCATGAAATAAAAGCTGACAAAGTGAACATTTTGCTTTGTTAGTGTTTCGCAGAAGAGCCACCGTCCTATGCAGCTGCACGGAGCTGTTTTTTAATATCAGTCTAACAATAGGTTTCAACTTCATCTACACGCACTCGGCGAAACCACACTGTATTGAGAAAAATGCCTCTTTTCCCCTCTTTCATTGAGAGCACGGTGTTAAGTGCTATTGTCCCAGCAAAAGTGACAGTCACTGAGACAAACCAGCGCTAAACAGCTCTGCACCCGGGTAGTCTATGAGCGCATTTTCGAATCCATGCATTCTGCTTCCAACTAAAAACAGCTCCGAATGCGCATCATGCGTTGAATATACTTCAAAAATTTTACAAAAAAATTATTGTGGCAAAAGAAGCAATATTACGTTTATTTGAAAAATAGCATATTGTTGCCAGACTCTCGTGAAAAACACTGTGGCCAGATTTCGAAAGTAAATTAGTAATTTATTTCAAAACAATATTCTTTAAGAACCACATATTACTTCACGGCAATAAAAATGATGACTTAAAATTGGCAACGCGTACGTTATAATTTTGAGTTTATGTAATACGCACATTGTGTCTAGATTTTCGAGCTTTAAAAGTGCATAGTGGCCAGACTTCTATGCTAAATGACTTTTTTTTAACACCTTTTACGAGTCCATTATTACTTAACGTCATTAAAATGATGACGCAAATTTGGCGACGCGTAGATTATGATTCTATATGTGTGTGTGTGTGTGAGGCACATTGTGTGCAGATTTTCGAAGTTAGAAGAGTGGTGGCCAGAGTTATATGCTGACAAAGAAAAACAACTTTTTCTTTTTTGAAACAAGGTTTGCGTTATAGTATACGACGTGTTTTTATATGTGTGGTAAAAAGTTATGATTTCCTTGAAAGGTTCAATTTGCTTTACAGTCTCCAAAATCGACTGCAGTCGACATCGATGCCTGGGCAGGTAAAGCTTCGAATAAAACTAATGTTAGTATAATGTAAAACCATAGCGATAAAAGAACGTTGCATTATTTCTAAGGTTTGACGTATCTCGGAATATTTCTGTGTTTGGCACCTAGTGAGGTTTTCCTATTAGCAGAACTTTTCTGTTTCATGAGACGGTATTCAAGTAGAACTTTTTGCTGGGATAGATGGTCCATTCTGACGTAAGTTCGGCAGCGCGAATGAAGGTGCCCGAAGGCGTCCCTTCTTCGTTTCTACTTCGAGCTTCTTCATTCGCCCTGCTTTACTTATGCCTTAGAGATTGTGATTGCCATAGAGCGCATGTACAGTCCCGAATTGTCACGAGAAAACTCTAAATGTCACCCATCCGCCGTGATCAATTATGGCACCCTTCACGGTAGGCTGTTTAATCTTGGAGTCGATGCTGTCCGTTTCAAGGGGAATTTTTATGTAGCACGTATTAATTGTGCTCTGTTGTATTTCGTGTCGCTTTGTAGCCCCAGGCTGCAACGTCTTATTAACTGCGTGGTTAAACGTTTCAAAGTTTAAATGTTTACTGAAGGTCAGGAAAAGTTATTCCAGCGTTTATTTCCAACGTTTATAAAACAACAACAAACGAACATATAGAACAACACACTGACAAAAAAAAGGAACGTGGTAGTTAATCTTTGGTTACACTCTTCCCCTGAATTAATAAATAAAATAGATGAACCCGGAGGTCTCTGTGGGCCTGTGGCGCAACGGATAACGCGTCTGACTTCGGATCAGAAGATTCCAGGTTCGAGTCCTGGCAGGCTCTTTTTTAATTTTTCCCTTCTTGGCCACCATATTGCGAACGGTTTAACATACAAGATATATCGTTCCTGCGACAACCAAAATGTAACCTAGATGGCCAGGTGGTCGAAGTTATTCCGGAACCCTCCACAACTGTACCTCTTTTTTTCCTTTACGGCGTGGTTGGGTTGTCCAACGAGAAGTGAGACAATTCCTGCGCCATTTCCTTTCCTCAAAAACCAATCTTTCCACTGTGTGCAACGCGACAGCGGCCAACATACCATCTTATTTGTGTGGGCACGTGAACCATCATTGCTGCTTTGGAAGTATTGCTGTCTTACAGTATTTCTGTCGGACACGAACCCTTGACAGTGAATACCCGGCCTTCGCCGTGGCTATACCATACTGCAGACTCATCCTGGAGAGAGAGAGAGAGATGACTTTTATTTTTCAGCTCAAGTCCGAGCCTTCCTCATCCTGGAATCCAAGCAGGATTGGGAAAGGAAACACAAACCAAAACAGAAACAAAAGGCAAATAATGAAATTTATGCAGTCACACTTTTCAAAGAGGCAATAAAATCCGCTGCATCTTTACAGACAACGACACTCTCTGGCGTTCAAAACGCTACGGCTTCCAGTTACTTCTCGGCCACGCGGTAGCCACTGTTGCATTCCAGGTCACACTGGACGCGACTGTGTTGCGCATCAAAGTGGCACGCGCGAGCAGGCAACGCATCAGAACACTGAAGAGCATAGAGGTACTTGACGTACTTGAGTGACGTACTTGAGTGTAAACATTCACGCTTTTAAACCCAAAAACCCTACTGAGGGGCATGATGTGGGCAGCCTTCGTGGAGAATGCAGCAGCACTGAGAACGCCCGGGGCACCGTCAGAAATTGTCGGCTGAGCGTGCCTCCACACACACACACACACACACACACACACACACACACACACACACACTCACACACACACACACACACACACACACACACAGACGCACACACACACACACACACAACATACACACACGCACGCACGCAAGCACGCACACACACACACACACAGTTACTAGAACCAACTCAGTTTCACAGCTCCCCATACCGCCCAGCGGAGGAGAGTGTCCCAAGCGGCGGTCACGAGAACTAACGGCGGTGTAGTCGAGCCTTGCTCCCTGCCGGGCGCGTCGTCGGCTACAGGCAGCGCTGAAGCGAGGAGCGGCCGGCACTTATGAGGTTTTGGCGAGCTGCGTTTGCGCTCTACATGGCTGCAGTAAAATAATACTTCAATTGCGGCAGCTTTTCCTTCGAAGTTGCGTGTTATCTTGGAGAACACGTTTGTGTGATGCGAAATTAGGCTTTTAATATTGTGAAAAAAGTCCAAAAATGCTGGCAACACGCTCGCGAGCCTTGTTTCTTGCTCTGCTCAATGGCTTGTGTTTTCTAGCGCGTACCCGAGTGCATAGTTCCTAAAATGTAAAGAGGTCAGACAAAGTTTCAGTGCGTGGGTGCACTCTACTTTAGGAGGGAACGTAGTGAATATTCGAATATCCACTGCGTTGTCGGTAACGCTGCGGACTCCAGACTGTCACTTTGTGCAGCGCAGCTGGGCATTTCGGAATGCACTTTTGCGATCTCGGAATTCTCTAAGTTACCTCGTGGCACTGCTGTCGCGACACACTGGGCACCGCGATCCATTGGAGGCTTTCTCTTCGGCGTAGTGCATTTTGGCTTTGAAATATGCGCCTGGAATAAAGGAAACAGCTTCGGAAGAGAGCCTGGTGCCAGCATCCATTTCCCTGTCTCCAAAAGCACTTCCGTACCTTGCACTACATGGGGATAGTCCTTTAGAAGGTCTTCTTCTTCGAAATGGAGATCACAAACTTTGCATTTCGAAGTCAGTTTGCGATCCTTTCTGTGAAGTGCACGCTCCCATCTTTTAAACTCGATGTGGTCTTTTGGCGGCCCGAAGCAATGACGGTCCGTTGAGTCATCGTTGCGATACCCGCTATTGCACCCCGGTGAAAAGCAGGTCGGCATGAACAAGTCCGATGTCAAAAAAATACAAACAAAAATTAACTAAGAAGCAGACGACACAAAGCGGCTGTCGCAAGCGCGCTTTACAAAGGGCGCAGCAGGGCCAGCAACCAGCGTCTCCGCTTCGGCCAACGTTTCTAGATGAAGACAGTTGGAAAACATGCTCCGGGTATGCGGCCCCTTTCTGTCGCCGATTTCATCTCAAAGAGATACGAGCGCCATCTTTCAGCTGGTAGGAGTACCGCGTTTGTTCTTCCATGGCCTCCGTGCCTCCGTAACCAGCTCAAGCATCGGTACTTTAACACCGCGCTTGATCTCAGAGGCCACGATTTCTCTTCACCGCCGCGGCGCCCATTGGCTCCGCTTGGTCACAGTTTGCTGCGCGAATGATTACTGTTAGCTCGCGCCTCGCATCGTCTGCGCAGGGGGCGGCTGCTTCTAGCCGCGCTCATCTACGAATTGCGAAGTCCGCGTGCGCTCTACGTCTGGGGTACGTCAGGGCAGGATGCTCGAGGTTGAGCCTCTGGCTGTAAATATCGGGAAAAACTGGAAGCCCTTCTTTCCGCGGTTTAGAGAAACATGACGTACCGCTTGCCTCCTCGTGGTTTATGTTGATAATATTATATAAAAACATTGAGCTGGGAGTAGCAGACGACGCGCTCATCCTAAAGCGACCGCAGCGCCACCGCCTAGACGGTGATCGCGTGGGGCCGCTCTGCTCCCTGGCTCGCCGGCGCAGTTGGCCAACTGTCTTTACTAGAAACGTTGGCTTCGGCGGACGCGGTTACTGCGACGCGCGTCTTTTCTATCTCTGTTGCTGTTACGTTAATATGTAAATAGTTTTATTACCATTGTACCTCTTCCCCTGTCCTTTCTACAATCCTCTCACCTCTTTCATTTCACTCTTACACACTGCCTGCTATCCTTTATTTCTGTTGAACCAGCTGAGGTGCTTTCAGCAGCGATGGCAGATGCCGGAGCTAGCAACAATCTTTTTCCTTTCATTTACCATGTATTGCTTTCAACTCTCTTCTGTCTGCACGTGGCAGCGGTGGTGGCTCAGCTGTATATCGGTGGCCCGAAGAAATGACTGTCCGTCGTGTCATCGTTGCGATACCCGCTATTGCACCCCGGTGCAAAACAGGTCAGCATGAAGAGGCCCGATGTTACAACATACAAACAAAAAATTCAGGCGCCGCTTTGAGGATCTAAAGTGCGCGAGACGAAAGCCTTTCCACGCAACTTTGGCCTCACGGCTGTTGGCACACACGAGGCGGCAGAACCAACGTTATTTTGCGAGGAGGCAATGGGGTGACTTGGTTTGGCTAGCCATGACTAATTGGGTCATGACCCATGCCTTACTAGTCATGATTGGTTACTAACTAGTCATGATTGGTTAATGACTAACTAGCCATGACTAGTTAATTGATGGCTGGTTAATGACTAGCTAGTCATGACTAATTAGTTGATGACTAACTAGTCATGATTCGTTAATGATGAACTAGTCATGTCTGGTTAATGACTAGCTAGTCGTGACTAACCAGCAATGACAAACCAGTCATGACTAGTCATGACTAAGCAGTCATTAAGCAATAATAACTAGTCATGTCTGCTTAATGACTGACTACTCATGACTAACCATTCATTGACCAATATAACTAGTCATGACTACTTAATGACTAATTTATCATGACTGCTTAATGACTAACCAGTCATGACTAATCAGTAATTAGTCATGGTTAGTAATGACTAACCAGTCATGACTAACCATGAGTGGTTAGTGGCTAGCTAGTCATGACTTACTAGTCATGATTGGTTATTGACTTACTAGTCATGATTGATTATTGACTAACTTGTCATGATTAGTTAATGACTAACTAGTCATGATTGGTTAATGACTAACTAGCCATGATTGGTTAATGACTAACTAGCCATGAATAGTTAATTGATGACTGGTGAATGACTAGCTAGTCATGACTAATTAGTTGATGACTAACTAGTCATGATTGGTTAATGACTAATAGGTCAGGACTATTTAGGTCATGACTAATTAGTTGATGACTAACTAGTCATGATTGGTTAATGACTAACTAGTTAATTGATGACTGGTTAATGACTAGCTAATTTGACTTATTAGTTAATGACTAACTAGACATGATTGGTTAATGACTAACTAGCCATGACTAGTTAATTGATGACTGGTCAATGAACTAGGTAGTCATCATTAATTGGTTGATGACTAACTAGTCATGATCGGTTAATGACTAATTAGTCATGGCTATTTAAGTCATGACTAATTTGTTGATGACTAACTAGTCATGATTGCTTAATGACTAAATAGTCATGACTAGTTAATTGATCACTAGTTAATGACTAGCTAGTTTGACTTATTAGTTGATGACTAACTAGTCATCATTGGTTAATGATGAACTAGACATATCTGGTTAATGACTAGCTAGTCACGACTAACCAATCATGACTAACTACTGATGAGTGATTAATGACTAACGAATGACTAACCAGTCATGACTGGTTAATCATCACTAGTTAGTCATTAAACAATCATGACTAACTAGCCATGAGTTAATGACTGGTTCAAATGCCAAATGAGTAGTTAATGACTTCAAATGCCAAAGGCCCTGGTTCGATGCTCAGCCTCGACACAGCTTTTTAAGTAGTGACGCCGAAACACGGACACATCTGCCGACACGGCTGCAAACGACAGTATGAGGCATTAAAGGCTTTCGCCTTAAAATTAACTGAGAAGCGGACAACACAAAGCGGCTGTCGCGAGTGCACCTTAAAAAGGGCGCAGCAGGGCAGCGAGCCGCACAGAGCGGCGACGAGGGTACGAGGGAGCAAGACTCGATCGCAGCGCCACTAGTTCGCGCGACCGCCACTTGGGACAGCTCTCTGGGCACCGCTGTGAAAGTGACTTGGTTCTAGTAACGTTGCACACACACACATACGCCGCCGCGGTGGCTCAGTGGTTATGGTGCTCGGCTGCTGACCCGAAAGACGCGGGTTCGATCCCGGCCGCGGCGGTTGAATTTCTTTGGAGGAGAAATTCTAGATGCCCGTGCGCTGAGCGATATCATTGCACGTTAAAGAACCCCAGGTGGTCGAAATTTCCGGAGCCCTTCACTACGGCGTCCCTCATAGCCTGAGTTGCTTAGGGACGGTAAACACACACACACGAGCGCACACACGATCACGCATACACACACACGCAGGTGGAACCAATGGTTAAAACAACCTGGTTTTGCTGCTGCTGGCCGCAAGACCAGTTGCGATAGCCGCCATAGAAGGAGGAGTCACAGTAGCGACGCGGAGCGTAAGTAATAATACCCCTGTCAAGCGGGCAAGTTAAGTGCACTTACGGAAAGTGTACTTTGCTGTAAGTACACTTTGCCGCATCTAAACGACGCAAGTGGAGTGTCACTCGCGGAAAGTGCGCTCCACCAGGAGTGCGTTCACGGACCATACTTTGCTGGCCGAGTGCGTAGCCTCGACGCCAGCGGTTCCAATGGTACAAAATTTATAATGCATAAAAAGTACTTACAACTTTATTTTACGTGTTATAAACTGTTTTCAGAAAAAAGTTCGTTGGTTATAGCTACAACCGAAGCAACAAAACAAGTAAACGTGATCAGATGCAACCAAGGAGGATATATAAAACTTGCTGGAGTGGAAGCCGCCTATACGCGCCTATGCGGGAGAGTGAAGCCTTGGCGGCCATCTTGCCAGTGGCAAAAAGCAGCAGTGCGCAACCGCGCTCGTGCTTCTTCGCGCTGCCTATGAAGTTGCTCGCGCTTACAAAACAATGAAAGCAAGCGGTTGGGGTTGTAAACGTTTATTTTTCATCCATCAGCAGCCAACTGGCATGTAGAAAGCAGTTAACCTGAACAAATATTAAGGAAAAAAAGCTTAATAATGAGACGCACAGTAAAAATAATGGTGAGAGGCAACCTACTGGTGATTGAAGATAACCACCCTTGACAGAACTGGTCTGACTGATCGATACCAATCCCGAAGTGTTCGCTGTGACGGAAGGGCACCATTGAATTTGGATCAGACATACTCGTATGCGGCTGGAGAATAAAAATGTAATGTCAGCGCGAACGCACGGAGCTCAGGTGGGTACTTGCCCTTTTGTTCGTTGCTTGCCCTGCACAGAAGTTGTTGAATGTCACTTGAAAAGGCAGATGCAAACACGTGCGAGCCTTCCTCGGACAGGAGTTTTCGTTCTCTGATTTCTTTTATGATTTCTTGTGCTGTCTCATTTCTCTTCGCAAGCCTTCGCTTCGTTTGCTGCAACATCTTAATTTTCTTCTTCAACTGTGTTATCTCTTCTTCAGAGGCACTGACTTTGTCCTTGTACCATTGTTTGCTCGGCGAAAACGCATTTGATGGCTCTCCAACTTCAGGCATTTCGCAGTCTTGATGCTTGCGCTCTGAACGCTTCCTTTTTACCTGAAATGGGCACCACATATTTTTGTTCACTCTCAAGTAAGAGAAAAGTGTAGCTGCGAAAGCAAATGGGTTTCATTTCTTACCATGAACTTAGTGCTTCATAAGACGATTTTACAGAAGGGTGAAGGGCGCTTCCATATTACCACGCAATC
Organism: Amblyomma mixtum; assembly: GCF_055824585.1. Taxonomy (NCBI): domain Eukaryota; kingdom Metazoa; phylum Arthropoda; class Arachnida; order Ixodida; family Ixodidae; genus Amblyomma; species Amblyomma mixtum. The sequence goes on from NC_143014.1 coordinate 48,835,358, forward strand.
ACAATAACTGTTACCACGCAATCACAATAACTTCTTTTCAACAACGAAGCAAAAAAATAGCGCGCACGGCACTCCTTTTTTCCACGAACACAATTTTTCAGCACGATACTAAAAAAAACCACTAGCGACAAGAAGCTCAGACGTTTCCTTCCATTTGCTTCCATCCACTATCCGACAAGAACCTTCGTCGAATCTCGACTTCGGCAGCCGTATTAATGCCACGAACACTTCTCACGTGAGAAAGGCGAATAATTCTGCCTAGCGTGTCATGGTTTAACATTCTCCAGTAATACTCACTGGCTTCTGTAGGTGCTGCGGAAAAGCAGGAAACACAGAAGGCACACTTCCCGCGCGCAGCCGCGTCGTCTGTCCGGTGCGGTCAAAGCACTCGGGCGCGAAGCGTACGGAGCACAGGCGATCTCCATCTTTTGCATGCCATCTTTCACGGCGAACGGCCCGCTCCCACAGGCTCCGCAGCTCGGGATCTTTTGGAAACCTGCCAGTAATTTAGGCACTATTATTTGTTCCACACATCTACCACATCAGTTTGCGCCGCTCGACAACGCGCGCGTAGGGCTCAATTGAACACGTTTTCGTGTACTTACAGGTGGAATGTGAGGCCACAACCCTTCTTCAGCCTGTTTGCACATCCGTAGGCAACGCAAGAGGCAACCATTATCAAACCGTTGGTGTTTGCATGCCCGTCGCGTCAGCTTGCACTCAAACAGCGCGCCAAAGCAGCAGCGCGAGCCGGCGTCAAGCGCGCTTTCTGCCACTGGCAAGATGGCGGCGGCCGGCTTCACTTGACAAGCGCCCCCTCCACTCCAGCAAGTTTTATATATCCTCCTTGCATGCAACATCGCTGCCCGCCGCCATCTTGTTTGTTGTCGAAATTCTGGATAGCCTTGGCTGGTCTTGGCTTTTCTGCTATTTAAATTTTTTTTCATCGTTAAAAACTGTTGAGCCTTGCTTTATTTCCACTATCACGTTAAGCAATCAAATATTATTAGTCCTTTTTCTTTTCCATCGGCCTGTTCAGAAATTCCGCTCATTTTCTGTAGCAATTATTTTTTTACTATGAGTGCACTTTGCTTTCCCGTTTAGCACCGCTTAGCCCAAAGTGTCACTCGGGATGCCAAAGCGCACTCCCCGTAAGTGCACTTAACTTGCCCGCTTGACAGGGGTATAGAGAGAAATAGGTAGAAACTAATTTAATAAAAATAAACACGTCTTTCCATGAGGGCATAAATATTTAGTTTCTATTTTCACTTCAGGGGAGCACATTCCAGTGTGCCAGTAAGAGTCAAATCCCCAGCAGCTTGAAAGTGAAGTATTTCCTGGTAATATGGGAATATCACCATCAAATACTTCTGAACACAAGCTTCTGGTCATGAAATAAAAGCTGACAAAGTGAACATTTTGCTTTGTTAGTGTTTCGCAGAAGAGCCACCGTCCTATGCAGCTGCACGGAGCTGTTTTTTAATATCAGTCTAACAATAGGTTTCAACTTCATCTACACGCACTCGGCGAAACCACACTGTATTGAGAAAAATGCCTCTTTTCCCCTCTTTCATTGAGAGCACGGTGTTAAGTGCTATTGTCCCAGCAAAAGTGACAGTCACTGAGACAAACCAGCGCTAAACAGCTCTGCACCCGGGTAGTCTATGAGCGCATTTTCGAATCCATGCATTCTGCTTCCAACTAAAAACAGCTCCGAATGCGCATCATGCGTTGAATATACTTCAAAAATTTTACAAAAAAATTATTGTGGCAAAAGAAGCAATATTACGTTTATTTGAAAAATAGCATATTGTTGCCAGACTCTCGTGAAAAACACTGTGGCCAGATTTCGAAAGTAAATTAGTAATTTATTTCAAAACAATATTCTTTAAGAACCACATATTACTTCACGGCAATAAAAATGATGACTTAAAATTGGCAACGCGTACGTTATAATTTTGAGTTTATGTAATACGCACATTGTGTCTAGATTTTCGAGCTTTAAAAGTGCATAGTGGCCAGACTTCTATGCTAAATGACTTTTTTTTAACACCTTTTACGAGTCCATTATTACTTAACGTCATTTAAAATGATGACGCAAATTTGGCGACGCGTAGATTATGATTCTATATGTGTGTGTGTGTGTGTGAGGCACATTGTGTGCAGATTTTCGAAGTTAGAAGAGTGGTGGCCAGAGTTATATGCTGACAAAGAAAAACAACTTTTTCTTTTTTGAAACAAGGTTTGCGTTATAGTATACGACGTGTTTTTATATGTGTGGTAAAAAGTTATGATTTCCTTGAAAGGTTCAATTTGCTTTACAGTCTCCAAAATCGACTGCAGTCGACATCGATGGCTGGGCAGGTAAAGCTTCGAATAAAACTAATGTTAGTATAATGTAAAACCATAGCGATAAAGGAACGTTGCATTATTTCTAAGGTTTGACGTATCTCGGAATATTTCTGTTTGGCACGTAGTGAGGTTTTCCTATTAGCAGAACTTTTCTGTTTCATGAGACGGTATTCAAGTAGAACTTTTTGCTGGGATAGATGGTCCATTCTGACGTAAGTTCAGCAGCGCGAATGAAGGTGCCCGAAGGCGTCCCTTCTTCGTTTCTACTTCGGGCTTCTTCATTCGCCCTGCTTTACTTATGCCTTAGAGATTGTGATTGCCATAGAGCGCATGTACAGTCCCGAATTGTCACGAGAAAACTCTAAATGTCACCCATCCGCCGTGATCAATTATGGCACCCTTCACGGTAGGCTGTTTAATCTTGGAGTCGATGCTGTCCGTTTCAAGGGGAATTTTTAAGTAGCACGTATTAATTGTGCTCTGTTGTATATCGTGTCGCTTTGTAGCCCCAGGCTGCAACGTCTTGTTAACTGCGTGGTTAAACGTTTCAAAGTTTAAATGTTTACTGAAGGTCAGGAAAAGTTATTCCAGCGTTTATTTCCAACGTTTATAAAACAACAACAAACGAACATATAGAATAACACACTGACAAAAAAAGGAACGTGGTAGTTAATCTTTGGTTACACTCTTCCCCTGTATTAATAAATAAAATAGATGAACCCGGAGGTCTCTGTGGGCCTGTGGCGCAACGGATAACGCGTCTGGCTTCGGATCAGAAGATTCCAGGTTCGAGTCCTGGCAGGCTCTTTTTTAATTTTTCCCTTCTTGGCCACCATATTGCGAACGGTTTAACATACAAGATATATCGTTCCTGCGACAACCAAAATGTAACCTAAATGGCCAGGTGGTCGAAGTTATTCCGGAACCCTCCACAACTGCACCTCTTTTTTCCTTTACGGCGTGGTTGGGGTGTCCAACGAGAAGTGAGACAATTCCTGCGCCATTTCCTTTCCTCAAAAACCAATCTTTCCACTGTGTGCAACGCGACAGCGGCCAACATACCATCTTATTTGTGTGGGCACGTGAACCATCATTGCTGCTTAGGAAGTATTGCTGTCTTAGAGTATTTCTGTCGGACACGAACCCTTGACAGTGAATACCCGGCCTTCGCCGTGGCTATACCATACTGCAGACTCATCCTGGAGAGAGAGAGAGAGATGACTTTTATTTTTCAGCTCAAGTCCTAGCCTTCCTCATCCTGGAATCCAAGCAGGATTGGGAAAGGAAACACAAACCAAAACAGAAACAAAAGGCGAATAATGAAATTTATGCAGTCACACTTTTCAAAGAGGCAATACAATCCGCTGCATCTTTACAGACAACGACACTCTGTGGCGTTCAAAACGCTACGGCTTCCAGTTACTTCTCGGCCACGCGGTAGCCACTGTTGCATTGCAGGTCACACTGGACGCGACTGTGTTGCGCATCAAAGCGGCACGCGCGAGCAGGCAACGCGTCAGAACACTGAAGAGCATAGAGGTACTTGACGTACTTGAGTGACGTACTTGAGTATAAACATTCACGCTTTTAAACCCAAAAACCCTACTGAGGGGCATGATGTGGGCTGCCTTCGTGGAGAATGCAGCAGCACTGAGAACGCCCGGGGCACCGTCAGAAATCGTCGGCTGAGCGTGCCTCCACAGACACACACACACACACTCACACACACACACACACACACACACACACACACAGACGCACACGCACACACACACACAACACACACACACACACGCACGCACACACACACACACACACACACACACACAGTTACTAGAACCAACTCAGTTTCACAGCTCCCCATACCGCCCAGCAGAGGAGAGTGTCCCAAGCGGCGGTCACTGGAACTAACGGCGGTGTAGTCGAGTCTTGCTCCCTGCCAGGCGCGTCGTCTGCTACAGGCAGCGCAGAAGCGAGGAGCGGCCGGCACATATGAGGTTTTGGCGAGCTGCGTTTGCGCTCTATATGGCTGCAGTAAAATAATACTTCAATTGCGGCAGCTTTTCCTTCGAAGCTGCGTGTTATCTTGGAGAACACGTTTGTGTGATGCGAAATTAGGCTTTTAATATTGTGAAACAAGTCCAAAAATGCTGGCAACACGCTCGCGAGCATTGTTTCTTGCTTTGCTCAATGGCTTGTGTTTTCTAGCGCGTACCCCAGTGCATAGTTCCTATAATGTAAAGAGGTCAGACAAAGTTTCAGTGCGTGGGTGCACTATACTTTAGGAGGGAACGTAGTGAATATTCGAATATCCACTGCGTTGTCGGTAATGCTGCGGACTCCAGACTGTCACTTTGTGCAGCGCAGCTGGCCATTTCGGAATGCACTTTTGCGATCTCGGAATTCTCTAAGTTACCTCGTGGCACTGCTGTCGCGACACACTGGGCACCGCGATCCATTGGAGGCTTTCTCTTCGGCGTAGTGCATTTTGGCTTTGAAATATGCGCCTGGAATAAAGGAAACAGCTTCGGAAGAGAGCCTGGTGCCAGCATCCATTTCCCTGTCTCCAAAAGCACTTCCGTACCTTGCACTACATGGGGATAGTGCTTTAGAAGGTCTTCTTCGAAATAAAGATCACAAACTTTGCATTTCGAAGTCAGTTTGCGATCCTTTCTGTGAAGTGCACGCTCCCATCTTTTAAACTCGATGTGGTCTTTCGGCGGCCGGAAGCAATGACGGTCCGTTGAGTCATCGTTGCGATACCCGCTATTGCACCCCGGTGAAAAGCAGGTCGGCATGAACAGGTCCGATGTCACAAAATAAAAACAAAAAAATTACCGACGATTACGTTACTTCCTAATGCGAAATTTGAGGGCAGCAAAGAAGCTGTTTCACCTTTTCGATCGTGAGTCAACCCCAGCTGCGGAGTTGGTTTCAGGGACAACGCCGCCGATGCCGACACAAACAATATGATACCCTCGCTTCCGCAGCGCTAAGAACCAGGTCTAGCCGTGGGAAGGTGGTCACATATTCGTCGACGTGCCGGGGCCTACGTGAAATAACCGGCGCGTCGGCAACTGAAGAGCACCCTATCCGCCACACAAGAACAGGGGGGGGGGACCCTTTCCTCCTCTTTCTGCATGGCGGCGACGGTGTTCTATGCAGTCACGTTATCTTGACTCTCTAGCGGCGTCAGCGGCATCCAGCGGTATCAGTCGGTCGTTATCAGTCGGTCGCTGCTAGCGCTGGGGGGATGAAAGGGGGGCGGAGCTGGTTACGAGGCCGACGACGACGCGAAACCCAGGAACGGACGCCAAAGAGCTGCGCTCTAAAATTAACTAAGAAGCAGACGACACAAAGCGGCTGTCGCAAGCGCGCTTTACAAAGGGCGCAGCAGGGCCTGCAACCAACGTCTCCGCTTCGGCCAACGTTTCTAGATAAAGACAGTTGGAAAACATGCTCTGGGTATGCGGCCCCTTTCTGTCGCCGATTTCATCTCAAAGAGATACGAGCGCCATCTTTCTGCTGGTAGGAGTACCGCGTTTGTTCTTCCATGGCCTCCGTGGCTCCGTAACCAGCTCAAGCATCGGTACTTTAACACTGCGCTTGATCTCAGAGGCCACGATTTCTCTTCACCGCCGCGGCGCCCATTGGCTCCGCTTGGTCACAGTTTGCTGCGCGAATGATTACTGTTAGCTCGCGCCTCGCATCGTCTGCGCAGGGGGCGGCTGCTTCTAGCCGCGCTCATCTACGAATTGGGAAGTCCGCGTGCGCTCTACGTCTGGGGTACGTCAGGGCAGGATGCTCGAGGTTGAGCTTCTGGCTGTAAATATCGGAAAAAACTGGAAGCCCTTCTTTCCGCGGTTTAGAGAAACATGACGTACCGCTTGCCTCCTCGTAGTTTATGTTGATAATATTATATAAAAACGTTGGGCTGGGAGTAGCAGACGACGCGCTCATCCTAAAGCGACCGCAGCGCCACCGCCTAGACGGTGATCGCGTGGGGCCGCTCTGCTCCCTGGCTCGCCGGCGCAGTTTGCCTACTGTCTTTACTAGAAACGTTGGCTTCGGCGGACGCGGTTACTGCGACGCGCGTCCTTTCAAGGGCGTAGCAGGGCCAGCAACCAGCGTCTCCGCTTCGGCGGACGCTGTTACTGCGACGCGCGTCTTTTCTATCTCTGTTGCTGTTACGTTAATATGTAAATAGTTTTATTACCATTGTACCTCTCCCCCTGTCCTTTCTACAATCCTCTCACCTCTTTCATTTCACTCCTACACACTGCCTGCTACCCTTAGAGAGAGAGAAAGGAATTTTAATGAGGGAAAGGTGGAGAGGTCGGCCGGTGGTAACATGGCCCTGGCCTGCTACCCTTTATTTCTGCTGAACCAGCTGAGGTGCTTTCAGCAGCGATGGCAGATGCCGGAGCTAGCAACAATCTTTTTCCTTTCATTTACCATGTATTGCTTTCAACTCTCTTCTGTCTGCACGTGGCAGCGGTGGTGGCTCAGCTGTATATCGGTGGCCCGAAGAAATGACTGTCCGTCGTGTCATCGTTGCGATACCCGCTATTGCACCCCGGTGCAAAACAGGTCAGCATGAAGAGGCCCGATGTTACAACATACAAACAAAAAATTCAGGCGCCGCTTTGAGGATCTAAAGTGCGCGAGACGAAAGCCTTTCCACGCAACTTTGGCCGCACGGCTGTTGGCACACACGAGGCGGCAGAACCAACGTTATTTTGCGAGGAGGCTATGGGGTGACTTGGTTTGGCTAGCCATGACTAATTGGGTCATGACCCATGCCTTACTAGTCATGATTGGTTACTAACTAGTCATGATTCGTTAATGATGAACTAGTCATGTCTGGTTAATGACTAGCTAGTCGTGACTAACCAGCAATGACAATCCAGTCATGACTAGTCATGACTAAGCAGTCATTAAGCAATAATAACTAGTCATGTCTGCTTAATGACTGACTACTCATGACTAACCATTCATTGACCAATCATAACTAGTCATGACTACTTAATGACTAATTTATCAAGACTGCTTAATGACTAACCAGTCATGACTAATCAGTAATTAGTCATGGTTAGTAATGACTAACCAGTCATGACTAACCATGAGTGGTTAGTGGCTAGCTAGTCATGACTTACTAGTCATGATTGGTTATTGACTTACTAGTCATGATTGATTATTGACTAACTTGTCATGATTAGGTAATGACTAACTAGTCATGATTGGTTAATGGCTAACTAGCCATGATTGGTTAATGACTAACTAGCCATGACTAGTTAATTGATGACTGGTCAATGACTAGCTAGTCATGACTAATTAGTTGATGACTAACTAGTCATGATTGATTAATGACTAATAGGTCAGGACCATTTAGGTCATGACTAATTAGTTGATGACTAACTAGTCATGATTGGTTAATGACTAACTAGTCATGACTAGTTAATTGATGACTGGTTAATGACTAGCTAATTTGACTTATTAGTTAATGACTAACTAGTCATGATTGGTTAATGACTAACTAGCCATGACTAGTTAATTGATGACTGGTCAATGAACTAGGTAGTCATCACTAATTGGTTGATGACAAACTAGTCATGATCGGTTAATGACTAATTAGTCATGGATATTTAAGTCATGACTAATTAGTTGATGACTAACCAGTCATGATTGCTTAATGACTAACTAGTCATGACTAGTTAATTGATCACTAGTTAATGACTAGCTAGTTTGACTTATTAGTTGATGACTAACTAGTCATCATTGGTTAATGATGAACTAGACATGTCTGGTTAATGACTAGCTAGTCACGACTAACCAATCATGACTAACTACTGATGAGTGATTAATGACTAACGAATGACTAACCAGTCATGACTGGTTAATCATCACTAGTTAGTCATTAAACAATCATGACTAACTAGTCATGAGTTAATGACTGGTTCAAATGCCAAATGAGTAGTTAATGACTTCAAATGCCAAAGGCCCTGGTTCGATGCTCAGCCTCGACACAGCTTTTTAAGTAGTGACGCCGAAACACGGACACATCTGCCGACACGGCTGCAAACGACAGTATGAGGCATTAAAGGCTTTCGCCTTAAAATTAACTGAGAAGCGGACAACACAAAGCGGCTGTCTCGAGTGCACCTTAAAAAGGGCGCAGCAGGGCAGCAAGCCGCACAGAGCGGCGACGAGGGTACGAGGGAGCAAGACTCGATCGCAGCGCCACTAGTTCGCGCGACCGCCACTTGGGACAGCTCTCTGGGCACCGCTTTGAAACTGACGTGGTTCTAGTAACGTTGCACACACACACATACGCCGCCGCGGTGGCTCAGTGGTTATGGTGCTCGGCTGCTGACCCGAAAGACGCGGGTTCGATCCCGGCCGCGGCGGTTGAATTTCTTTGGAGGAGAAATTCTAGATGCCCGTGCGCTGAGCGATATCATTGCACGTTAAAGAACCCCAGGTGGTCGAAATTTCCGGAGCCCTTCACTACGGCGTCCCTCATAGCCTGAGTTGCTTAGGGACGGTAAACACACACACACGAGCGCACACACGATCACGCACACACACACACGCAGGTGGAACCAATGGTTAAAACAACCTGGTTTTGCTGCTGCTGGCCGCAAGACCAGTTGCGATAGCCGCCATAGAAGGAGGAGTCACAGTAGCGACGCGCAGCGTAAGTAATACCCCTGTCAAGCGGGCAAGTTAAGTGCACTTACGGAAAGTGTACTTTGCTGTAAGTACACTTTGCCGCATCTATACGACGCAAGTGGAGTGTCACTCGCGGAAAGTGCGCTCCGCCAGGAGTGCGTTCACGGACCATACTTCGCTGGCCGAGTGCGTAGCCTCGACGCCAGCGGTTCCAATGGTACAAAATTTATAATGCATAAAAAGTAATTACAACTTTATTTTACGTGTTATAAACTGTTTTCAGAAAAAAGTTCGTTGGTTATAGCTACAACCGAAGCAACAAAACAAGTAAACGTGATCAGATGCAACATCGCTGCCCGCCGCCATCTTGTTTGTTGTCGAAATTCTGGATAGCCTTGGCTGGTCTTGGCTTTTCTGCCATTTAAATTTTTTTTTCATCGTTAAAAACTGTTGAGCCTCGCTTTATTTGCACTATCACGTTAAGCAATCAAATATTATTAGTCCTTTTTCTTTCCCATCGGCCTGTTCAGAAATTCCGCTCATTTTCTGTACCAATTCATTTTTTACTATGATTGCACTTTGCTTTCCCGTTTAGCAGCGCGTAGCCCAAAGTGTCACTCGGGATGCCAAAGCGCACTCCCCGTAAGTGCACTTAACTTGCCCGCTTGACAGGGGTATAGAGAGAAATAGGTAGAAATTAATTTAATAAAAATAAACACGTCTTTCCATGAGGGCATAAATATTTAGTTTCTATTTTCACTTCAGGGGAGCACATTCCAGTGTGCCGGTAAGAGTCAAATCCCCAGCAGCTTGAAACTGAAGTATTTCCTGGTAATATGGGAATATCACCATCAAATACTTCTGAACACAAGTTTCTGGTCATGAAATAAAAGCTGACAAAGTGAACATTTTGCTTTGTTAGTGTTTCGCAGAAGAGCCACCGTCCTATGCAGCTGCACGGAGCTGTTATTTAATATGTCTAACAATAGGTTTCAACTTCATCTACACGCACTCGGCGAAACCACACTGTATTGAGAAAAATGCCTCTTTTCCCCTCTTTCATTGAGAGCACGGTGTTAAGTGCTATTGTCCCAGCAAAAGTGACAGTCACTGAGACAAACCAGCGCTAAACAGCTCTGCACCCGGGTAGTCTATGAGCGCATTTTCGAATCCATGCATACTGCTTCCAACTAAAAACAGCTCCGAATGCGCATCATGCGTTGAATATACTTCATAAATTTTACAAAAAAAATTATTGTGGCAAAAGAAGCAATATTATGTTTATTTGAAAAATAGCATATTGTTGCCAGACTCTCGTGAAAAACACTGTGGCCAGATTTCGAAAGTAAATTAGTAATTTACTTCAAAACAATATTCTTTAAGAACCAAATATTACTTCACGGCAATAAAAATGATGACTTAAAATTGGCAACGCGTACGTTATAATTTTGAGTTTATGTAATACGCACATTTTGTCTAGATTTTCGAGCTTTAAAAGTGCATAGTGGCCAGACTTCTATGCTAAATGACTTTTTTTTAACACCTTTTAGGAGTCCATTATTACTTAACGTCATTTAAAATGATGACGCAAATTTGGCGACGCGTAGATTATGATTCTATATATGTGTGTGTGTGTGAGGCACATTGTGTGCAGATTTTCGAAGTTAGAAGAGTGGTGGCCAGAGTTATATGCTGACAAAGAAAAACAACTTTTTCTTTTTTGAAACAAGTTGTGCGTTATAGTATACGACGTGTTTTTATATGTGTGGTAAAAAGTTATGATTTCCTTGAAAGGTTCAATTTGCTTTACAATCTCCAAAATCGACTGCAGTCGACATCGATGGCTGGGCAGGTAAAGCTTCGAATAAAACTATTGTTAGTATAATGTAAAACCATAGCGATGAAGGAACGTTGCATTATTTCTAAGGTTTGACGTATCTCGGAATATTTCTGTTTGGCACGTAGTGAGGTTTTCCTATTAGCAGAACTTTTCTGTTTCATGAGACGGTATTCAAGTAGAACTTTTTGCTGGGATAGATGGTCCATTCTGACGTAAGTTCGGCAGCGCGAATGAAGGTGCCGGAAGGCGTCCCTTCTTCGTTTCTACTTCGAGCTTCTTCATTCGCCCTGCTTTACTTATGCCTTAGAGATTGTGATTGCCATAGAGCGCATGTACAGTCCCGAATTGTCACGAGAAAACTCTAAATGTCACCCATCCGCCGTGATCAATTATGGCACCCTTCACGGTAGGCTGTTTAATCTTGGAGTCGATGCTGTCCGTTTCAAGGGGAATTTTTAAGTAGTACGTATTAATTGTGCTCTGTTGTATTTCGTGTCGCTTTGTAGCCCCAGGCTGCAACGTCTTATTAACTGCGTGGTTAAACGTTTCAAAGTTTAAATGTTTACTGAAGGTCAGGAAAAGTTATTCCAGCGTTTATTTCCAACGTTTATAAAACAACAACAAACGAACATATAGAACAACACACTGACAAAAAAAAGGAACATGGTAGTTAATCTTTGGTTACACTCTTCCCCTGTATTAATAAATAAAATAGATGAACCCGGAGGTCTCTGTGGGCCTGTGACGCAACGGATAACGCGTCTGACTTCGGATCAGAAGATTCCAGGTTCGAGTCCTGGCAGGCTCTTTTTTAATTTTTCCCTTCTTGGCCACCATATTGCGAACGGTTTAACATACAAGATATATCGTTCCTGCGACAACCAAAATGTAACCTAGATGGCCAGGTGGTCGAAGTTATTCCGGAACCCTCCACAACTGCACCTCTTTTTTCCTTTACGGCGTGGTTGGGGTGTCCAACGAGAAGTGAGACAATTCCTGCGCCATTTCCTTTCCTCAAAAACCAATCTTTCCACTGTGTGCAACGCGACAGCGGCCAACATACCATCTTATTTGTGTGGGCACGTGAACCATCATTGCTGCTTTGGAAGTATTGCTGTCTTAGAGTATTTCTGTCGGACACGAACCCTTGACAGTGAATACCCGGCCTTCGCCGTGGCTATACCATACTGCAGACTCATCCTGAAGAGAGAGAGATTGAGATGACTTTTATTTTTCAGCTCAAGTCCGAGCCTTCCTCATCCTGGAATCCAAGCAGGATTGGGAAAGGAAACACAAACCAAAACAGAAACAAAAGGCAAATAATGAAATTTATGCAGTCACACTTTTCAAAGAGGCAATAAAATCCGCTGCATCTTTACAGACAACGACACTCTGTGGCGTTCAAAACGCTACGGCTTCCAGTTACTTTTCGGCCGCGCGGTAGCCACTGTTGCATTGCAGGTCACACTGGACGCGACTGTGGTGCGCATCAAAGCGGCACGCGCGAGCAGGCAACGCGTCAGAACACTGAAGAGCATAGAGGTACTTGACGTACTTGAGTGGCGTACTTGAGTGTAAACATTCACGCTTTTAAACCCAAAAACCCTACTGAGGGGCATGATGTGGGCAGCCTTCGTGGAGAATGCAGCAGCACTGAGAACGCCCGGGGCACCGTCAGAAATCGTCGGCTGAGCGTGCCTCCACACACACACACACACACACACACACACACACACACACACACACACACACACAACACACACGCACGCACGCACGCACACACACACACAGTTACTAGAACCAACTCAGTTTCACAGCTCCCCATACCGCCCAGCGGAGGAGAGTGTCCCAAGCGGCAGTCACGAGAACTAACGGCGGTGTAGTCGAGCCTTGCTCCCTGCCGGGCGCGTCGTCGGCTACAGGCAGCGCTGAAGCGAGGAGCGGCCGGCACTTATGAGGTTTTGGCGAGCTGCGTTTGCGCTCTACATGGCTGCAGTAAAATAATACTTCAATTGCGGCAGCTTTTCCTTCGAAGCTGCGTGTTATCTTGGAGAACACGTTTGTGTGATGCGAAATTAGGCTTTTAATATTGTGAAAAAAGTCCAAAAATTCTGGCAACACGCTCGCGAGCATTGTTTCTTGCTTTGCTCAATTGCTTGTGTTTTCTAGCGCTATAGTGCCTAGAATACTGGCTAGTGTCTCGAGCGGAGGGGCCTCCGCATGGGAGGAGGTGGCAGCGCCAGCGCTGCCTTCCAATTTTCGCCGCCAGAGGGCGCTTCCTGTCGTAAAGGTGCTGGATTGCTGCAGTTGCCCAGCCAAGCCTTGTGTTGTGCACTGTGTTTAGCTTGCGTCTGCGCGTTTCTTTGGTTTTGTTTGCGCTGTGATTTGAGCAAATGAACTGAAAGTTGCAGCGACTAATCGTGCTTAAGTTGCTTCAGTTCAGTTGCCTTGCCAAAACTTGGTTGCCCCGAACACGAGGCAGCAACCAGGCTCTGGATTGTTGTTTTATGTTTTGCTAAGAATTACGTTTTATGTTAAAGGGCTAAACAAAGACAGAGAGGCACAAAGGCAACGAAAAAAATTGTTGAAGTTCACACACTGCAACTAGTTTGCTAATATCAATACAGTGTTTTCCATGCTGTATATATGTAAAGTGCCTTGCTTAAATGGTATGGCTGTGTACTGTTTCTAGGCGCTTCTCTTTATAACTGTTGATGAACGGTCTCTCCAGCGACCAACTTCAGATATTTTGTTCAGTTAATAAATAATTCAGTGCCTTGCTTACTTTGTACAAACTTTTAGCAGTGACCAGTTATTTTTACCTGTTTATTATGGCTGCAGCTTTACAGTTTGCAATATATTGTAGCCCTTTGTAGAAGAGAATCACTAATAGGATCACTTTTTTGTTTTCGTTCTTGCCTTTTCTTCCCTTAAAAGATGGAACGAAAATTCGCAGACACCTGCATAAAAACTACTTCTGTATAAAGCGAGTTCTAACTTCCAAATGAAATGCAACGAGTCCTCTTCAGGCTGCATGTGTTCATTACATACGATCATCGCAAACAGATGCAATGTTGGGAAAGAGCCCCTGCGATTTTTTTTGCACATACACGACGCTATTAAATATTGTCTGACTGATATATCAAAATTCCAGTACGCGCGGCGGTTGAACTGCAAAAATCATCGCCATAACATGTCCAGAAGTGTAGCACTGAACTGTAGAACAGAAGTCCCTTGGGTCATAAGCTTTGCAAAAGCTATGGATGCTATTTCCTAATACCAGTGTCACGCGGGCGCTTCCAATCGCTATCGATCCGTTTGGGGTGAACATTTTTTTATCGCGATTTAAGAATGGTCGCCGCTGCGAGGTCCAGCCACCTGGATACTGTAGTGCCGGAGCTCCCATTTCGCTGGCGGGCCCGTCTAAACCAGCGCTGCGCGCCCGCCGGCGCTCAAAGCAGGCCCAGACTCTCTCGGACATGTCGCGACGTGCAGCGTGACTCATTCCGCCACCGCGGCGCCGACACGGACCCTTCCTCCTCCCCTCCTCTCCGTCGGTGCGAACTCCTCCGACGCTCGCCGGCTCTCGACCATTGGTCTAATTTGAACGGTGGCCAGTGCCGTGACCTGATTGGAGGATTTGAACGGCTGGCTGCCGTAACCGTTACCAGCGGCTTTAAAAGCGGAGCCGCGCTGAACCCGAGCAGCAGACGGGCAGCAGAAGAGCCATCACGCCGGAGCTACGCTCGCCGCCGGGGCCGCTCTCCTCTTTGTGCTAGCCCATGGTGCTCTTGGCCCTTGTATCATGTAAAAGCCCTTGTACATACTGTACATAAAAGTCGTTTGACTCACCGTCGCCTCGACCGTTTCCTGGCTCGGACACCCAGTCCCAACAGTGGTGGCAGCGGAGGGATGCCCCAGACCCAACAATACTGCTGGATGAGCATGACAGCGCGCGCAACAGCCTACGTTCGTTGCTGATACATTAGAACTTTCGATCACGATTTTACTCGATCCGAATTCAGTCGACTGCGATCCGCGCATCTCAACAGCCTACGGTCACGGTTGAGATGCGCGGATCACAGTCGACTGAATTCGGGTCGAGTAAAATGGTGATCGAAAGTTCCCATGTATCAGCAGTGAATCCGGATACATGGGAACTTTCGATCACGATTTTACTCGATCCGAATTCAGTCGACTGCGATCCGTGCATCTCAACAGCTATACGGTCGCGGTTGCTGATACATGGGAACTTTCGATCACGATTTTACTCCATCCGAATTCAGTCGACTGCGATCCGCGCATCTCAACAGCCTACGGTCGCGGTTGAGATGCGCGGATCGCAGTCGACTGAATTCGGATCGAGTAAAATCGTGATCGAAAGTTCCCATGTATCAGCAACGAATCCGGATCGGAGAGTTTTCGGGGATACTGTGGCCGCAGCTGTCAGCCTTCGGTGTTTGTTTCAAGTTGGTAAGCTGGGCCTCTCGCTGGATATTCGGCATTTAATTTACCTTTCTTTTTCACTTCAGGGGTTCTGTACAGTGACGCTGTACAGTATACAGCGTGTTCAGTGTACGGTGGAAAGAATAAAAATTTTACGGATTGGATCTGGTAGTAAATCGGTACAACCATAGTACTTGTACAACGCATCGTCGGTCTCGCGGCGCTATCTCGGGTGATGATTTTCTACGGACAGTGTTAGGACGTTGAGTTTATCTTCCGTCGAGAAAGGTTTTGAACAAAAGTGCTCTCAAAGCTCGGAGAAAGATGGGCTGCGTAGCGAAAAGCGCAGCGCATAGTTAGTTTCCAACGCCGGGCCAAGGCCGCGAACGCTGCGCGGTGGCACCTTAGCGACTGGCAGCGCCACCCTGCGGTGGCTTCGGGAAGGCATCACCACGGCGGCCACGCGAGCGCGCGCCCTCGGCACACTAGCCAGTATATTCTAGGCACTATACTAGCGCGTACCCGAGTGCCTAGTTCCTATAATGTAAAGAGGTCAGACAAAGTTTCAGTGCGTGGGTGCACTCTACTTTAGGAGGGAACGTAGTGAATATTCGAATATCCACTGCGTTGTCGGTAATGCTGCGGACTCCAGACTGTCACTTTGGCAGCGCAGCTGGGCATTTCGGAATGCACTTTTGCGATCTCGGAATTCTCTAAGTTACCTCGTGGCACTGCTGTTGCGACACACTGGGCACCGCGATCCATTGGAGGCTCTCTCTTCGGCGTAGTGCATTTTGGCTTTGAAATATCCGCCTGGAATAAAGGAAACAGCTTCGGAAGAGAGCCTGGTGCCAGCATCCATTTCCCTGTCTCCAAAAGCACTTCCGTACCTTGCACTACATGGGGATAGTCCTTTAGAAGGTCTTCTTCTTCGAAATGGAGATCACAAACTTTGCATTTCGAAGCAGTTTGCGATCCTTTCTGTGAAGTGCACGCTTCCATCTTTTAAACTCGATGTGGTCTTTTGGCGGCCCGAAGCAATGACGGTCCGTTGAGTCATCGTTGCGATACCCGCTATTGCACCCCGGTGAAAAGCAGGTCGGCATGAACAGGTCCGATGTCACAAAATACAAACAAAAATACAAAAATTAACTAAGAAGCAGACGACACAAAGCAGCTGTCGCAAGCGCGCTTTACAAAGGGCGCAGCAGGGCAGCAACCAGCGTCTCCGCTTCGGCCAACGTTTCTAGATAAAGACAGTTGGAAAACATGCTCCTGGTATGCGGCCCCTTTCTGTCGCCGATTTCATCTCAAAGAGATACGAGCGCCATCTTTCGGCTGGTAGGAGTACCGCGTTTCTTCTTCCATGGCCTCCGTGCCTCCGTAACCAGCTCAAGCATCGCTACTTTAACACCGCGCTTGATCTCAGAGGCCACGATTTCTCTTCACCGCCGCGGCGCCCATTGGCTCCGCTTGGTCACAGTTTGCTGCGCGAATGATTACTGTTAGCTCGCGCCTCGCATCGTCTGCGCAGGGGGCGGCTGCTTCTAGCCGCGCTCATCTACGAATTGCGAAGTCCGCGTGCGCTCTACGTCTGGGGTACGTCAGGGCAGGATGCTCGAGGTTGAGCCTCTGGCTGTAAATATCGGAAAAAACTGGAAGCCCTTCTTTCCGCGGTTTAGAGAAACATGACGTACCGCTTGCCTCCTCGTAGTTTATGTTGATAATATTATATAAAAACGTTGAGCTGGGAGTAGCAGACGACGCGCTCATCCTAAAGCGACCGCAGCGCCACCGCCTAGACTGTGATCGCGTGGGGCCGCTCTGCTCCCTGGCTCGCCGGCGCAGTTTGCCAACTGTCTTTACTAGAAACGTTGGCTTCGGCGGACGCGGTTACTGCGACGCGCGTCTTTTCTATCTCTGTTGCTGTTACGTTAATATGTAAATAGTTTTATTACCATTGTACCTCTCCCCCTGTCCTTTCTACAATCCTCTCACCTCTTTCATTTCACTCCTACACACTGCCTGCTATCCTTTATTTCTGTTGAACCATCTGAGGTGCTTTCAGCAGCGATGGCAGATGCCGGAGCTAGCAACAATCTTTTTCCTTTCATTTACCATGTATTGCTTTCAACTCTCTTCTGTCTGCACGTGGCAGCGGTGGTGGCTCAGCTGTATATCGGTGGCCCGAAGAAATGACTGTCCGTCGTGTCATCGTTGCGATACCCGCTATTGCACCCCGGTGCAAGACAGGTCAGCATGAAGAGGCCCGATGTTACAACATACAAACAAAAAATTCAGGCGCCGCTTTGAGGATCTAAAGTGCGCGAGACGAAAGCCTTTCCACGCAACTTTGGCCGCACGCTGTTGGCACACACGAGGCGGCAGAACCAACGTTATTTTGCGAGGAGGCAATGGGGTGACTTGGTTTGGCTAGCCATGACTAATTGGGTCATGACCCATGCCTTACTGGTCATGATTGGTTACTAACTAGTCATGATTGGTTAATGACTAACTGGCCATGACTAGTTAATTGATGGCTGGTTAATGACTAGCTAGTCATGACTAATTAGTTGATGACTAACTAGTCATGATTCGTTAATGATGAACTAGTCATGTCTGGTTAATGACTAGCTAGTCGTGACTAACCAGCAATGACAAACCAGTCATGACTAGTCATGACTAAGCAGTCATTAAGCAATAATAACTAGTCATGTCTGCTTAATGACTGACTACTCATGACTAACCATTCATTGAC